>NC_072807.1:30656093-30959609 GCF_028583425.1 Eublepharis macularius | reverse complement strand
TTGAAGGTAAGTTTTTACTGTATACTCTCAAAGCAGCCATTGTATTGTCAGTAAGGGGGATAGAGAGGGCGCAGCTGTTGCAAGAATCACAGATTCTCACCCTTTGTCATACTGGATTGGTAAGATGCACAGATGGCAAGCTGTGTTGGAGTCTTGTCTGTGATAGTCCACACATGACGAAGAGGTGTATTCGTGAGCATGCGCCAATCCCATTTATTCGTTCACATATACTGCTGTGTGCTAGATAAAGCCTGGGGAAGGTTTGTGCTTTCTTGCCCCCTCTTCCCTTGTATTCTGCAAGGTGATTAATTACTTGTTTGGGGGAAATTGTTGGCTTTTTTCATTGATTGGGCCAATGCAAACCAAGAATATATGGGACTTGCAATCTTGGTAGATGCATAAGCGCATGCTGTAGTTTGCTGCTTCAAATGTTTGCTTGAAAATTTCTTAGCTCATGACAGTTGCTGGATTGGGAGGGGGGCACATGTCTGTATCTCCTCCAGGCTCATTCATGTAGCATCCAGTTGTGACTTCAGAGTTACCTCTGACCCAGGCTTTTCTTATATGGATTTCAAAGAATTAGTATGAAAAGCTAAAGTAAAAAAGTAGTCCAGGTCATAGAATACACTGTCAGCTGTTTTCCTGGATATATTTTTTGCTAACGGTCATCCTTGCTTCATTTGTGCTCTGCCTTTCTTGCAGAGACTCAAGGCGAATTACAAAAGACGATACAATAAAACCAATGCAATAAAGTACAACAAAACTTCTTAGAAAAGTTCCACAAACATTAAAACAGTATCGCAATCCCTTTATAAAAATGCCTTCCTGAACCACTCCGTTTTGCCCATTCTGTAGAATAATAGTAGCGTGGAAGCTTTCCAGACCTCATCAGTCAGGCTGTTCCACCAGGTGGGGGTCAGAGCAAAGGATATTGGGGTACAGGCAAGCTGTGGGTCTTACCCATTTGCAGGGTTGAAATAAATTGTAGTACATGCAAAGTCAGGGTGTGCTGCCTGCTTTAGAGCTTTAAAGAAACCCAAGGCTGCGTAATCTATTTTATCTTAGTCCAGCTGTTTCACTGACTCCTTGTCTCAAGGTCTTTCTGGAGGCCTGTTCATATACTTTTCTCCCAGAAACCTTTCCTCCCCTTTTCGTAACAAGAGACAAACTTAGCTAATGTAGCAACAAAATAATGCACAGTAACTCTTTAACCCCAGGCTCATAGCCGTGTGGCTGAACAAGGTCTCCACAACTGAGATTCTGCAAATTACAGTTAATTGGTTCCGTTCATGTTAATTGCAAAATGAGTGCACTGCTCTTTCAGTTTGTTCAGATCCATTTGTAGGAAAAAAGATGTATAAAACATTTTTGGAAAGAAGAGAAGAACACTTACGAAAGTCTCAACAGGGCCATTGTGTGAAACCAAGTCCAGATTCCTACCGTAGCACATCTCTCTACCTACTTTTCTTTCCAACCACCACCCATACTACTCTCATCAGAGACTCCGGCCCTTGCATTGGAGACTCTCCAAATAACCAAACTCATACCATGTACTCCCTTTTCCTTTCCCACAGAAGAGTCTTTCCAACACATTCAGCTTTTAAATGCCATCTTCCTTTCACAAGTAGTCCACCGCTGGCCACCAACCTCCCAACAGACATAGACAGGCTCGTACATCAGTGTGGTTTGGTCGTAACAACAAACTGTGGTTTAGGCTAACCATGGTTTGAGTGCCAGGCAGTAGTTTATGTCCCAGACACACACACAAAACAAAATGTTGGCAATTGTGTGCCTTGCCCACCTTCTGCCGGAATCCTCTGCTGCTCTTCCAAGCTGCTCAGTCCTGCCCTCCCCTCTATATCATGTTCTTATCCTGCTCCAGGGGGCTCCGTGTAGTGACTGTGGTTCTTCTTTTATCCTCACAGCAGTCCTGTGTAGCTTAGGCTAATAAAGATTGGAACCCAGGCCTCTGCACTGCTAGTCCAGCACTCTGACCCCCCTACTTTTGTTGTCCCTTCCACATGAGCAGTGTCTTCCCATATAACTGCATTCAGTCACGAATGCTTTTAATATGATGGATGAAACACTTGTGCTGCGGCAGCAGCTCGCTTATCAGATCTCCAGGCAGTCATTTTCTTGAACTTGAAAGCAGTCCTAGTAGGTGGCTGGGAGGGGAGATATGGCTGAAGGAGGGACAGAGGAGCACTCGGGGAAGCTGCCAGAATGATTATTTCTCCTGCTTCACATTTCTTTCTCTTTTGGTTATTCAGCCTTCCCAAGTAGTCTTAAAACATGAAACCTGAAGGCACACTATACCGCTCTTTGTCCAAGCTGTGGTTTGTATACCAGCTACAATCCACTATTGTAGTCTGCTTTCAGGCCGTGGTTTGGTGGCTGTGTTTTTTATTTCACTCTGATACAAACATCCACAATCCTTATGTAAACCCCCCAAATGGCGAATCCTAGTTCGGCTGTTTCCTTTTCCAGTTGTTCCTTGAAACTTTTTTGTTTGTTTGTTTCTGTGTCAAATTAGGCCCAGGAGTTAAACAGCGGCAGCGGTTCCTCCAAGAAGAAGGCGAAATACGTCAGCTTGTACACGAAGGAAGGGCAAGACAAGCTGACTGTCATGCTCCCTGGGCGCCACTCATGCGAGTGCCTGGCCCAGAAGCACAAGCTCATCAACAACTGCCTGACATGCGGGCGCATAGTCTGTGAACAAGAGGGCTCTGGGCCTTGCTTATTTTGCGGCAATCTGGTACGCTACCGCCTTATGCTCGTGCCTTTTCTTTGCTTAGCTGTAACAGGTTCTGCACAGGGTCAGCTGTGATTAGTGGTTTCTTACTGCTCTGGGAAAAGGGACAAGATTTATTTCTTTTTAGCTTTGGATTTGTCCAGAGATAAGGAACTACTTTTCATCAGGCAGCTTTCCTGTCCCTGTTGTAGCCCTGCTTTGTGTATATCTGGAATCTAAGCCTTGACTTTTTCTCTCGGTATGCATTAGTCTTTCCCTAGTTATGCAATGTTTGTAATGATGAATTACCTTGAGAGGCCTTGCAAAACATAAGGAACCGATAAAGATCAGACCTTTGGCTGGTCTCTAGGTCCCTTCTGACAGTGCCATTCCCAAGCAGAGCGACTCCCTTATAAATCCAAGTCAAGAGACTTAGGAGGAGGGTGCGACTCTCCATAGGATTGTACTGTAGAGTAACCAGCTACTCTTCTTTGCGTGTCTTTGATGTTGCTGTCCACTGTTGTTGCATGTTGGTAAAGGCAGTAAGGACACATTTATTGAGAAGAGCAACAGTTCAGTGGTAAAGTTGTCTTGACCAGTGAGGAAAGGTAGGATATTAATATTTTAATTAATAAATAAACACTTGCCTTGCATGCAGAAAGTCCCAGATTGTCTCCTGATCTCCAGTAGTAGGCCTGGAGAAGACCTCTAAGCAATACCCCGGAGAACCGCTGCCACTCTGCTTAGGTAGGGTTGGATTAGGCTAGGGGAATCCGTAGGCTGACAGTATCCTACTGGTTCACACTCTCGTGCTTGTGCGTGAGGAGAGCCGCCTCCTAGTTGTTCAAGCAGCTTATTCTCAGACCCGTGCTCTTCCTTTTCCCCCCGCACAGGTGTGCACAAAAGAGGAGCAGGACATCCTGCAGCGTGATTCCAACAAAAGCCAGAAGCTGCTGAAGAAACTCCTTGGAGGTTCGTACCTCTTATGAAAGTGAGGGTGGGTTCCCACACCATCTTATAAAGTTTTAAAATGAAGTGATCCTGTCTTACAAATGCCTAAAAGGGTGCTGAAAATATCCAGTTTGCAAGGCTGCCATCCCCCTCCCCGCCGCCCCGCTTTGCAGGCTCCCAACTTGTGCAAGGGTCAGTTCTTCATTCGGCTCCAAAGCTTGTTGAGTGACCTTGGGCCGGTGATGCCTGTGTCCATTCACTCTTGCTCAGTGGGATGGTCATGAGGATAAAATGCAGGAACAGAGAACCATATATGCCATCCCCAAGCTGCTTTGGAAGAAGGATGGGATAAAACGGAGCTATTACATGCTGTGCGGTCCATTCCAGGCAAAGTGGGCTTCCCTGTTGGTGTGCCCAAAGCAGACCATGAGTTGCACCTCTTTGCCTCCCAGGCACTGAAAATTCCGGGAAGGTGGAAGACAGCAGCAAGGACTTGCTTCCCCGTCAAGAGGCTCGGCTCAAGGCAGGTCTGGAGATGGCAGTGAAACACAAGGACAAATTGCTGGAGTTTGACAAAACAAGGTACTGAGCGTGACTTGTCTAGATAACAGTAGGTGGCTGGAGGCGAAGGAGCTTTTCTTGTAGGTTAAGGCCTCTGGAAAGCAAATGTTCAGTTTTCATTCCTGGCCGCTGAGCCTTGCAGTGGCTCTTTCTGTTTAAAGCAGGCGTGCTTCGGTTTCCCGATGAGCAGGTTGCTTTCGAAGGAAAACCTGGAGAACTTTTCCTAAAGCTTTGACCTGAGGTGGGCCTCTGGCTCACTGCTAGAATCATTGGCTCTACCTAGACTTGGCTGATAGCAGGATAGCTCTGGAAATGGGGCACACGTTGGTTACCCAAACTGAGAAAACAAGGCCCTGGGTGTGCATACGGGGCCACGGTCCATTGCCTGAGTTCTTGTTTGTAGACACAGATGTTTAAGCGAAGTCTCTTCTTGATCTCTTATGGAACATATATATCATTAGATGGTTGCTCCATCCCAAATGAGTATTGTCTTCTCTCTCATTGGTTCTGGAATTCTTGGTTCTGGTTCTTTGGAGGAGATGCCAGGAACTGAATGCAGCACCCTCTGCATGCCAAGTGGGAATTGTACCACTGAGCCCCGGTTTCTTCCAGATCAACACATACTCTTCACTCATGGTTTGTTCCTGTGACCACCTTGCAGTGAGGCGGGCCGTGGACCCATTGAGCCCTGTATTTTCTGTCCAGACAAGCGGCAGCTCAGTTCTCCAGTGTCTTAGGTCTTTTCTAGCCCTTAGATGCTTCATGAAGAGATTCTGGGATCGGAACCTGGGACTTCCTGCATTCAGAGTGTGTTCTGGGCCTCTGGGGTATGAGCCCGTGCCTTAGGGTGGGGGGAGGCAACACGTATATCCTCCCTCACTTCTCAGGCGGAAGTTGCAGCTGGATTCGAACTGGTGGCTCCTGCACAGGAAAGGACAAAGTAACTGCCAAACGCTCCACCAAGCTGGCAAGCTCGTCCTTCTAGAAAGCCAGGTTTGACTTAGTGTTCCAGGCAGTGCCTGTTTATGAAAAGTGTCACTGTACAATACGGCAAGAAGAAAGCTTAACAGGTGTAGAGCCTTCCAACCTCGCCATTGAAGAGCCTGATCTGAGTTTCCTCCCTGCTAAAGGCTCCCATTCCAATCGTTGCATTTGTATGCAAGAGCAGGTGTGTGAATAGGCTTCCTTTAATTGTTTTTAATATTTTGTATATACTTGTATTTTACTGTTGTTTACTGCTTGGGAAACCCTAAGTTTGGGTGGAAAAGCAGCATACAAATGTTTTGAATCAATAAAAGCTGTTGCAAGATCGGTAAGCCGTTCTCAAGGGCTGTTACTGAAACCATGGCCCCGGATGGGCTGCCTGGCACCCTCCTTCTCTTTTTGTTTTTGTTTGTTAGTGTGCGCCGCACTCAAGTGATCGATGATGAGTCGGACTACTTTGCGACAGACTCCAACCAGTGGCTGTCAAGGCAGGAGCGGGAGGCACTGGAGAAGAGGGAGAAGGAACTGCGGGAGTTGCGGCACGCCTCTCGGCTCTCCAGGAAGATCACCATTGACTTTGCCGGGCGGCAGGTCCTGGACGAGGACAGCAGCTTGGCAGAATATCACAGCAAGTGAGGACTGAACTGTTGAAAATATCTCTCAGCCTGCCTTTCTCTTAACCCAGGACGATAAGATCAAAACCTAGAATATTTATTTCTTTCCTTCATTTATATCCCGCTTTTCTCTTTCTCTTGGTGGCGTACAACATTGTCCCCTTCTCTGTTTTATCATCCCTACCACCCTATGAAGTAGGTTAGACTAATAATAACAACAACAGCACTTATATTCCGCTCTTCTAGACAGATTAGTGCCCCACCCAGAGCAATGAACAAGTTAATGTTGTTATTATCCCCACAGTACAGCTGGGGAGCTGTGCTGAAAGGAGTGGCTTACCCAAGGCCACCTACTGAGCTCATGGCTGTAGTGGGATTTGAACCAGTAGAGTGCTGATTCGCAGCCGAACCACTTAACCACTGTGCTACAGCAGCTCTAAGAGGCCCAAGGTTACCCAGTGAGCTTTCATGGCAGAGCAGACGTTTGAACCTGGATCCCCCAGATTCTAGTACAACACTCTAACCACTGCTTCATGCAGATGTACATTTTAAACAGAATTTAAAACCAAAATTAATACAATGGCCATACATTTAACCACCCTAGGGTCCAGCAGTTTAACCATACTGCTGTTTTAATCCCAGCCGCTACTCAGACTTCCCCAAGTGACCTCTTACACAGTTCTGTTTTACCACCTGGGTGAAAGATTGAGAAGGCGTGAGCCCAGACAGAAGCTGATCAAACTCTGGCAAGAGAAGGGATGAAAAGGAGCTCCTGCTGCTGCATTGGCTACATGCAGAGGGAGGCCTTTCAGGAATGGGGGTCCCAAGATTTAGGATGCTTTGCAGAGAAGATACGAAGGGGTAATAACCAAATGAGAAGGGCATTTGCTTTCTGTTTTGGTGACAGCACACGTGTTCAGTGGTGTGGTTAGACTCTGGACTCTCCTTCACAAGATCTAATTGATTTGAGAGATGCAAGTACAAGGAAAGCTTCACAGGTGCTGAATTCCTCCCTGGCTCAGATGATGAACCTGAGCTAATTTTCCCTCTTCTGCTCCACCTCAGTTTATCTGCCCTATCAGTGGGAAGTGATGTGCTCGCAGCAGGAGGCAGCTGGGAGGGAGGAGAACTCTTTCTTTCTCTTCTTCTTCTCTTAACCCCACCCCAACACATTGTGGGAATTACAGTTCCCCGAAAGCAAATGTCGGGCAGTCTGGGAACTGCTATTCCCAGGAGGTACTTGGGGGGGGAAAGGAAGTGGAAGGATAAAGAAAGGTGGGTTGGTAGGAGCTCACCCATCTTTAGCTACAGCCTGCCTTTGGGGAGGTACCTGGGCCAGACCCCTGGACTTTTGACCCCAGAGTCCAGTCCTGGCAGTACCATTATGTGCATTCCTTTGGAGGACGCTCTGCTTGTGAGCCAGTGTCTTCTCCTGTTCCATCCGTCCCTCTTCTCCCCCGCCCCCATTAGAGCACACAGAAATGGAGCTTCTGAACATCCAATTTACTCTTAGTATTTATGGCCCGTTCCCTGCTCCCTTCTCTTCTGTGATGCCGCAGTCAACTGCACAGGCAGCAGTCAACTGCACAGTCAACTGCACAGGCAGGGAAAAAGGAACAGGAACAGATGCACCTCCCAGGAGGTAGCTTCCTGCATCTGCTCCCCGTGATGAATGTAAAAGCCTGAAGTGAAGCAAAACAGTGTCTGAATTGTGGAGCCGCAGGGATTGAGCAAAGCGGTCCAGCACATCCTAAAAGCACCGCACAGAAATATGTTCCGTTCCTTTCAGGGGTGTGCACAGGTCACATTGAAGTCTGAAGTGTCAACTGCGACCTCGTGTCTGAAGAGCACCATTGGGCTAGTCCATAGATGCCTTCCTTGGCCCTCTTCCCCTTAAGACACGAGAATAAAGGAATTGTTTTCATGGATCAGGTCCAGATCTCTCAGGCCCTGCCTTCTGTCTTCCGATACCAATGAATCGAAGCTGCAAAGCTCAGGAGCATTGTGCAATGGAGACAACCCCCTTCTGGTCCCAGCTTATGATAACCAGAGGTGCATTGTCCCAAGACTATGTAGCCTTCATGGATGGCGGCAGTTGATCCACCATGAATGGTCTTTTTCACTTTTTCCTCAAACAGCTTTTCCTATTGGGGTGTTCTGGTTAACTTGGGTAACCGGTTGCATAACATTTCCAAACTCTGCCTACTTGTCCTGGTTTCCAGCTTTGGACCCTAAGATTTTCATTTTGGGGATTGTTTCGTTTCCTTTGGGCCGCGTACTCAAGGCAGCGGTGGGTCTTTTCTGCTCCCAAATTAATGCTGGGCCTGCAAAATCCCAGGTGTTATGGTGGGCGCCTAGACATTTCGTTGTGCCACCTAATAGTTTTTGTGGTGGCAGTAACTAGAAAATATCGTCATACATAAACCTGAAAGATGAAATATGAGTCTGGCTGCTAAATTTTTGAACTGCCTTCTGTTCCCAAATAAAATTTGTCCAGGCCTGCATTAATGGCGCCAGTTGTTTGTATTGTTTTTATGGTTTTTAAGATATGTATATGGTTTTAATTATATGATATGTTGTTAGCTGCCCTGAGCCTGTTCACGGGAAGGGCGGGGTATAAATTTGATTAAACAAACAAACAAACAAATAAATAATGGCCAGCAGGTCTTCAGATTGCCTAAGGGGGATCATCCACTTTACTAGTCCTGTTACCTGAGCTGCCGTTTCCCTTGAAGATGCCACATCGGTACCCTTCACAGGCAGAATCTATCCATTAATATACTATAACATAGGGTGAAAGTTGGTGGGATGATTTGCAGAGAATGTGAAATGGGTTGTTTGTCCTTGTAGACTGGATGAAACTATCGAAGCTCTTCACAGAGGTACCTTGACAAAGCCGAGACGAGGCACTGAAGAGAAATATGATGAGCCAGGAGTCCTGGTGAATCCAAACCTTCTCCAGCCAGCTCCTGTGGTCAGTACTTCTCCCTCCCTCTTTAAAAAAACGTCCCCTCCTTACCAGAAGCTGTTGCAGTTCAGTGGCAGAGCGTGTGTTGGTGCGTAGAAGGTCCGAGCCAGAACTCTCAGGCGTCTCCAGTTAGGAGGATCTCACCCATGGTCTGACTCAGTAGCATCAAATGCCCAAACTCTAGAGCAGTGATACTCACTCAGTGGCTCGGGCACCATGTGTGGCTCTTTGACATGCCACTTGTGGCTCTTCTGGGCACTGGTTTCCAGCGTGGCACCTGCCCCACATTTCAGGAAAGCGGCTAAGGCCCTTGCTTGGTGGGCCTTGCGTAGTAGCAGCGGAGTTTATTGCAAATAGACCGTTATCATCTGAGACTAAAAAGTAATACATGAGACGCAAATGTTAACAAAAAACATTGATCAAAGTAATGATTGAAAACTAGATAAAATGGAATGGAGTTAAAACTCCCAAACCCTGTAAGTGCAGGAAGATTAATAACTGTTTGAACATCAACGTGGGACTTGTGGTTGACAGGTGATTCCCTCCTTGAAACAATTGCCGCCAGAAGAATGGGTAAGCTGTGAGCCTCCCTGAGATGCAGGCCTGGCCTCATGCCAGAAATGGAAGGAAATGCAGCTCTTTTGGTTGATGATAATTGTGAATATGGCTTTCTGTGAGCCACGGTGTGAACGTCGCTGCTCTAAATAATGTAGCATTTCCCTCTCCGATGAAGTTTAGGATTAGAAGAGGGGAAGATCAGTTATGATTCCTTCTCCATCCTGTTCTCTGCAGCAGACAACATTCTCTCCCCCTCAGGAGGGAGTTGTGAATACAGCTATCCTCTTCCCCCATCCGTAGTTCCCTCCCCACCCTCCAGCCCGGGAACCTTGCTGCCACTTGTACCTCTTCCATACTCCCCAGTCTCCTCATTCTCATCCTGTATCCAATAGCTGGGGGAAGGGGAAGATGGGATGGGGCTGCAATTTTAATTTATTTTTGTTTCTACATGCCTAGTTTTACATGCACACACAAAACTCTCTTCTAGTTTGCTTCTTGTTCAGTTTCTTAATGCTGTTTGGGAATTGATTTCGCTACTACAGACTAACACGGCTAACTCCTCTGGGAATTTCACGTCACTCTATAGACAAAACCCCTTTTGAGAGCTGCGAATGCTGAGGCTTCTTGCGCTGTTATGTTGGAAAGAATCTTGAGCAAATGTTGCTGGTGGTCATCGAGGCGTGGGATTCCTTTGCAAAATTCTCCCTGGCGCGTCTTGTTCAGCATGGCTAATGTCCCCCTCTTTCTGTTGATTTGTTGTGTACTAATGTTTCCCTCTGCATCTCAGCCTGTCTCAGTTTTGCTTCTTCTGAGGAGGTAATCTAAGAGCAGACTATGTGATTGAGATCAGAGGCGCTTTAGAATTCGCCTCCCTTCGGGCAGGGGCAACACAGGGCCTGTTTCTTGCTTCAGATATTTGGCTGTCCTGAGGCCGTCCCAAATGAGCTTTCCCACCCTCTGCTTTGCTTGCGGGCAACTGAGCTGTGATGCCACCCTGCACTGACAAACCCCAAAATTGCAGAAACTGTCAACGCTGCCTGTTTTTGCACTTGGAGGTGACCAGAGAAGGATTAAGCCTTCTGTTCGTGTGCATGTGTGCGATTTTGGATTTTTAACTCTTTTTTAAAACTTTTTTTTAACTTTTTTTTTTTTTGGTGTGCTGAAGTGGGTGGACCAAACTGGCTTGCTCAGCCACAGGAAAATCAGCCCTTCTACGGAAACCAAGAATGAGGCCGACTTGGAAAGGAACCGCTTACGGATTCAAGACCGGGAGATACAGGAGATCTCAGACAATGGCTTGTGCCTCAGCATGCATCAGCCGTGGGCCTCACTGCTGGTCAAAGGGATTAAACGGTAAGCAAGGGCTTGCAAGGGAGAGCACTTACACACCAGAATGCTGCTCCTTTGGGGGATTCCTGAGCATGTACCGAAGGGATCCCCACCCCTCTTTCCTCAGGGCGCCAATTTTCTTCTGTGCTTGGAGGAGCCCAGGGTTGCCAGAAACCCTACAGGTTGATTTCTGTCCACCTCGTAAAAATACAGTTTGCTCGTGCTTTATGGAGAACGTTTGTATAAATGTTTTGATCCAACCCTGATCACTGGTATATTAAAACACAGGTACAAAACACTCAATGCAGCAGGTGTCTTATATAAATAACACAGTCAGAGAATGGTTTAAAACAATCTAGAGCAGGTTTTCTAAAAGCAGCCCCCCCCCCCCCACTCCTCAAATAATTATTCTGCCACGTGTCAGGGGGAGCCTAAGGTTGTATGTAACATCTTACTGATTTTGTGCCACACATATCCAAGGCACTCAAGGCAAAACAATCAATTAAAATATGGTGGATACTAATTAAGGCCAGAGCACACAAGTGTATATATCCCAGTCCCCCACTTGCAACTTTATTGGCTGTTGCTATCCCCAGTTCTATAGTGGCATACAAGTTATGGAGTAGATTCTTCCAATCATACCCAGTTTGTATGGTGGTTAAGAGCGGCAGGACAATAATCCGGAGAGCCAGGTTTGATTCTCCACTCCTCCGCTTGAAGCCAACTGGGTGACCTTGGGTTAGTCACAACTTCTCAGAGCTCTCTCAGCTCCACTCATCTCACAGGATGATTGTTGTTGGGATAATAATAATAATAACACTTTGTAAACCGCTCTGAGTGGGTGTTAAGTTGCCCTGAAGTGCAGTATGTAAATCGAGTGTTACTCTGTTATTAAGAATGTGGCACATCCTCCAATCATATTTATTTCTGAACAGGTTGTTTCACAGAGGCGTGTTTTATGCTTATTTTGACCCAGGTGTGCTGGTTTCCAGCCCTTAGAAATTAGAATCTCCTATATTGAGCATTAGGGGTCACTGTTTTCCTCTCTTCTTAACCTGAAGGGAAAATGCCTTAGAATACCCTGGCTGTGTCTTATGCCGGAATATTCAGTCTCTTTAGATGCTACTGGACTCCTACTGTATCTTACTGGATGTGTAGTCTAAGATGTCTGACTTTCTGTCCAAATACTGAGTGTTTTAGTCCTGCTACAAAGTCAAAAGAGTCTTGTTGGATCCCTTTTAACGGATGTATTGTAGTATCAGCTTTGGTGGGCTTCAGCTCACTTTGTCTGCTGCGTGGAAAGTGAATTTTTCAGTCATCAAGGTTTTTATACACTGAGAGAGGAAGGGGTGGGGTTTAAAAATTGTGAGCAATGTGAGTTAAAAGGGCCTAGTTTTTGATATTCAAAAACATACAGAGAAGCACAGCAGCCGTTTGTGGCAGTGGTAACTGGTGACAACAGAGACTACTTAGGATTTTAACACCTGCGGAGAGAGAGAATTTGTCAGACTTCTTGAACTCCAGGCTTATCCTCTCAAACGTATTCATGCGGATGATGTTATTAGGTCCTCCTACACCTAGGGCTGTCTGGATGCCAGCATTGATTTTTTGGATTTATTTTTGAGGTCCAGTCCAATGTGGAGTGCTGGCCCTGGCCCGAGGAAGCCTAAGTTCCCACTACTGTTTAGCCATGAAACAGGCCCAGAGGCCTTGAGCCAGTCGCCATATCTTGGCCAAAGAGACCTCACTCAGTTGTGGGATGCTGACTTGGACTTTTGCTGTTGGGAGCTTCTTGAAGGAAAGAGAGAATGAAAACTTGAAGTGTACATCCTTGCTTTTCTCTGTCACCATCCCTGGGACCATGGCTGGGGTCTAACCAGATCGCTCAGCCGCGTTTGAAGCCATTGTGTACCTTGAGGAGCCTTGCCTCAACATAAATGGGTCAGTAGAGGAGTATTTTTAAGTTGGGGAGGTTTCCTTCCACTGAAGAAAGGGTTCAGCCTCAGTAGAGTGGAGTGGGTAGACTATAAACCACTTTTTGAGGTAAAAGTTCTTGCCCTTCCCAAAGCATAGAGCTTGGACACCGGGATTGCAACTAAAATGTTCCCTTGAACTTTGAGATGTGGGGCAGCCTCCTAGAAACTGAACTTGTTTCTGACCCTCTCGTGCCCTTCTCTCTCTCTCCTCTCTCTCTAGGGTAGAGGGCAGGACTTGGTACACAGCGCTCAGGGGTCGCCTGTGGATAGCAGCTACCGCCAAAAGACCTTCCCCTCAGGAAATCTCTGAAGTGGAGGCCAGCTACAAAGTACTGCTTCAGAAAGGTGAGCCTTCTGCTGGCTCCTTTACCTGAGCTGGAGTGCTAGATGAGGTTCAGGGGGAAGAATGAATGAGGCTTCTGGGCTGCACATTGAACGGAAACAGTTACTGCAAATTTTTCCCAGTATGAGCTTTTGCAGACTAGAACCCACTTCGTCAGTTGCGTGTAGCAGGGTCCTTACTTGATGGGCATGTATACGTATGAGATGATGAAGGGGCAAAAGGAAGTCATAAGCCACAGGGTCAAAGGGTCATGAAATGCAGGAAGTCTAGCATGCGACTGCAACAGATGGCCACGGCTACCCTTCTGGAAACACTGCAGCTTGTGACTTCTCCAAAAAGCTCCCTTTCCCCGTCTCTCGTTCATGATGCGCGCTCCGCCTCTGAGTGTTGAGCTGTTCCAAAATGAAGCAGTGCTTCAGAAAAATGCCACCTCGAACATCTGATTTGCATTCGGCGACAGAACAGTCGCTTAGAAATAATATACAAGGAAGTACAGTAAAAATTCAATTCAAGGGCACCTCCCCCCCCCTGCTTCCAGACAATGAGGGCGGGCGTACTTTCTGTTCCTCTCTGCCCTGCTTCACTTTGGTAATATCTCACTGTCGAAAGTGTTTGGGGGCAAATGATGGCAAGGCCGTGACGCTTCTGTCGGACTGAATTTCTGAAGCCCTGGGAAACAAAAGTCATGTGCATTTTGGTTATCGCAGCCTTTCACCTCATCTAATGATTCCTGTCTGTCTGACTGCTCGCAGGGATTATTTTTGTGTAGCTCTGTGCTGTATTTAACTGGGAAATAGACTTGGCCTCTGTTTAGGGAAAGCCGATTTCCTTATGCTGCAAGTAGAAGCTAAGTTTGCCAGACAAAAAGGGGCGATCGGTACTGAAAGATGCGCTTCTCCTGTGAACCTGGGCAGATCATGAGAGGGAGGGCAGGAAGGGTTACATCATTGCTTAGTTCTTGTGGCCCCTTCTTGTGGCCCCCAGGGTAAGGCAGATCACCACCTTGGGGTAAGGTAGCAGTTTTCCCCAGGCCGGTTTGGCTAAGGATCCTGATGGTGTTTTGCCACCTTCTGGGCATGGGGCAGGGGTCACTGGGGGTGTGGGGAGGGGAGGTAGTTGTGAATTTCCTGCATTGTGCAGGGGGTTGGACTAGATGAGCCTGGAGGTCCCCTCCACCCCTATGATTCTTCCATATACAGTTCTGCCCTTAACGGCATTGTTCAGTTTGCTGGTTTAAAAACATTCTATAGACCAAAAGGGGAATTCCTAGAATATTGTTAAGAAAGTAATTCCATCCTTTTGTTAACGAAAAGGTCTTCATTTGAGTGATGATCTCGGGCTTTTCTGTTTAGGAAAAAAGATGGCTAAGGGGGAAATGATAGAGGTTTATAAAGGGGATAGAGGGAGTTTTTTGTCCCACTCCCATAATACTACAGTTTGGGGGGCAACCATTGAAGGTGTTGGACAATAGGTTCAGGGCAGACGAAAGGAAATGCTCCTTTACTCAAACAGTAATTCAATCATGGCCTTCACTGCCGGTCAGTGGAGCGATGGCCGTGAACATAGATAGCTTTAAGAAAGTCATGGCAGCTGAGTTCACCAGTGGCTACTAGCCATGGTGACTAAAGAGAACCTCCACAGCTAGAGACAGTTGACACCTGAATGGCAGTGCTAAGTTGGCAACATCAGGGGAAGATCTTGGCCCCAGTGCCCTTTTTTCTGAACCTACAGGCCCATTGGTTGGCCATGGCGTGAAGCAGGATGCTAGAGAAGATGAACCACTGGTCTGATCCAGTGGGGCTCTTCTTAGGTTCTTATGAACTTAAGTGGAAAGAAGGAAGGGAAGAGAATCCATTTAGAAGTGATGTTTTGAAGTGAACTCTTATCACCTACAGGAGAAATATTTTGAACTATTGCAGTTGAGGCTATCGTGCCTATAAGGATTAGAGCCACCGCCACCCCTGCCTACTCAAGGCTGGAAGGAGGAGAGGCAGGCTAAGATGCTGGCAGCAGGGGAGCACGCCCACTGTGAAATATCAGTTGGGCCTTGAGCTCCACTCCCCTAAGGGTTACACCCACAAAACAGCCAAAGAATCGGAAATCTTGCAGCAAAGGGCATGCAAGGCATAGCTGTTGTTTGGTGTCATGTCTGAATTGAGAAACAACCTGAGCACGCTTCCTTCCTCTGGCTGTTGCATATCCTCTGGACGCCACTGCACAGCAGAGACAGGAGAAAAATTGCAAATGCGTCAGGATAGCAAAGCAGAGAAGCATGGTGCTAAAAGCACAGTCTTCCATCCAGAGGCTTTAACCGTGCCTTCAGCCCTCAGCTGCGAGTAGCACAGATTCTGGTTTGAAGTGGCAAGTTAGCCCCACGTTGGTCCGAAGCAAAATCCAAACACTCACATAATTGTGTGTTTCAGCTTGGAACAGGACTGACCAAAACAACACCCTCCCAAAGGTGCAGACTCTAGTTTGGTGTCTGAATTGAGCTGTAGTGGTTTGATACAATATGAACTATGCGTGGTAAATTCTCATCACATCACAGAATCTGGCTTCTTGAGAGCTCTGTGTGTGTGTGTGTGTGTGTGTGTGTTGTGAATACAAGGCTTATGTTCTTACAAGCATGGAAAAGTGCTTGAATAGACATGTACCGCTTCAAGGCTTTCCTGCTCCATCCAGTCTCGTCTTTCAGCCTTGCCTCCCCTTTTGTTTGTTTTTAATTTCCCTTTCCATCTCACTTTTGACCAAATATGGGAAATCCTACAAGGATTCAAATACTAATCTGAATACGTTGTTCAAGTCGCATAAAATGTGCTCTGAATACCAAGGTGTGCTCTAAGTATTCTTCTTGGCAGACCGAGTCATAATATTTGATCTTTTGCTTAGCCGTCCCCTTAACCTCGGGCAGATCCATGCAGCATGAGTCGGAAGTCCATTAATGAAACGGCACAGAGAGACTCGGGTCTTCAGGTCACGCAGAAGAATGATTGTCTGGGCTGGGGGAGTGGAGGGGGAGAGCATAACTAGTGCTAGGCAATTCTTTCCCAAGCCAGTGTATGTTTTTGTTCAAAGCCAAGAACAATCGAAAGGGCCTATGGAGAGAGTGCACGAGAGGCAGCGGCAGGCTAATCAGGACCATGTGGAGAATGGCAGGGCCCCAGGGTCACGTGCTCAAGCTTGCCTAATAATTTTCTCTCTCGCTTGCCGTAGATTTGGACTTCCCTAAAGATTATCCCTCTGGCTGCCTCCTTGGCTCTGTGGACTTGATTGACTGCTTGTCACAAGAGCAATTTCGGGCAGAGGTAAGTGGTAAACAAAAAGCTGCTGGATTTGGGGATTGACGGGGCTGACAAGCAGGTGGTTTTGCTGGCCTCAGCAAATATGAAGCCCCCCCCCCCCTTTTCAGTATGGAACCATTGTTCTGTTTTGTTGCGTTCAGGCAACGGTGAAATTCTGCTGCCTGCTTTGAGATCTTTCCCGATTAAGGGTACTTACCTCCAGAAGTGGATGGAACAAAAAGGAGGGAGTCATTGAGTGGGGAAGTTGTGGAAGGCCAAGACCAAGACCAGGGGTCTTATGGGGAAGGAGCTGGCTTCTTTCCTTTTCCCAAGGACTTCCCAAATTGCAGATTTCCCCCCTGATTTTTATGAATGAATGGAGCAAAAATTCATGTCTCTGGAGTGAGTAGAGAACACTGCAGTTTATATACTGTGTGGGGAGGGGATCTGCCCCAAAAGGCTGGGCTTTGGAGGGCAACGAGGTTTCCCAAGAGTTTATCCGATAACCCTGCTGCTTTTCAAATCTTGCCACCCCAAGCAACTTCCTGTAATTCCAGTTGGATCAGGCTGGTGTAGCTAGCTGTCTTCCTAGAGACCTTCAAGACACAAACTCAAGGTTTAAATGAAAGTGAGAAATCTTTTTACTTGCTGCTTACTTAATTACTTAGTTACTTCATTTTATACCCCACCATTGTCTGCAATGGAGACCCTAAGCGGCTTCCAGTTTGGTATAGTGGTTAAGAGCACGGGACTTTAATCTGGAGATTCCCCACTCCTCCACTTGAAGCCAGCTGGGTGGCCTTGGGTCCATCACAGCTTCTCTGAGCTCTCTCAGCCCCACCCACCTCCCAGGGTGTTTTGTTGCGGGGGGGGGATAATAATAACATACTTTGCAAACCACTCTGAGTGGGCGTTAAGTCATCCTGAAGGGCGGTATATAAATCTATTGTTATTGTTAATGTTGTTCCATTGTTGTCCTCTCCTCTGTTTTATCCTCACAACAAAAAGCCAAGAGAGGGTGCCAGGCCTTACAGTCACTCAGTGAGTTTCCGGGGCAGAAGGAAAATGGAAACCGAAGTCCCCCTGGGTCTTAGTTAGACTTGCTTACTTCCTTACTTGGTTTGTAGCCCACCTTTCTTGATGAGACTTAAGGCGGATTACAAAATAAAACAATTCAGTCAGACAGCACGAGCAATACAGGGCTAGGTGAGAGAGTGTGATTGGCCCAAGGTCACCCAGTGAGCTTTCATGACAGAGTGAGGATTCGAACCTGGGGCTCCCAGATCCTGCTCTGACACTCTTGGCCACTGCACCACACTTGGCCAGTTGTGGCAGAAGACTCTTCAGGCTCTTCTTGGGTTGATTTTGGGCGGTCGCTAGTGTGTTTGATTGAGACCAGGAAAAAAAAATCTGTATTACTTTTTAAGCCTCACATGCAGAACGGCCACCCTACCTCTCCGATCTGTCTCTGTACTGACTCGTATCTGTTTTAACAAAACCAGGCAGAGAAATCCCTTTCCGAGCCACTGGTTGGTTGGTTGTTAATTTACAGAGCCAGCTGTGGCGGGGCCATCACGCCGAGGAGATTTGCAGAGGCAGGGAGGGTGATCTTGTTAGATATAAAAGGGGCCGTGGAGGCCCGCTGTCCATGTTTGGTAACATTCCATTTGGAAGATGATTCTTCTCTTGCACAGCCCTCTGATCCCCAAAGCTTCTCTGCAGTCCACAAGCGCACACCCCATCCCGGTGGGCAGCTCCCTCGTAGGGAGGTTTGGGGGTTGCGCTTTGGATTGGCCAGCCGTATCCCTTCTGCACCCTACTTCAGAATGGCTGGATTTGAAACAAGTGTGCTGCGGTGTGTGGGGAGGAGGGAAGAAGAGCTTCAGTCATCATGAGATGTGCTTTTCTTATTGGTTATGACTCATCCATGGGTTTCATTATTATTACTTGTCCTACAGGGGCTTTGGGCCCACGGATCCATCCCTTCTTTGCACATGGCTACAAGTTTGCTGTGCCAGGTTCTTATATATATTTTTTTAAGTCAGTTGCTTTGATGCAAGGTATTAGGACACAGGAGCTCAGACTGAAATACAGGTTGACATGTTGCTATGACCTCCTCTGGGACTCAGATAGTCCCGTCCCCCGCTTGGCAGAAATGCCTTGCCCCAGCTATTCTTACTTAGCTATCATGGTTTACCAAGCGGGGGGTTTATGTTGAATGGTAATCCTTGATGACCCAGAAATCCAGGGTTACCATGCAAGCGCCTCTCCTTGTGTATGGAGTTGTTCCTCTCTCACACATGGTATTAGATATATATGAATCTCATAATTGTGGAACAGATGCATAGACTATAAGCGGTTCATGCCCGTGGCTTTTAAAAACAAGCAAGGATAATAGATCATCTTTGGAACGGAGTGTCAAACCAAAGCCGCCTGACATCTTGACTATCAGCAGGCAGCTCCTGCTGGAGAAATTGAATGTCAGATCAAGCCAGCCGGCTGCACGCGCCTTCTCAGGCAAAACGCAGAAGTCTGTAATGATGCGAATCTCTGTTTGGTACCCAAGCATCTTTATGCTGATCCAAAACTGGGCTGTTGGATTTATACAGAGGCAGTACAGCCCTCCCTGCTGATCTACACCCGTCGGATTTCTAAAAGACTTGTGTGCTTCTTAGGTTGAAAATGGTGGCATCCTTGTTCTTCCTGAATATAAGGTTGTCTCTCTTCCTTTCATTTCTGTATCATATATAGCACGAAGGAGAAATACGTCTTTTCCAGTTAACTTCCTTATGTATGCCCACATTGGTATATGTTGTTTGCCCAGCTGCTATTTATAAATATCAAAATAATAATAATGGTAATATTTGATTTATATACCGCCCTTCAGGACTAGTATAGTTATTTAAATAATATTAAATATTAAATAATATAATGCTGATTGCCACTTTGAGGTCAGGAAGCAATTTTCCCCAGGCCAGTTTGGCCAGGGATCCTGGAGGTGTTTTGCCACCTTCTGGGCATGGAGCAGGGGCCACTGGGGGTGTGGGGGGGGAGAGGTAGTTGTGAATTTCCTGCATTGTGCAGGGGGTTGGACTAGATGACCCTGGAGGTCCCTTCCAACTTTATGATTCCATGATTCTATGCTCAGTTCTTCAGTACTGAATGGCTCTGGAAACCACACATACAAGCAAGTTTGCACGTGTTCAAAACCTGATTTTTGTTGCCTTTGAAAAGGAACCTAGTAAACTATCTGTTGATGATGCCATTTGCATAGAAAGTCCTCCTAAATTGCATCTTTTGTCATTAGTTTATGAGCAAGAGGAGGTGCTGCTTGCAAGAAACAAAATCACTCCGTGTTGTCTACTCACACCAGCAGTGGTTCTCTGAGGCTTAATAATAATAATAATGACAACAACAACAACATTTGACTTATATACTGGCCTTCAGGACAACTTAATGCCCACTCAGAGCGGTTTACAAAGTATATTATCATCCCCTCGACAATAATCACCCTGTGAGGTGGGTGGGGCTGGGAGAGCTCCTAGAAGCTGTGATTGTCCCAAGGTCACCCAGCTGGCTTCAAGTGGAGGAGTGGGGAATCAAACCCGACTCTCCAGATTAGAGTCCTGCCGCTCTTAACCACTACACCAAACTGGCTTCAAATCAAGGTTCTTGGAGAGCTGCTGCCAACCTGGGTAGACAATACTTACCTTGATAGACCAAGCCTCTGACTCAGTATAAGGCAGCTTCTTGAATCCGTGAGTGTCTGGCAAATGGCTATTTTTTGTGTGTGAAAAATCTAATTGGAGCAGTATGGCTGTGCCTGTCACTACACTGTGTTTTTTTTTAAGCGACTGATGTGACTACTGGGCAAATCTGAACCGACTTTGATGAAAAGGAGGGCAGAGGGAGTGCTGCATGAAGTCTGCTTCCAATCTGCTGCTACTCAGAGGGAGTCTTGGTGCTTCTGGAGCCCTGGGCAAAAACCAGGATGGTGCCCTAGAATCTCTGTGGTCCCCTGCTGAGGCCAAACAAGGGGTGACCCTCGCCCCATATGAGGCAGCTGGGAACCATCACTGGAACCCAACTGCCCAAGGCTTGGATAGAGCAGGCACAGGCAGCTGCTGCTGAGATGACTGCCTGAGCCCTGCATGGGGAGATCACAAGTGGCTGGGGCAGCCAGCAGGTGGCCTCAGCCCTGAACCGGATGGATGTGAGTGGTAGCAGAGAGAACCTGCGCTTTTTCTTCTCCCCTTCCCAGTGGAGGCCAGGGCAATGAGCAGCAGGGGCCGGGGGCAGCTGACCCAGTTGTCCGTTGGCTAAGACCACCACTGGCTGCTATCATTTCACCCCAAGCTGCAGTATCTCATCTAGCATTGCAAGGTTTTAAAGGCCTCACTCCTTAAAAGCGGCCGCTTTATGTGGCTTCGGCCCCCGATGTGACAGCGGGCCAGTCCTTTCCGCTAAGTCTTGCTTTGTGCAGCCTTAGAGATAACGGTAGCCAGGCCAGGGACTTGTTTTGTCAAATCATTTGTCATGGGAGAGTATATGCAGGAGGAGACATGGCTCCTGCGCTCCAGGGCACACCTCCATCATTCCCGCTGCTGTCTGGGTCTTGCCTGCACCTGAGTTCCTGAACAGGCAGGCTGCCATGGGAGAGGAAATGGGCCCGAGTGCGAGATGAAAGGGAAACGGAATCGCCCGGCTGAGACGTTTTTGTGTCTCCCCTTCAAAGCATCCCAAACCACTTGCCAGCAGGTTCCGTTATCTGCAAGTGGCAGATAGAAGCTCTCAACAGCCTCGAGGGAAGATGCTGCCTTTGCACGCAGCAGCTCGGCAAGCCTGTGGTTTGTAACCTCAGCAGCGGAGGCAGCTGGAGCTCTTTCTCTCTGTCGCTCTTTCACCCTCGCTCTCTCTTTTTTCCCCTTTAGTAAAGCCATTTTCATTACCACATCCATAACTATTAGCAGCTGTGGTTTTACACTGTTCCTCCCTCGCATATTTCAGGTTAGGCTTTTAACAACCTTTCACATAAAAGGGTATGAGAATCACTTCTGGGCTTCCCCCCCCCTTCTTCTTTTTAATCTAACGCTCATTGAGTTGCATGCCAGTGAGTATCTTATTTATTCATCTGGCCATTTGTGTACTGCCTTTCTTTAAAATCAAGGTGGCTTACAAACTTTTTTAAAAAATCCATAATATATTAAAATCTGAACAATTCATATCTTAAACATTTGGATGAAATACATTGGCAGCCCAAAGAAAAAGATTTGCATGACACGGCATTGATTAAAAGCTAGTATAAAAAGGGACGTGTAGCACCCCCTGTGGAAATTCATAGGAAGAATTAAGGGTTGGATCCAGCCAGCTTTTTTACTCAAATCTTGCCCAGTTCCCATTTTTTTTTCTAAAGCGATCCCCACCCTCCCACATGACCTTTGTGCATGCAGGTTCCATGATCCCCAGAACAATCTTTTGGGGTTGTTAAAGGGGACCTTTCCTTCTTTCCCCCCCAGTGGAAACCTGGCTGGATCCAACCTTCTACCCTCTTCTGATAAGGAATTTCAGCAAGCAGGAGCCAATGTCGCTTCTGTCTTTTGATTGCATTTCTGCAGTAAAAGGATGGCTCTTATTATCTTGCGCTTGCTCGTTGGATCAGCATCAGTAGCGTTTGTTGTCCCCCTTGTCAGATGTGGGCTAGGATCCTGCCACACCAGCAACCAAATCCCTGTGTCCAGGAACGGTGGGAGCGGTTTGCACATTCCCGGGTGGCACATTTTGCTGATTCCAGGCTTCAGAGCGCGTGAGATCTAGTAGAAACCCCAGAGCCGCGGGCACCACATCTCCGCAATAGTGCCACAGAGCACCAGCATAAGCCTTGGAGAATCTGGTTTCTGAGTGGATTTCTGGAAGGGCTGCGATTCTCTTTCATGGTACTCGGTGCTTGATAATTGCAGGAGGTGACTTGAGGCAGAGCTGGAACTGATCCTCTCTTACAATGTTGCTAGTCAGCTGTTTAATCATCCCCAGAGAGGGGAGTCTTTAATTGCACAAAAAGAGAGGAAACATGCAGATACGGTTTTTTGCCCAGATAGGGACCATTAAACGTAACAGCGCGCACACATACCTCTTCAGAGTTTCATGCAAGCATGATCTCATTAATCCATCCACGACTCTGTAAAGTAGGTCAGGGTTTATCATATATCTAATAGTGATTGGTGACCCACCCCGCTCCTGTATGGATCAAAAAATCTGCAAGGATTTACAGAAAAACACGAATATGTTAATAACGGGTCCTCACAGGGCCCCTCCTGTATCCCATATTACAGATGAGACCTATCTAAAAACCTGATGAATTTGAACCAAGGATGCAGGGGGTTGGGCTAGATGACCCTGGGGGGGTCTACCTCCAACCCTATGATTCTATGTCCCACCTCCTAAGTTGCATGAGTGATGGGCATGTGCAAACTTATGGTGATGGTTGGATGGAAGAGGTTGAAGCTTAACCAAATGGCTGCAAAATCTGTGGCTGTGCCAAATCTGCTGCAGGCCCAGCCTTGGTCAGCTGGTGAGGCCCTGTGGCCACAGGAAGAGGCACCACTGTGATCGTTGGTCCTGCTGCACACTCCCCCCCCCATCCCTGTGGTGACTTTCGACTCCTTTGGAAGACCTGGGCCTGCCCTTCCTTCCTGCTCTCTTCTGGCATCTATGCCATTCCTACAGGCAGCAAGTGGCCGCAGTATCCATGCCATGTGGGCCTCCATGGCACTGTCAGTACAATGTGATGGGTAAAGCGTCATACTAGAGCTGGGGTGGGGTCACCTCTCTGCAGCCTTACTGGGTGATCTTGGGCCATTGCTCTTCCTTAGACTGACCTGCCCCACAGGGTTGCTGTGAGAATAAAATAGGAGAAGGCAGAACTACAGACACCGCTCTGAGCTCTTTGATGGAAAGGTCAAATGGCAATAAGATAGGTGGAGGCTGTGGCTCCTGTGCCAGGTAGTCAGTTGAAAGGCAGGAAACTCTTGCAGGCTGCTGTCCTCCTAACAGCAGAGACAAACAGTGATTGCTTCTCACAGCAGCAGCCAGAGGGGGAGACTGAGCGAGCGAGCGGGAGCCACTGCTACCGGTGGCTGCTCATTTGCTGTGAAGTGATGAGAAGTAACAGCATGTAGGAGCGGCTGACCTTGTTTGCTCGCTTACCTTCTCTTCCAGCGGACAAAATCTGGAACTGGCTTTGGCTGGGTCAGCTGTAATCAGACTTGCCTTTAGATTTGCCCGGCCCAGTCCAGGTGGGGAATGTGCTGCTTTGTGGTCCAGGCAGGTAGCACAACAGATGCTGCCGTGCCCACCGTCCAGGTGGCACGATGGCACAGAAACCTTTTTCCACATGGAGCTTGTTTCTCAGGACGTAGGGGAAGTCCTGCCTTTGTGAGGTGTTGCAAGAAAGAAAACCGTGCCCTGCGAAAAGCTCCCGTCACTGATGACTGCTGCTTCAAATTGACAGCAAAATGGGTGAGGTCACCCCAAAGTTCCCCCCTTCACCTGAGAGGCCTGGTTCTGTTTCTTCTTGAGGGTCTTGCTGCTGGCAAGGAAGCGTTGCCGCCCCTGGCACTTGACCTACTTGCTGAAAAGCTGATGCGTTTAATGTTCTGTTTGGCTAAAGAGCTATTTTCTCACTGGAATACAGCGAGCAATTTCCTGCAGGGAAAAAAAGAGTAGAAAAATACCTCCTTAGTAATTAATTACCTGCAATCTTAGCCTGACAGCTGTGAAGCTTTATGAGGCTTGACGGAAGGGTGCCACTGCATGGCAAAGAAGGGGAGGTTGCAGAACAGGTCAAGTGACTTAGGACAGCACCTGCCTCTTTGTTGAGGACATGGGGGGGGGGGCTGGTTTGCTGCTCCTCCATCTCCTGTTTGTTACTGAACCAGAAGCTTTGAGCCAGCTTGTGCACAAAGAGAAGGTGGGATGCATCAGACCAAGGCTACAATTCATTCCCCCCAAAAGAGTATCCCAGCCGATAGGTAGCTCTTGCCAGGGCTTTTTTTCTGGGAAAAGAGGTAGGGGAACTCAGTAGGTTGCCCCCGGAGAAAATGGTCACATGGCTGGTGGCCCCACTCCCTGATCTCTAGACAGAGGGGAGTTTAGATTGCCCTCCGCACCACTGAGCGGTGCGGAGGGCACTCTAAA
The DNA here is from genome assembly GCF_028583425.1 of Eublepharis macularius. NCBI lineage: Eukaryota > Metazoa > Chordata > Lepidosauria > Squamata > Eublepharidae > Eublepharis > Eublepharis macularius. Next base: position 30,935,120 of record NC_072807.1, on the reverse strand, counting down.
CTCCCCTCTGTCTAGAGATCAGGGAGTGGGGCCACCAGCCATGTGACCATTTTCAAGAGGTTCCAGAACTCTGTTCCACCGCGTTCCTGCTGAAAAAAAGCCCTGGCTCTTGCCTTGATTTTTGTCTGCAGGGGAGCTAGTTCATCTACTCACAATCATTCAAGGGAGGCGCACCCCGGGAACAGCATCCAACATTTGCACTGATGCGTGATGGTACAACCTCTGATTCTTTTACTTGGCTCTTCCCACTTAATTAACCCTCTTCGTGTATGGCTAATATCAGTGGGAAATCCAGGGGGCATCCGAAAGGAAAAAGCTAATGAGCAGTTCCTCAGGAGCTACAGGGCCATCTAGAAATGCCAGGTAGCAAAGCAGCTCTTTACAGGCCCCAGCCAGTGCCCTTCTCATGTTGATCCAGTCAGGTGTGGAGCTTGCTAGCTAGGAGCCTGCATCTGTCCACCCTAAGGAGGCTCCTTGACTTTGCAAAGCAGAATAGGCAAGATTGATCATGCCTTCCTGTGACGAAGCAGTCTTCTCAGGGAGGGGAAGAAAATGGAACAGTGTGGTTGCGTTGGAATGGAGAGCTTGCTACACATCAGACAAGTCCATATAGAGGAGGGTAGATTTCATTTGAACGTTGGGACCTTCTTAATGGAAAGAACAGGGGTGCCCTACTGTGGGGAGGTGGGGTAGACTCTCCCATGCTGGAGGTTTTCGAGCAGAGATAGGATGGCTGTGTGTCGAAAATGCTTTTGCTTTCGGTTCCCTGCTCCAAGCAGCAGGTTGGACCCTTCCACGTTTGTGATTTGGTGTCTTCTAGGCTGAAAGAAAGAGAATACCTGCCCTCCCCCATGTTATTGCCTTCGGAGGGAATTGTTCCCCACGATAGTAGCTCGGCATCCATTCCAGTACATGGCAGAGTTTCCCAAGGGCTGATGTCTGCTAATTCAGCCGGTAATGGGCCTGCAAAAACGTATACGCCAGCAAATTTAACAGCAGTCGTTCCAGGGAAGGTAGAAGAAGGATGGCTTGGTGCCAGCTGGAAACTCTCCCGTGCCAGGGGGAATCTCCTGCTAGGGCTCCAGTTGCACAAAGAGAGCAGGCAAGCCGAGGGGCTCAGTTCGTAGGCTGGTTTCCTAATGTGCTGTGAGCCAAGCGTATGTAGGGATGTTATACACGCACCTCCAGTTTGCCAAACACGTTGCCCGAGTGCAGGCGCTGGGTTTATGTAGGGACACCGGCTCAGAGCACCCTTGTACCACCCAGCAGGAATCCCAGCTTTCAGCCTTTGCCAAAGAGCCTGTTTTTAATCCCCGATAGGGGATCTCCTTGGTAATAATTGGTGAAAGCCAGTGGGCAGTGTTTACTCTGGTGTCTAGGTAACCTCGGGTCAAATCCGTGAGCTCAGCTCATAACTATGGGTGAGTCATGTTTCACACACTAGTTTGCCCACTAGAGAAAGATAAGGCTCTACTTTCCCGAGTTACTGTCAGAGCAGGTAAGCAAAGTATTAAAAGAGTTGGGAGACAGACACCTAGGTGGGGGCTTTGCCTTCTCACTGTGTGAACCCACCTGCCTGGTAAAAATCTGCCCTGCTTAAGTCCCACCACAGTCTCTTAAAATAGTACGAGAGTGTGTGCCTGGGTCTTTTCAGTAATGGTCCCAGTTTCTCTCTCTCTCTCTCTCTGCCTACAGCAGTCTCGTTTGTTTAAGAGATCCTTTGGAAAGGCTGCTTTTGTACAATCATAATGGTATGACTGGTCTGTACATGAATTTCCCTCCCGCTCCCTGCATTTCTTGCAGCATTGAATTAGGATCAGTTTGTACACTTGTATTCCATAGTAACGTAGGACTTTATTGAGTTCTGTTGGGGCTGAATTTTATGTCAGTGTGGACAGTTTCCATGTCTTAAGTCATCTTGAGCACTTTTACAGATGGGCGGGATATGTAACATAGTAAATGTTCACTCTGGCTGCTTATAAAACTCAACATTGAAAGGGTCCAGAACAGATATGGTTCCCCGCTTTCTCAGCACTTAACTTAGACAGACTTATCATTGCTGGCAAATAAGAACATAAATGTTGGAATAACTTGACTATGAATTATCTGCTTTGGATATGTAATTCACCAGGAGAATCTCTTTGTGCACAGATAAAAGTTAAACTGCTAGCTAAGAAGTGCCTTAGAAATGGCTATAATGGCTTTGAATTTTGTATAGTCCCCTGTGTTAGGCACAGACACAAACAGAACTCAGTAAGGCTGTGCATCTTTCCTGCCAACGCTCAAATATGGCAGGAGGTGGAAAATGTAGATGTATTTCCCCACTAAACTGTAAAACCCACGATCCGACTCATCCTCTTGTCTTTTAAAAGTCTCTTTCTGCTTTGATGATGTGTTGTTTGTGGTCACTGGGAGGCGGCTGCGGCCATTGCTAGATCTGCTGGTTCTGCAAGGTAAAAATGGTAGAATCCTGTCCTGTGTGCTTCCCTCGAAGTGGGCAGAATGCCCCCCCCCCACACACTAGCAACCTGCCTGGTGTTCAGCCCAGCTGCAGCCAAAGTCCATTGCTCCCCAGCTCATCTCAGTCTGGCATTGCTGTGGTCGAAAGCAAGCATGCCAGCCAAGCCTTTAAGCTTTGCAAAGAATGAAGGGACAAAGGGAAGCATTCTTGAGCATTCTTTTCAGGGTTGGGTTTGTTTTTTTTCCTTTTGTTTGTTTTGCAGATTGGGGCATCTGCCTGCATTTGGAGGCGGAGTTGAGGCTAGGCTGTGTCTCAGAAAATGAGAAAGAGAGAGGATTTGCGCAGATTTAGGGCTTTCACACAGCCGTTTTGGCATGTGGCACCAGGTGGGAAAGCCTTGCTTGTATCAGCTCTGGCTGCTTTGGCTCTTGGTGCACCCTCTTTCCAGCGCTGCTTTCCAAATGTTTCCTGCAGCATGCAGGGCAGCAGATGTGCGCAAATGGCTCGACGTGGGCTGAAGCAGCTGGGTGCCAACAGGCAAGGCTTTCCCTGGGGCCACCAGGTGCTGAGATGACTGTGTGAACAGGTCCCTGGGGTGTGGGTTATGAGTGGTGCGCAAACATACATAGAGATAAAACGTAAGGAAGACCTTTAACGAAGGTTTTGTTTATTTTGTTTTTATAACAAATATCAGTCTGTATTAGCTGTGTTTTGAGTACGCAAAATGTTTTGCATATGTGATTTCATCAGTCCTGACAGTAACCCTGTAAAGACCACGTCGTTATCCCTGTACTGCATGGAAAGAGGGCCGGGGAGGCTCAGAGATACGGGGTTACCCAAGTCTCACCTGGCACTTCCATGGTGGAGGTGAAGTTTGATTCATTCTCCTAAGCATCCGCTTCTCGATGATCTTTTGCCATTCTCTGGAAGAAAAGATTAGAGCCCTGGAGAGCCGCTACCAGTATGAGTGGACAAGACTGACCCTGATGGCCAGTGGTTTGATTCATATAAGGCATTTTCATGTGTTCATGATCCTTTAATAACATCTTTCTTGTTAGCCCCTTTGCTTCCTTTTGTTAGCAAGCAGCAATGTCCTTTTTTCTCCCTCTTTGCTGCCCAAATTTCCAACATGTTTTGAGTAAAATGTTCTGCCGGGGAGGAGCCTCCGGAAATCGGCCCAGGCTTTTAAGAACAACAGCCCACTTGCTGTCCAGTCTTACCTGACTTCCACACTGATAATCAGTCTACATTTGTTGAATATACACAAAGCTGCTTTATGCTGTTCTGTCAAGCTCAGTGTTGCCTAATCGGACTGGCAGAGGGTCTCCAGGGTATAAGATGTTGGCCGTTCACGTCATCAGCTCCCTTTTATCCAGAGATGCCGCGGATTGAACCTGGGACCTTCTGCATGCAAAGCAGATGCTGTGCCAATGAGCCATGGCCCCTCCCCTTAGAGGCAGCCACTTGGATTTGGCCATGTTTGGTGCAGCTCCATTTCTACCTGGGCCACCTCTGAATCGGTCTCCGAAGCCCTTGGAACACACCTTCCTTTGGCCGCAATTAAACTTTTTCACTGCTCTTTGCTGCTTCACGCATGTTTTTAATTTTAGATGTGCGTAGTTTTTTAACACATTATTGGTTCCCTTTATTTCAACGCAGTGTTGATGTTACTGAATGATGCCTTTCATGTGTTTTTGTTGTTTTCCTCCCTTAGTATCCACATCTGAGCCAGGAGTCGGCTTCCCCGTTTGTCTTTATCTGTTCTAATCCTCAGGAGATGGTAGTCAAGTTTCCCATCAAAGGCAAACACAAAATCTGTAAGTCTTGGTTCTCTGCTGATCCTTCTCTGTGGGCACTTGGCGAGCTCTGACTCTGGCTTTGTGACCTTAAAATCCTGCACTGCCGTTCTGAATGGCCTTTCCGTACTAAAGCAAATGCATCTCCGATCTTTACTCCCTTTCCTTTTTCCTCAAAGGCATTAATAAGCAAGTTCCCCCAATTTAAAAAAATGGATAGGGGAAGGAAATGATTAACTTCCTTGATGGAGGGAGGAGGTGAGGGAAACTGTATTGAGAGATGTTCCTCCTTTGCAGAAAGAGTCTAGCACTGTTCAGTTTAGAAAAGAGATAACGGGTTAGGGATATGATAGAAGTTTATAAAATTAGATATACTAAAACATGGGGTGCCCAGTGGATAGGGAGTAGATTCAGAATGGACAAAAGGAAATGCTTCTTGATTGAAATAAAAGATGAATAATAACATTCACATAATAACAATCGATTTATATACGGCCGTGCAGGACAACTTACCACGCACTCAGAGCAGTTTGCAAAGTATATTATTATTATCCCCACAACAATCACCCTGTGAGGTGGGTGGGGCTGAGAGAGCTCAGAGAGAGCTGTGACTGGGCCAAGGTCACCCAGCTGGTTTCAAGTGGAGGAGTGGGGAATCAAACCCGATTCTCCAGATTAGGGTCTCACCAGAGGCATAAACAACTTGAAAAGGGGATTAGACAGATTCATGGAGGAGGTATCCCTCAGTGGCTACTAGCCATGGTGGCTGAAAGGAACCTCCACTTTCAGACAGGTGCGGCGCCAGGGTTTCTGGCACTTGCGGCGGCCCCTCTGTGCGTGCGCACAGAGCACGCACACACGCGCCCCACACTGCGTGATGACGTCACTGCGTGTGACATCATCATGCAGCAAGCTGGCCCCATTGGCTGGCGGGCAGCTGGGATGACGCGCAGAGGCTGCCCGCGCTCCCAGTCGGGCACAGCGGGTGGCTGGGGAGGTTCCACACCCTGCCCCGAACGCCTGCTGCGCCTGGCCCACGGCTGCTGTGCCTGGCTGGGGGCGTGTTGGCGGCGGGGGCGGGGCGGGAGGGAGGGCTGGCAGGCTGCAGCAGCCCCCGCCCCCAGCGCCCCCTCCGGCCTCCCAACGCTCGAGGTGGGGGCCGGACCTGCCTCAATGGGTGCGCCGGCCCTGCTTTCAGAGGCAGTAAACCTCTGAATACCAGAGCCAGGAGGCAACATCAGGGGAAGGCCTCGGCCTCCATACCCTGTTGGCCCTCCATGGTAACTGATTGGCCACCATTTGAGACAGGATGCTAGACAAGTTGTACTGTTCATCTGATCTAGCAAAGTTGTTTTCATGTTCAGTTTCAGATCTTTCCTAATTATTCAAAAAGGCTTTTTGCTCAGATAGGAGGCCTTTATTGTACAGAGGGGGTCTCCGATGCTTTGCTAATGAGTTAGGGACCATAGACTTCACCACTATGTTGATTTATGTACTACTCATTTACTTTAAATATGTGCTTCTCTGTGTTCTTTAAATATGTGCTCCTTTGAGCTACCTGTGCTTCATGTTGTCAGCCCTAGAGAGGCAGCATGGTGTAGTGGTTAAGAGTATGGGACTCTAATCTGGAGAACCAGGTTTGATTCCTCCGTTCCTCCACTTGAAGCCAGCTGGGTGACCTTGGGTCAGTCGCAGCTCTCTCAGAGCTCTCTCAGCCCCACCCACCTCACAGGGTGATTGCTGTTGTGGGGATAATAATGACATACTTTGTAAACTGATCTGAGTGGGTGTTAAGTTGTCCTGAAGGGCAGTATATAAATTGAATGCTGTTGTTGTTGTTGTTGTTAGAATTGCTTATATTCTGTTTCAGCATTTCTTCAATTCTGTATTGGCTGTGTCTTTGTAAACTTGTTTTTATTTACCCAATGGCATTGTTTATGGAAATGTCCTTGATATTGACTGTACTAATCTCACACTGTGTAATCTGCCTCGAGTCTCAGTGAGAAAGGCGGACTATAAATGACATAAATAAATAAAATAAAAGTATCCTGCTAGGTAGGGGTGGATTGGCCACCGGGAAAATACCCAGCAGCGTGCTGCTCTGGAGAGCAGTTGCTGGTGGCTTAAAAGGTCTGTTCTTCTTTGCCGTGGCTTGCCCCTGGCTGGCAACCCGGCAGGAGGGGGACGGGGCAGCCCACACCCGCACCACGGTCTTCATGAAGAGGCAGCAGTGGAAAATCTTGACCAGCTGCAGATTTCCACTGCCTGCACACTTATGGAACAGACATGCAGCCAGTCCATTGTATGCAACAGAGTGCCTGTGTGCCTTTCATGGGCTTTCCTGCATCCAGAAATGAAATTTGTAGAATGCTGTTGCCTTGGGTGAACTCTGTTCGAACAACCTGTTCCAATAATAAGCTTTGGAAGGCATTTAGCTAATCTGTAAACAAGCACAGCCTATTATGTTACTTGACTTTAGGAGCTGGGATGGGCATTGTGCCTTGGTCCATTATCTTATGCCACAGCATAAGGCGTCGAAGGCGTGGACACTTGCAGCTGCCTTCTACTGAGTCTGTCAAGGTCGGCATTGCCTGGCAGGCGGCTCTCCAGAGTCTCAGGCAGAAGTCCTTCACATCACCTACTACCTGATCCTATCGTCTGGAGATGCCAGAATTGAACCTGGGAACTTCTGTCTGCTAAGCAGATGCTCTGCCACTGAGCTGGGATCTCGGTTAGACATCTTTCCACATCGCTTGAGCCTTTTTCACTGGAGATTCCAGGGACTGAACCTGTGACCTTCTGCCTGCAAAGCAGAGGTTCTTCCTCCCGAGTTGCAGCTCCTCCCTGTGTGACTGGTTAGAACTGGACGTGTGTAACTGATTAGAACCGTCAAGCAGCTGCAGGCTACCCAGCCCTTAACGGCAACACCTGGCAAACAGGCTTACTTCAGCATATTTACCAGGGAGGGAAACCGTCTCTGTTGGCGGAATCTGCCTTGCCGTGAAAACCACTTCCCCGGGTACCCATGATCCAAATGTCATCCTTTTCAGACTGTAATTGATTGCATGTCTGCCACCCGCTGCTTCCCAAATATCTCTCCAGCTCCGGCGGCATTAGCTGCTTAAAGTCTTGGCTTGGTGCATTTATCAAATCAGCTTCTCTTCTGAAGTCTCGCAGAGCAAACAAGAAGTGGCCGGGCTTGTTTGTGTGTGTGTGCCTTCCCTGTGGCAGAACGTGCCTTTCTGCTGCCAGAACGAACCCTTCCCAAGTATGTCACAGTGTGTCCTTTTCCCAAAGAGACAGTTTCCTGCTTGAAGAAAGGTTTGGCTTTAGCAGGCTGGAAGGAGATTGCCTCGTGCCAGGGGCTTGCCTTCCTGCCCTTCTCTCGCCACTCTCCCTTGGCTGGCTTCGGCCGGAGCAAGCAGTAGGGAGAGTAGCAAACCCAGTGTGTTTACTTGTAGGGAAAGAAGGGTTGGCAGCAGTCGGTCATTCCGAGTTGTGAAGAAATAGCAACAAGAAGCCTGTAGCCTTTGATCACAGCAACATACTGCATATTGGAATAAGGGGGAGTGGATCAGCTTCAGCCGAATAGCATCTCGGAGTCCATAGATCACATACGACACACAAGAAGCCGCCTTACTCTGAATCAGACTTTTGGTCTATCAGGCTCAGTCCTGTCTGCTCTGACTGGCAGCAGCTCTCCAGGGTCTCAGGTCGAGATCTTTCTCATCACCTGCTCCCTGTTCCCTTTTGACTGGAGATGCCTGGTATTGAACCCTGGGACCTTCTGCATGCCAAGCAGATGCTCTGCCACTGAGCCATGGCCCCGCCCCAAGGCACCGAATCAGGTCACTTTGCAGCCAGTGGCGTTGGGCCCATCCGTCAGCTCTGAGCCTCTTTGGAAAAAAGTTAGACTTGCCCAAGAGCTTCAATAGACTCAGGTGCCGCTCTCATTAATCTGAGCAGGCTATGCAAAGAGCTACAGCCTTCCTTTCCCCCTCACCTAAACGCAAACACACTGGCTCCTTTCCCCCCCCCTTTTTTTTTTTTGTAATCTCGAAAATGCTGGAAGCCCACTTACATGGCGTCTCAGGCTGTGCTGCTTTTTGGCTTGTAAAATGTAGGTTTATCCCTCTCCGAACGTGTACAACGCCTGGGATTACCGTGGAGTGAAGCAGCCGCTCCGGCCTGGGGCAGAATGCATGACAAATGTGATGTCATGTATCTGAGCGTAAGGAGCAGCATTCATGGATTCATGGCGGGGAGTGGGGGAAGGCGAGGATGGGATAGAGAGCCAGGTGCAGGGAGAAACTCACCTTCCTACGTGAACAGCGGTTAAAATGGTCTGGGGGAGGAAGAGGGTCTAGAACTCTGGGTGCCTTGGTCGCTGTAGAAGGGATGGCAGATAGGAAGGAAGGGTGTAACTCGTCAAATCTGTGCATGTCACAAATGTGTTGCTTATTTGGAGACAGTTGCTTATGATGTCGTGCTGATTCCCAACCAACAAGGCTCTCGGGCAGCTGTCCCTCTGCCAGGAACGAAACGCCATTCGATGGTTAATGTCATGGATATTCCTACCCTCCCCACCCCAGTAAAATCTAGCAGTTCGTTCTGCTCTTGTGACTCGGGCAATGAAATGTCGTATATATTTCGGGCACTCAGCAGGGATGTGGAATTGGGTTGATTTTAAGGGAAGGAGGAGAAAAACCTAGAAAAAAAATGATGAGGGTTGAGTATGTTCAGTGTGCCCCAGGAAGCACAGGGTGTTGGGTGCATTTGGGGCAGGGAAGCAGGCCTAATGCCATCCCTGGGACAGGGGATGGCATTAGGAGTGAATTCTGCATTCCCCAATCTCTATGCCCCCACATCCCCTCCTGGTTGGTGCCTCGTGGGTTGAAAGGCCAAAAGATCCATTTCCTGACCACGTCGTGCCAAACCTCAGCAGTCAAGCAAGGACACTTGCTTGCTTGTGAGTAGTCTAGGTATGAAGTGGTTGGCTGAACTTGACATGGATGGTTTTGCACCTTTTGCTGAGAACATGCAGGCAGAAGCTGCAGATTGAAAAATCCTGGGTGCCATAGCTCTTTCAATGGTGTAGTAACTGTCACAGGAAAAAATATCAGGATATTTCTCCACCTTTTCCTTTGATGTTCCGGTGTCTGGGGACTGTCCACCATTTCCCTTTTCCCGCAGCCTCAGACAGGCCATGCAGGTCCCTTCTTCTGAGCTATTTATGGGGTGGTTCACCTGCCCCCAAGTGTTTAAATGAGACACTTTACATCCATAATATTGCAATTTTTTGACATATGTTTTGGATGGGCTGCCGTGCAAGACAGAACCTGTTTGGATTTCTACACAAATATACCACAGGAATGTCCTTTTCTTCGCATACCTCGTCAAGATTTGCACCATTCACATTTGTGTACATTCTTGGTGCAGACTTTGTTTTCAGTCTCGGGGCAAGAGATTTGGGGATCATTTTAACATCACATTTTGGCACATTATCACTTCATGGTTTTGGTCTGCACACACGATGAACTGTAACTCTGTTTGACGGAGAGGCAGTTGAAATCAGGGGTTATTTACAATACACTATCCAAGCAAGAGGAGATACTGAATAGAGATCTCGTCCCCAGAAAGCAATTCCTACAAACTCCATTCAGAAACTGGTTTTTGAGATTGAAAAAGCTGGCAATTTATTTCCAAATCCAACTGTTCCCCCCCCCCCCCCAGAATTAAATGGGCACAGTCAGACTTGTCTTTCTGTTAAACCTATTTTAATAAGGACAGACTTTTACCTTTTTATTTAGGTATTGACAGGGCTTTTGTTCTTGGAAAAGAGTTGGTGGAACTCAGTGGGTTGCCAGCACAGGGGGCAACTCTTGGCAGGTGGTGGTGCCCCTGGTACTACATGTGCGCTTGCAAAGTGTGTGCATGCTCCCAGGACCAATGATGTCACTGTGGGTCAGCTGGAACAAGGGGGGCGTTTTGAAAAGTTTAAACCACCCTTGGCAAAAATGGTCACATGGCTGGTGGCCCCGCCCCCTGATCTCCAGACAGAGGGGAGTTTAAATTGCCTTCCGCACCCAGCTGGGCACGGAGGGCAATCTAAATTCCCCTCTGTCTGGAGATCTGGGGCGGGGCCACCAGCCATATGACCATTTTCAAGAGGTTCCGGAACTCCGTTCCACCGCGTTCCAGCTGAAAAAAAGCCCTGGGTATTGAGATCTCTGCTGCATCTCATGCATTGGCATATGTGTTGGATCGCCTGAATCATCATAATGAAATAAGTGGGGAGGGGAGTCCCTCTGTCTCCTTGGTGGCATGAAGTCAGAGTCCTGCTAACAGAATGCACAGGGCAGAGAGAGTGAACAGAGAGAACTTTTTTTCCCCTTTCCCAAAATATTAAAACTTGGGGGTATCCATTGAAGCTGCTGGGCAGGAGATTCTGGCTGCACAAAAAGGAAATACTTCTTTACTCAGTGAGTGATTAAAATGTGGAATTTACTACCAGAGGATGTATTGATGGCCACAGGCATAGATGGCTTTAAAAGGGGATTAGACGGATTCATGGAAGTTGGCTCTATCAGTGGCTGCTAGCCATGGTGGCTAAAGGGGAACCTCCCTGTTCAGAAATGACAAACCTCTGAAATCCCAGTGGCAGGAGGCAAAATTAGGGGAAAGCCTCAGCCCCCAAGGGTCCAAGAATAACTGGTTGGCCCCACTGTATAAGACAGGATGCAGAACTAGATGGACAGCTGGTATGATCCAGCAGGGCTCTTCTTACATTCTCAAGGTCTCAGGGAAGATTATATAAATATTTACAAGTTTACTTAAAAAAAAATAAAGTGAATTCTTGTCCCCAAAAGGACTTGCAGGTAAACTTACTTTGTATACACAGAAGGATGTGTCGTAACTGAGTGAAAGCCTGAACTCAGTGGTAGAGCAGATGCTTTGCAATCAAAAGACTGCAGGTTCAGTCCCTGGAATTTCCCCTTTAAGGGTCTCCAGTAGCTGGTGGGGGAAGATCTCTCTGCCCAAGACCCTGGACAGTATCTCCCCATCAGAGTAGACAGTACTAGGCTAGAGGAACCAATTGTGTGACGCTGCATGAGGCAGCTTCATATGCTCATGTGATAATTGTGTGAACGGTCCAGTAAAAGAGGAGAGGACCAACGCTAACCATCTGTATTTAGGGCATCATATCTACTGCACTCGATGCAAGCACTATCCATGTCCTCCCACCCAATCTTTAGTTGGGTTGACATCGTGGTTAGAGTGTAGGACTGGGATGGCTGAGTTCGAATCCTTTACTCAACCGTGGAAACTTGTCAGGTGACCTTGGACTAGAGGTGGGCACGAACTGAAAAAATGGCAGTTCGTTAGGTTTGTGGTTTGTTGCAGTTCACAAACCACAAAGTTTCATGAACTTGCCCCAGTTTGCAAACTGATTCGTTCAGTTCGTGAAAACGTCACTTCCGTGTCAGCAGAAGGTTTGCAGAGGACTCATCCCCCCTGTTGCCTAGGAAATTGATTGGTGCCAAGCTGTCTGCAGTGACGAACCGAAATATGAACCGGCCTGGTTCCTGACAAACTTTGGTTCGTAATTTGGTTTGTGCCCATCTCTACCTTGGACCCATCACAAGCTCTCAGCCTAACACGCTTACAAAAAGTTGTAAGGATTGAGGGGAGGGGGAATTATATGAAAAGCAGCTTTCTCCAATCAGGAAGAAAAGTGAATATATTTTAAACATATGTTCTGCGTTATCTAAGCTGATTTGCGGACCCTTGCTGCTAAGAAGCTGCCAAACCATCCAGTGTTTGCTTGAAATTAAACTTAAACCTTCGAAGAAGGGGGCATTCAAGTGCCTTGAGAATCTAAAGATGTGTTTAGAAGGCTTACTTACCCGTGCTGAAGTTGCTATCTTTCCCTGTACAGATGTGCAGGTGGCTTTTGGCTCTGTTAGGCATGCGTGTCTGATTGCCTGAATAATAATAATTAAAGAAGCGGGGACGATGGTCCATCCATCTGTCTCTTCAGTGGCATGAGCTCAGAATCGGGTTACCAGTACTGATGAAGCTGAGCGAGTGTATCCACGTAGAGTAGATGTATTCAGTCATACTGCCATGAGAGGAGGAAGGGGGAGCAACCCATATATGGCAGGTGTGTATCCGAGAGGGAATTGTGACCTGAGAAATAATGAGGACTCATTGGCTTTGCTGCTCTGCGCTGTCCCGAGTGCCCTGTTGCCACCATTATAGATCGACTCACACGCTGTGCCCCGTGCTCAGTTGCACAGAGCTGTGGATGAGGCGAGCGATCAGTTTTGCCGGCTTGGCTGGTGCCGTAGCTGTTGCACAGGTCTCCGAGGGGGCAAGGGTGTTGCTAATGAGTTACCAGTGGTTATGGATGAACGTGTCTTGAGTCAAGCCAGCGTGCCCTGACGGAGCAGAGATCAATGTGAGCCAGAGTTGTCCTGATAAATGCTTCTGTCTCCAGCGGGTGGACATTGGGGGGGGGGCGGCCAAGGGCAGCTGTTGCTTCCTGCTGATTGAAAGAGTACAAATCCCAGCCGAAAGGGGTGGCAGCAAACGTGACTGGGCTGTGAAAGCAAAGGAGACGGGGCTGTGTGTAAAGGGCAGGGATTTTTTAGATCTCTTCACCACACACGCATGCACACACACCTTTCCAGTAGAATGAATGGCTCAGTGGTTGCTTTAAGCCTGCCGGCAGGGAGGAAGAGAAACTGGGTTGCTCATGGCACGTGCGTTTGGAAGCGATTCCAACCTGGCCAACCCTAGTGAATTGATGTAATGTGGAAAGCTGCAGTGAGTGTCTGGGGCCATCCCGCTAAGTGCCAAGGAGAGGCTGTTCCAGCCAGAAGCACTGTGGCTATCGATCGAGGACGAGAGGGACTGAAGTACGTCTCTTGAGTCAATGGCCCTGGCTGACGATTCCCAGCATCCCATTATGTGTCTCCGTGGCCTTGCTGGACTCATCATTAGCTTGCATCGGTTGTTGATCTGTCCCTTTTCTTTGTGCCCCCTTATTCCCTCTCTGGTGGCCAGAGGAACATTGTGAAATAGAGCAATCATGAAGGCAGCGGGGGCGGGGGGGGAGGTTAAAGCTAACACTGCTTTTTCCTCTTGTGTGAGTTGTCAGACTCTCCAGAATATGGACTAGTTTCTTGACTGCCATGCTTACGGTCTCTGGGGAGGCAACGGCAGGCCTGCTGGTATCCCGGAAAGGAAAGTCACTGAATGTACCTGGTGCCCGCAAGCTCACTTAGGCAGCTTCCTTGTGGCTAAGGGATATTGGCAGTCGAGTGCAGAGATCGAGTACTGGATTCCCTACGCAGATTGCAGTGCTATACCAGATTCTTTGGTATTCCTGGTTGCGCAGGAATGGGGCACCCATCTGACTGCGATATATTTTTCCCGTTGTCCATGAAGGAATGTGCGGTTGCCCCATTTTGTCCTCACAACAACCCTATGAGGCAGGTTATGCTGAGAGTGAGCATGCCTGTCTTGTTTAAAGCCCTCCAAAGAGTAGACATTTCCATTAAGTCCAGTGCTGTATAATTGAAAGCAAGGTGGGCTCATCTAGATTTTGTTTGGGGAGGGGGTGTTAGTAGGTGGGCTGCGACTTTTGTCAGAGTAGATCCCTAGGGAGACAGCTTTGAAACTGACATGGACGGTAGCTGCTTGCTGTGAGAAAAGCACAGTGTTGCTGACGGTTGCAGGGGGGGAATGGAGAAGACTTAATAGAACCGCAGGGTTGGGGGACCCAGCCTGCCTAACTTGGCCGCTGAAGGGCTTCCTGGCTGTGAGCTCTGACATTGTGAGTGTGTGGCAAGGCGTTTATTTGGGGAGTGGCCCTGTCTGTCTCCAGTGTGCTCTGGTTGCACGCAGCCTTCATCGAACTGCATTCTCTGTGTGATGGGGCTGGGCTGGGCTTCACCTATCCACCTTCTCCCTGTCTGTCTTTTGTTGGAAATTGTCTCCAGGCTTACTTGATTGTCTGGGCCTGCTTTCTAACCTCTGGTCAGTGGAGAGATTGCGGTCCCCTTTGCACCAGCCTTGGATGTTAATTCCCCCTCTCCCCCTCCCCCCTCCGGCTCTCTTGGCTTTCTATATCACAATGCCTCCCAGCACTCATCTTTCACTACGGCAATGAGTTTTGGAAATGCCTGCTGCCCGAAGCAGTCAAATCGAATGTGACAAGAACGCACAAACTGGGAGACCTTCTCCACTTCAGCTGATTTGCATTGCTAATGACCTTTAAAAGAAATAAAAAGTAGCGCTCACGAGATTTCTTCTTTCCCCTTCCTATTTCCCCCCCCCCCCAACAGGGAAGCTGGATTCGAAGATTCATCAGGGAGCAAAGAAGGGGTTAATGAGGCAGAAGGCTGCAGTATGAGCTCCAGGGCATGAACCTTGACTCCCCGGCGCCGGCGGCAGAAGACTGGATCTCAGGCTAGCTACTGAGACTACAGGAGGCCACAGAGGAGATGCGTGATAAGAAGGGGTGGGGATTGCGGAAAACACGGGTGGATGGGAAGGAAAAGGAGAAATTGTTCGTAACGCACAGAACAAAATGATAATTAAAGAGAATGACGAGGGTCTGAGCCAAGGAGTCTCCAATGGGGCCTTTTGCAAGGTTCTCCCCCCAGTTGGCCCTGCCAGAGCTGTGCCAGGGGTTCCTATTGTTTCCCCTTGTATTAAAGCCAAGCGTCCCTTGGCCCCTTGGCATTGTTTTCCGCTTGGCATGGTTTCTTGCTGGGGAGTCAGATTGCACCATCAGAACGTTCTGCCCATTAAAGCACCTCGCCAGGGGGCGGGGGGGGGGGCGGGATGGATGGATGGATGTGCCACCAAAGCCTGAAGTGCGTCTGCTAGAATCACCTTGCAGAGTTGGGTCAAAGGGCTCACTCCCCATCGCCCCTTTGATTAGCTTCCAAGCTAATGACAGGGTAAGAGGACAGGGGCGGGGCCAACTTTCTGCTTCTCCAGCCAATCTGTCTGAAAGCACCATTTTGTTTACTCTTATAAACATGCACGCCAAAGCGAACCAGCAGGCTGAGCTGGGTAACTGGTTCCTGTTCAAGTGGGTTGCATGGGTGTAAAATCCCACAAACTGCAAGCAAGGTAAAAATGATTCCCCCTTGAACCGTTCATGTCCGGTATTCTCGCTGCAGTTTTTCCTGTGCACCACACAGCAAAGAAAACCTGCACAGGTTTTCTTTTGAGACAGGCCCTCGCTTCTGCATAGTCTGACCATCAGGCCCTGGGGGTCACAGCCGCACTAGCACCTAGACGTATAGCCTCGTTGACTTTCTCCAGAAGAGCAGGAGCTCATTCTCCTCTGTGGCCACACGGCCACCAGATCCTGTTCATAAGGCCCCTACTTGCAACTTTGCATATTATTCAGGAGGAGGGAATGCAGATTATCTTATTATTGTCCAGGGCATAGCTTAGCTACTGTTCATCAGGGAAACAGCTGGCTAAGACACAGGACCTGTTCCTAGATTTCTTAGCTATTCCCTTGCAGAGTTGCCTCAGACTTGCTTGCATCCGTGAGTATTCCTGCAAGACTGTCTGTGGAACGATCTTCGGTGGGGCAGGGGAGACCGTTGCATGGAAGATGCAGAATGTGTTATTTGTGCAGTTTTTGTGGCTTGTACGAGATGGATTTCCTGTTGGATGAGACATAGGAGCAGTGGCTTCCTCGCTTCTTCCCAGCTTTCCTAAAATCCCCGAAGCACAACTGCACAGACACTTTCAGCTTGCGTTGAAAGGTGTGATGCTGGCGTGGTAGGAGAGCAAACAGTCTTGTTTCTCGGTGTGTGGTCCATCCTGTGCACTTGTCCATCTGCAGGGGTCTCTGTTCTGACTTCTGTCTGGATTCCTGTTAGAATCTCATCTCATTTGACCTCCTCCTCTTCCACTCTCCTCCTGGCAATCACACAGCCGTAGCACCTGTGGAGTTTGCCCTCCATGTCTGTGCCAGAATCAATCACCTACGATGGGCCATGAGTGGTCACCCATTGCCCTGGCCTGCTTTGAATTTCCCTGGGAGTGGAGGATCAGAGGTTTGGAAAGTTAGTCCCGTATCCTGCTTCCTTTGCTTGCTTTTCTTTCCATCCTGCTCCTTAATCCTGTTACAAAAGTCAAGATCTCCCCCAAATGTCTCCTCTGTCCTGTTCCACACCCCAGCGTCTACCTGTTCCTCTTGTTTCCAGGAGACCTTGGTTTGCTTGGATTTGTCTTGCCCTCCAGTGTGATCTGACCTCTTGCACTGTGCAGGTGTGAGCTGGAACCACAAGTGACTGGGGGGAAAACCCTCCCAGTTCTCATGTGCTCTGCTGAAACACTCAGCCTCCTTTGCACCAGAAGTAGTTCAGGTGCTGGTTTTTGATGCAGATAGGGAGCTGCTCAGAGCGTAAATCGAGCCCTTTGACACAGCAAGAAGGGAAGGGCCAGCCGTGTCCCCTCCTAACTTGTTCGAAAATCAATATGGATGACTTCCCCTTTTGGTCTCCTTCCCTCTCCTTTGTTTTTGCAGGTTCCTCTCAGCAAATGATACAGTCTTTTGGTTAACCATGTGCAACAAAGCTTTTGCACGCCACTTTTGTGCATTCCAATGGCTCTACCTGGATGGCTGGAATTCCAGCTGCTTGCACCAAACCAAGGGCTTGCATGAGCACAGTAGAACTTTACTTTTTTTAAAAAAAAGTTAAATCCCAAACCCCCTGCTTCTTAAACTCTTCTCAGCTTCAAACCCAGTTTGCAGTGTGGTGGAGGGGAAGGCTGCCGTTGAAAGTAGAAAAAAAGGGAAAGAAGTCTGAAGCCTCGAGGCTCATGAAACCGGTTTCGCAGATTTGGAGGGGGGGGGGATTCTAGCCAGGAAATGGAAGACAATCTGACTCTGCCCCAGTGCTGCTTGTCTGTGTGTAGCTCCCCTACCTTCCAGCTCTCTGAACTCGCCTGGATAAGGCTCTGTGCAGCAGCCACTCTCATCTTCCTTCCTTCTACAACTTAACACCATACTTCCCTGTGACATCTGGGGGTTAGCCAGCCTCCCCTCCCAGGCATGCCCCTGGCCCTTCCAAGTCTGTGCTATCATTTATCCAGCCGATGATGTTTTTCAGAGTTCTGCCTGGGGGCTCTCGAGTCAAAGACTCTCCCCTGCCGTTGTCAATTGGCTGTGCTGCTTTTTTGTTTGCTTGTATGTTATTTCCCTCCTGGACCCTGCTTGAAGCCTTGTATAATAGGAGGAGAAGGCTGGGACACCACTTGGGGTTGCAGCAAATAAGTATCTGGCTTTTTTACATCCATCACAATCTCCAGGAATGTCTCCGCAACGTGTCTCAGCTGAGATCAGGGCAAGAGGATCCCTTTCCTCTAACCGCAGGAGGGAAGACAGGAAACAGAGGAGGGATGGGAATGTTTGAACGTAGGATGATGGGGCAGGCGAAAGAGAGGCAGCCAGGTGTCATCTGTCTCTTTTTCGGGTTCCCTAAGCATTAATGCCATTTAATTCCACCTGCATTTAAAGGTTTTTTTTTTTAATCCTCCAAAGCAGCAGATCTGGCTCAGAACTCAGTCCAGGTTTTGAAGCACGAGAATGCTTTCTTATTTTCACTTCCCCCGTACTGCAGTAGAAAAGAGCCTCTTTGGCAACGGGGCTTGGATTTCCATCTTCCCTGCTGCCCAACCTTGACATAGCCTCAGCTTCATCTGTGTAATATCAAAGCTCCCAGCTGGATTGGTTTTTCAGAGCAGGTAGGCGGGGCTTCAGTTCTTAGTAAAGGGGGGGACATTAAAAGGGAAGACAAAAGAAATACAAGGTGGGAATCTGTGCCTGGCCTTATCTCCTGGGGGGGGTGGCTTTTGTCAGGCTTCTATGACAAATTCACCACAGCTAGCCTGGGGGCTTGTGGAGGGGAGAAAGCCAAACTCTTCTCAGCAAAAATGTCTGATTTTTCTCCTAGATTAGCAAATGATGGGGGTGAGGGGAATATCGCGTTTCAATTTGTATTTCTCCAAAATAAATTTTAAAAACCCAAAGTGGATCCTTCGATTTCCAAAAGACATAAGGAACTTCTGTTAACATCACAAGATTTCCAGTATTTGCAGTCCTAGCTTGCCTTTTCAGAAAGGCATTTTTAAAGAAATTTAACTTTTCTCTAGTCCCTTTCGTGAAGACAACCAGCCGCAGTTATGCTGTTAGAGAAATGTCTTCTTCAGGGGTTGGGATGTATGATCGTGCATGTCCGTGGAAGACGGCTGGTCGCTGTAGGGTTAGAAAAGATGGCAGAGAGCAGTTTTTACTTGGGTGTACTGGAGACCGGTCTGGAGAGTTCCATCTTTAGTCCTCGGCCCCTCCGCCTTGCCCCTGTGGGTACAGACTACTATTCAGAGCACAGCCTAGAAACAAAAGTAAGAAAATCTGTGGCCAAAAAGCGAAACTATACCACAGCTACAGCACCTAGCACAGCCATCAAACCTAACACCGAAATAGCATGTTTTGTCCAAAGCTTTTTCTACTTATTTATGTATTTATTTCATTTATACCCCACCTTTCTCCCCAATGAGAACACAAAGAAACTTACATGGTTCTCCTCCATTTTATCCTCACAACAACACTGAACTAGGTTAGGCCCAAAGTGTGTGACTGGCCCAAACATCACCCAGCGAACTTCTGTGGCAGAGTTGGGATTCATACCTCCCTCTTCCAGTTTCTAGACTAGCACTAACCACTACGCATCCAGCCTCCAAATCCTCACCTGGCCTTTTGGGGCTAGTGATAGCATCTCTGCAAAATAAATAGAGCTGGAGGATATATTTAAAATGATGATTGGGGAAGTCTGGAACATACAGCTTGTGAATTCCACACATTTCTGGTACTAAATGACAGAAATCGCTTTATCGGTGAGGGGGACGTTTTAGTTCCTTCATTTTGCCTCAATACAACTTTAGCCTGTTTACACCCCATTTCTCCTTGGGTAACTCCAAAGTGGCTAAGATTATGAGTGTACTCAAAACACAGGCAATAGATATTTGAAGTGCAAAGTACAGAACGTTTAAAGCCATTTAACAGAACCCATTTTAAGCAAAACGCACTGTATTTCAGATGAGCCACCCCCGTTCAGGCATACCTGCTTTCTTTGGTTTTACAAGTGAAGTAGAGGGATTGAAATTCAAAAAAGGTCCTGACGATTAACAGAGCTTCAAGCTATCAAGAAAGAATCTCCAATGAGACTGAGGAGGAGATGCAAAGTAGCCCTCTTAAAATATTACGGAGAACCAATAAGGGACATTCAGTGTTTGAATCCATCAGTATTTGAGTGACAGAACTGGCTTCCCAATGACAGGTTTTAAAAGCTAGACGGAAAAAAATTGCTTTTTTCCCTACCCATTTCCATCCTCTCCCTCCCCGAGCGATTGCCTGAAACAGGATGGCGGCCTCCATTCCCACGAATGGAAAATAGATTTGCTAGAATGATAAATGGATAAAGCCCCAGGGGCAAAACAGATTCCCTTGCAAAGTATTTTCACAGCTGGGAGCCAATGGATAGGTATCTCTGCCTATCTTTGCACAGTATGAGGATGACACACTGTTCAGCGGCCAAAGCACTTGAAAATCACATGAGCAGAGGAATCAACAGTGCCCTAAGCCAGCCAGAAAATATTGCTTTCCTGTTTGATTTGTTATTCCTTGTTTAGCAGGGGTTTTTTTTTCCTTTAGAAGTTCTTGCCTATAAGAATGTCTGTGGTTTTTATTCTTAAATGGCAGTTGAAATGCACAATCCATAGGTGTATTAAGCTGGATCTTTACACACACACACACCGAGTCTTAAAGCATTCAGGCCTTCATGATAACTTTTGGAAGGAAAGGGGCCAGAGTTTGAGAGTTTCTTCTGAGACACAACCAAACCCCTGAGGATTTGGTTTGGGGGCTCTATAAACTAGGCCCCAATCCTATCACCACAAGCAGGCCGCTTGCTTCCCCTCAACAACTCAAGAAAAACGTAAATGACTGGCCAGGAAAAATGAATCCGGTAAGTAGATACCGGGGAAAAATTTGTTTTGAGCCTACGTACAGATCATCTAGCCAACGGACGTTCAACCGATAGCCTGCAAATCCCACACCTCCCCCCGCTTCTCTGCTTTTTTATCCAGATTAAAATATGAATATATGGGGCAACATGCTCAGCTGAGTTGCCAGCTCCAGACTGGGAAAATCCTGGAGATTTAGTGGTAGTGCTTTAGGGCTCAGACTGGAGTAACTTTTCTTAGGATTCAGAGGAGTTAGCTGTGTTAGTCTATCATTGCAAAATAGCAAAAATTCCAGTAGCACCTTTAAGACTAACCAACTTTATTGTAGCATAAGCTTTCAAGACGCTTTCTTTGTCAGATGCATGGAGGGTATGAAGAAACTGGCCAGAGATATATAGGTGGGGAGGGGAGGGGGGGAGAAGGTGCAGGGAGTGAGGGCCATGTTGCAAAAGTCAGTTGCAAAACTGATTTGCATTTACATGACCCTCACTCCCTGCACCCTCTCTCCCCTCCCCTCATCATCTATAGATCTGTGGCCAGTTTCTTCATACCCTACGTGCATCTGACAAAGAGAGCTGTGGTTCTTGAAGGCTTATGCTACAATAAAGTTGGTTAGTCTTAAAGGTGCTATTGGAATCTCTTAGGATTGTACTATTTATTGTGGGTGGTGTATGTTTACAACAATCTTGGGATTATTTACTTCATTTATATCTCACCTTTCTCCCTGATGGAGACCCAAGGTGACTTACATAATTCCCCTCCATTTTACCCTCACAACAACCCTGTGAGGTAGAAAAGGCTAAGTGAGTTTGACTGTCCCAGCAAGGTCGCCCAGCAAGCTTTCATAGCAGAGTGGGGATTTGAACCTGGGTCTCCCAGATTCGAGTCCAACCACTACACCATGTACTACAATTTATATGTTTAAGTAACAATATTCATTTACAAAAATCTTTTCATGGCCTGTTTTTATATTCTTTTGTCATTTTAGTGTGTAAGTTGCCTTGAGCACAAATTTGAAGAATTTAGCATAGAAATATCCTAAATTGCAATGGGAGGGGGAAATTGGTGAAAAGTCTTTCTTCTGCAGGAAGTGGGAAATTCCCTTTCTGCCAGTTAAAAAAAAAATCAACCACTAGATGCAACTCATAGCGATTTACACTCATAAAGGCATACAGAGGGACCCTCTGTGCTGTGGATGAGAGGGAAGGGTCATCTCTGTATATATAGCCCCTTCTCTCCAGGTGAAAGTCCAAAGCAGTGCCCCTCGCCAGTTCTGCCTTGTGGCACCAACCCAAAGCAGCAGGCAGCTTTTCAAAAGGATCTTTGCATATCCCCATTGTTTTTCTTGGACTCTTCCAACACGTATGTATACACACACCCCTTTGTAGGAAGTGGCTCGTTCATGTTTTCATCCTCTGGCTCACAGAACTGACCTGTTAATAGTTGCTAGGAGAGAGAGAGACAGAGAGAAAGAAACTCAGCCCATAAATTACTGCCTGACAAGGCCTGCTGCGCATCATGCTGTGGGTGATTATTCTGCCTCTAGAATCTGGCTGTGCTCCCTCCTGGCCACTTCACCCTGCTGCCGACTCTTGACAGCTCACAATTGTTTGCCTCTGAAACGCCAAAGCGCGCCCTAAGCAGAGCTGGCCGTTGGTTGCTCACTTCACCCTATTTGTGCCGCTCCGCTCTGCCCCTTAGCAAATGCACCCACAGCCTGTGTGGCCTTTCTGCCCACAGCCCTTGCCAAATTTCTTCCCCAGAGAAAGCAGCTCTATTTCCTGGGCACCTGCAATTACAGAGGCATGCAGGCAAGAAAAATCTGTTGGGAATGTGTACAGTGGTGATGCCTGCGGGCTTTGGTGAAGTTGCGACACCCTAAACACTTCGATGCGTCCCACAGACTGGCAGGGAAAGGTAAAGAATCTTGCCTGCAGGAAGGAGGGAGCAAGTCTGTGCAGCACACGCCGCGCCTGAAGTGTCTGGACGGCTGGTCTCCGTCATTCTTGACTTTCTCAGGAGGAGACGCTTGACATGCCTTGTATTCTAGACTGCTCGCTTTTGGAAGAGCAGCACCCTGTGCAGAATGTGTCTGTCAATCTGACAAGGCTTGACCCATCACTGAGCATTCACTGTGAAGCGCTGCAGGTTTTGTGCTGAAAATCTCCCCTGCTTGTGTGTGGCAGGAAGTGAGATCTGGTCTATGAATGGAGCAGAATGGGCACTTAGGTCTACAATTCAAGGTCGTCGTCTTCTTGAATGACTCCCCCCCTTTTTAAAACTATCCCTGAAAGAGGAAAAAACACATGAAGGAGAAGATTCTAGTCCAACTTGCTCCCAACTTGCTCGGAGTCTTTTGGCACAAAAGAGCACTCAGCGTTCTAAACCGGTACATTCTATTCTCTCTCTTTGACGCCTCATGCTGCTGCCTGTGTGGACAGACTGGAGTTGTGTATGAGAATGTTACAAAACAAAGAGACAGAATGTGGGAAAGGGGAATGCCTGCCAATATCCACTCACATACTCTCTGCCAGGCCAGTAAGGGTGGGGCAGGAACAATAACCTAGAAACAGCACTCTATAAACTCAGAAAATGTACACAGTGCCGTGGTGATCCAAATATTATGTTGGATTTTGTGAGCGGTAGAAGCAATGCAACTTGAGCGAATTTGCATCTGTTTTGCATAATGTATTCTGCTGCTGCTAATAATGTGGAGTGGCAAAGAGTTATGCCCGTCATCAAAGCTCGGTCCCCTGAAAATGTATTCGGCTCCTACTCTGGGTCTAAGAGTGCTTGCTAGAGCTGTACTGAATGTTCACGTGCAAATATTTTTGGCGTGGAGATGGTAACTGGGAGGGGGGGGGATTGCCAAAAACGTCCCCCAGACTTGTGATGTTTGTGGCTGGTTGCAACCATTGTGTTCTCCTCCTCTCCTGTTCCATTTCCTTTCCCAACTTTGCTCCCTCATCGCTGGATCTCAGCCAGTCCAGAAATATGTTGTAAGTGTAATGATGATGAAACCTTGTCAAGTAGTTAATCAGATTTGGCCACATGGCAACGACAAATGAAGTGTAGCTTGCCCTTCACTCAGAATGGGGCAGAGGAGAGAACGAAGATGTCACCAATGCTCTTCGCATGATGGCCGTCTGAGTGCAGGAGGGTAATCAGGGAGCGTCAGCCTTGGTAATAGAATACCCTTAGAAACTTTGTTTTTTACATCCTTTCAAGATCTTGGGGTGGGGTGGGGTAATAAAAAATAAGGCTATCTTTTTAAGGCATGCAAATATTTCCAAGAAAATTGGCCACTTGTTTTGCTTCAGATCTATGGCCCATACTTTTTTTGTTTTTTTAAGCATCTGCCAGTTCTCCCAGTTTTTTCCCTATCCCTCCTGTAAAAAAATGCAACAAACTGCTGGACTTGGACTAAAAAGAAATAAATGTCCAGTGCAGGGACAAGGAGCTGCTCCCAAACTTTAGTTTCCATAAAGGTCCAGAAAATCCTCCTATATACAAGACTTCACAAGGTCACCTCTTTTACTGATTGTGCCATGTTCGTTCACCGTCTGTCCAAACAGGTGTCTTATCCAGTGTAAACAGGTGTCCTATCCAGTGTTCAATAATTGGACTAGTCCATCCACTTGTGGTCTTGAAGGGATTAATTGGTTTGATGATGAAAGTAGCCCTTAAGATCCCAGCCCACTGGTTAGGTCCTTATCTTGGGAACCTGGCACAGTGCTGTATGTGTAATCTCCAGGTATCCGTGCTTAAACCTATATTTATTTTGATGATTGTCTTGATCCAAAAGGAAGAACTTGCTGAACAATGCCGTAGAGGCGTGAG
This sequence comes from Eublepharis macularius, assembly GCF_028583425.1. Taxonomy (NCBI): domain Eukaryota; kingdom Metazoa; phylum Chordata; class Lepidosauria; order Squamata; family Eublepharidae; genus Eublepharis; species Eublepharis macularius. The sequence continues at coordinate 30,910,961 of NC_072807.1, read as the reverse complement.
AGTTCGGCCGCTGATTCATTCCCATAGCAACATATATTCTCTATGGGATGCCAGAGTTTTTTTTAAAAAAGTTAACTTAGGGCCAATGTAACCACAAACTTACATTTTAAAGCAGGGTACTTGCTGTAAATAAAAACGAAACTCAGATTCTCTGGTATATTGTCGAATACATCTACTTCTCTGCTTGTGTAGCACAGTCATAGAATATATATCACCTAACCTACAAAACAGCTGTTCCTTTGTGCCTTTTGCTCCTGCAGAGTGGTTTGTTTCCTTATTTTTTTTGTTCTGGTGTGTAAACTTGTAGGGAGTTTCGGTTTGAGCTTGCAGGTGGCATTATTGTTAAGACTTGTGGTTTTGAAGGAGGGGACACCGAGGCCCACCAGATTACCAGGGCGCTCTGTTGCTGACCTGAAAGTCACCTGTCTTCAACAAAAGAACTTCAAAGAAATGGCTGACATAAAATGTATCAATAGGTTTGATGGTGTGGTCCTGGAGTTAAATGGGGCTGGCACCTTTCTGAGCTTTTACAGGTATTACATTGCTTAACATTACTTAGTTATTGCCTGTAACTGTGGTGAATGGTCACTGTGCTTATGTTGTGTACTTTGGGGTTTTGCATAAAAATGGAGCAGACCAACAGTCTGTTCCTATGCAGAATTACACCCTTCTAAGCCCCCTGACTGCAGATCTTTTGCATTTCATGGCCTTTTAACCAACACCTCTCTCTCTCATACACACACACACACTTTTCCTCTACTGTGTATATATGCCACTTGACTGAAACTTCCTTTCATGCATTTCAAGAAGTAGGCTCTTACTCATGAAACTTTATGCTTTGATAAATCTTCTGTACGTAACTGCAGGACACCTTTTTTTTTGTTTGTTTGGCTGTAATAGACTTAACATAGCAAGCCTCACTTGAATGTGTAGCCTACTGGCTGTCAATCTGATAGCGACCAAAGCTTTACTGCTCAATACTTTGACCTCCAGATTGATATGGAGCATTCTCCAACGGCCCTTGCAAGACTTTGACCGAAACTGCTGCAGCGACGGATCCCGGAGAACCTATTTTCATGAAACCAGACTTACCCCGCGTCATTCTCTCAGTGGCTGAGAAAGAGGGACAATGTACTGCCAGTGGAGGGAAAGCCAAGAGCAGACTAATTTACAGAAGTCTGATGAAGTTCTTGAAAGGCAGTAAATCTCCCTTGGCTACAGAGATGGGCCAGGCCTGCACGCTTCACTTCCTGGAGTAAGCAGTTTTTATTTATTGCATAACTGGCCAGAACAATCTAATCAGCAATCAGTCTTGTAAATCAGCCCACTGCATGGAGATGGTGGGCAACACAAAAGAGCTGAGCGAGGCATACGGACTGCTGCTTCCCCCTGCCCAGTGCCAGAGGGGGCTTGATTGCAGGGAGCAGTGCACGATGCAGTGGAATGCAATCATCATGTGACAGCAGCCCAAAGACTGTGTTTTCACTTTGCTGGGGATTGGAAAAGAGGGACTCTTAAACTGCTTCTGTTAATTTTAATACCACTCATGCTGGAGAACATTACAATTGCGTTCAAAGGCAATACACACAGAGAGATGTATGTGTGTGCCATCAAGTCACAACTAACCTATGGCAGCCCCATCAAGGCAAGAGAGGAGCAGCGATAGTTGGCCATTGCCTTCCTCTATACAGCAACCTCTGTTTCTCTTGGTGGTCTCCCATCCAACCCAATTTAGCTTCCAAGACCGGATAAGATCAGGCTGTACCATGCCAAACTACCGCCCAATGCATACCCATACAGGCATACAAAGTAAATACCTGTTATTGTTTTACTGATCTGCTGCTAAAAGTTACTAGTAAAATGAAGCTATACTCCTTCAAAAATATTTATCGGATTTGTCGTTGCAACAGAAATTAGTGACTGTTAAGGTTTCCATTATTAAAAAAACACACACAAAAAAGGCCAATTGATGCATACAGAACTTACTTCCAAGAAAACATGTTTAGGACTGGCCCTTGAAATTGGCAGGGTAAAGTACATAGATGCTTCAAGCCTGCACCCTTGGCGGTGGTGGAGAGTGCCCTCAAGTCATAGTAGCATATGGCAACACACACATACACTCCCCCCCCAGTGTGGTTTTCATGGCAAAAGACGAACAGAGGTGGTTTGCCATTGCCTGCCTCTGCAACGCTGGTCTTTGCTGGAGGTCTCCCATCCAATTATTAACCAAGGCTGGCCCTGCTTAGCTTCTGAGCTCTGCTAAGATCAGGCTCACCTCGGCTATCCGAATCAAAGCCCTGCAGTCTTACAAGGGAGTAATCTGATGGGATCTGGTAACCACAGAAGAACACAGCTTTTGCTCTGGAATTGTCTTCTCTAAGCATTTGTGCTTGGTGGAAATCTATTGGAACCAACGAGATTTATTTCTAAGTAAATATGATTTAGATTTAAATTAATAATGTGTAGTATGGATTTACTGGGGTGTTACTGTTTGAATATCCCTCCGACATCAAAATCTCATGGAAAACTAGCTTTCATGTTCAAGAGTTCCTTTTCAGGCTTATATTTAGCCCTTGTGCTCTGCTTTAATTGATTGGGTAGGGTGACACACCCATCATTTCCTTGTTCTAGGCTCAGAATTACTACAATGGATTATTAAACCTGGGAGCATGAGGGCATGGTGTGCAAATGTGTTAAAAGATAACTAATTCATGCTTGGATCTTGAAAGCAATCCTAAACACATTATCAGTCGGGTATCTCACAAGTTTATTTGGGGATGTAGAGTGAGTAAACGGTTGGCTCTTTAAGCAAACTGCTCAGTCAGCTTGGTGTTGAATAAAGAATTGCAGTCTAGGAACTGTCCTCAGCCTTGCATTTAATTGGAGGGCTCCAGCGTTTGCTTTCAAGCTTGTTTAGAATTGTTGCTTAACAACCAACTTCTGAAAGGGCTTGCTGGGAAGCAGTTTCTACAGTTGTTAATAGGGCTTACTTCCAGGTAAGCATTCTTATCAAAAGGAAACCTCAAATGGGGCAACTTAGGTTTGTTTGCTTGTGATGCAGGACAAATCTAACATCCTACTTCTTTCTTCCTCTATGGATTTGCAAAGATAAAATGCCTTCTTGTGAAGAGATACAGCAAACATATGGGGGGGGGGGGAGAAAGGCTTGTGGAAGCTTGAAAATTAACGCATATATTGTTGCGTGCTTCTTACAGCCTGCTAAATCAGATGCCAGAAACCTGACCCTCAACTGGCATAGGAGCACACATAGAGAAGATCTCCTACACCACACTGATTGTCATTGTATGTGTTTGTGTTATATACGTACACAAAGGTACCGCTCATGAGTGTGGTGGTTAGTGTAGGACCAGGACTGGAGAGATGCAGATTCAAATCCTCATTTGCCATAAAATGTACCAAGTGACTCTGGGCCAATGATTCTCTCAGCCTAATCTACCCCATAAGGTTGTTGTGAGGATGAAATAAATGAGGGCAGAACTGGGTGACCTTGGACCAGTGATTCTCTCTCAGCCTAACACAGGAGTTGCTGAGAAGATAAAATGGAGGAGGGAAATACCATGTAGGAACAGCAGGATTTAAAAAAATGCACTAAATAAATATGAAATATAGTGATCAAGAACGTAAACAGTGCACCCAGAAGGCTGTGAAACTGCAAGAGGTGTTGTCTGTGCCGTGTTGGGAAAATGAGTGTCTTCGATCTTGGCACCCAAGCCAGAAACTGGTACCATACCCGCCAAACAGGTCTCTTGGAGAGATAAGATCCAATAGTATTAAGTATAGCCATGATCAGGCACACCATCTGGGTCCATGCACATGTCTGCCTGGCAAAAGTAAAAAGGATATCCCTCTTTACAAGCTGGCTTCCTAGATGGGCAGTATATAATTCCAGTTATTATTATAAAGGAGTTGCTGTAACATATTGATTAAGTGGTTGGGCTGCGAATCAGCACTCTGCTGGTTCGAATCCCACTTCTACCACGAGCTCAGGAGGTGGCCTTGGGTCAAACTCTCCAATCGGCCCCAGCTGTGGGGATAACAACACTGAACAACAACAACAACAACAACAACAACATTTCTCCAGAGGAACTGATATCAGCACTCGAGACCAGTAGAAATCTCTAGGCATCCCCTGGAGGTTGGCAACTGACCCTTGAGCGGCGCGGCAGCGGCAGCGGCGGCGGCCGGGCTTTCCTTTCCGTCCCTCTCCCAAACGGCGTGATCCGCGGTCCAGGTTTTTCCCCCTCCCCTCCTACACTCCTCCCTCCGCGTTTTGCTTCCCGCCCCAGAATCCGGGGCCTGCGCCTTCCCTCCGCGCTCCCCTCGGGCTGCCCCCTCCTTCCTCCGCGGCCGAGCGGAGCCGAGCGCGGCCGATTCCCGGCGAAGGCGGCGCGAGGCGAGGGCCTCCCTCCCTTCCCCCTCCCGCTCTCCTCACCTCAGGCGGCGGCGGCGGCGGCGCTGAGGAGAATGGCGGCGGCAGCGGCGGGAGGAGGGCCGGGCCCTTAGAGCGGCTCCATGGAGGACGCGGCGGCGGCTGAGGGACGCGCCCGGCACCGGCCGGAACCGGAGGGTGAGTCCGGGCAAGGCGGGCCGGAGGGGGGAGCGGCGCCGCGGTGCCGGGGTCGGGCGCCTCATGGCGGCCAGCCGGGCTGGGGCCTGTCAGACGGGAGGGGGGAGAGGAAAGAGAGAGAGGGGGGCAGCCCCCTCCCCTCCCTGAGGGGAGGAAGGTGAGGAAGAGGAGGAATCCCCTCCCCCCCTCGCGGAAGGGGTCGCCGCCCTCTTCCCCCAAGTCTCCCCCCTCGGCAGGTAAGTCACTCCGTTCACACGCGCACAAAAGCCGTGCACGCTTCCCGCAGCCGGGGGTGGGAGGGGGGAGAAGAGGGAGGCCGACCGGCCGGCGATTGTTCCTGCCCGCACGGGACACGCGTGCATGCATGCACGCACACGGTGGCCCCGGGTTGCCTGGGAGGGGAGAGGAAGGCGTCTGCCCACCTGCGAGGCTTGGACCCTAGAGGGCACCTGCTTGGGGTGCAGGAAGCACCTTCCTCCCCGGGGTCAGGCTCCAGGTCGATGGGGAAGACTGGAAAGGCGCTGCTGGTCCCTGTGGGAGAGGCTGACCTGGAGGGACCAACGGGCTGACTTAGTAGAAGGTGGCTTTGTGGGTCCAGTGTCCAGTTGAAGTCTCCTGTAGCTCCAGTTCAAAGAATGGGGTGATGGGAAAGACTGGCGAGCTGCTGCCGGCCAGAGCAGGAGAGGCTGACCTGGAAAGGCTGTGACAGGCTGGCTTAGTAGAGGGTGGTTTCGTGGGTCCATTGGGGCAGTTTCCTGTATCTCCAGTTCAAAGGATCCAGGAATGGGGTGATGGTGGAGAGACTGGAGAGCTGCTTCCAGCCAGAGCAGGTGAGACTGACCTGGAAGGGCTGTGACAGGTCAACTTAGTAGAAGGTGGCTTCGTGGATCTAGTGTGGTGAAGTGTTCAGCCCCCAGTATCTCCAGCTGAAAGGATCCAGGAGTGGGTGGTGGGAAACACACAGCTTGAAGCTCTGTCTCGTCGTTAGAGCACCACCTTGGCATGCAGGTTCTCTCCTCCAGCATTTTCAAGAAAAAGGACCAGGCAGTAGGTGATGGGATAGAAATCTGAGTAGATAGTGCTGACCTCAGTTGACTTGGTATAAAGTAGCTTCATATGTGTCCAAGACCTGCATGAAGAGGCAACTTGAGTTCACAGCATGGACTTTACATAGAGGCGCTAGCGCTGTGGTTCACGCTTTTCATTTTTTGCTCATTTTATTTAATTGCTTTATAAATCCTGCTTTTCCTTCAAGAAGCTGAGTTTGAAATATATGGTTCTCCCCTTTTATTTTATCCTCACTACAACCATGTAGGTGGGAGAGAATGACTGGCCCAAGGTCACCCAGTAAGATCTCATGGCAAGCAGGGATTTGAGCCCCAGTCCTAGTCCAGCCACTGCTGAGAGCTCCCAGGCTCTTTCTGGGCTTCTCCCTCTTACTCACATTACTCAGACCGAACCCAAAAATCACATGAAAGCAGGGATTTGACCCCAGGTACTAGTCCAGCTACTGGAGTGCTGAGAGCCCCCAGGCTCTTTCTAGGCTGCCTTTCTGGGCTTCCCCCTCCTACATCACATTACTCAAACCCAACCCAAAAATCACATGAAAGCAGGGATTTGACCCCAGGTCCTAGTCCAGCCACTGAAGTGCTGAGAGCCCCCAGGCTCTTTCTAGGCTGCCTTTCTGGGCTTCCCCCTCCTACGTCACATTACTCAGACCCAACCCAAACATTAGTGAAAATTAATCATATAAATTGCATATTAACATAATAGTAATATATTCTAATAGCAAGTGGTATTTTAGTCTTTGTAAAAATTATATAAAACCTATGACTACAATATAAATAATACATTGGGTGTTAACCAGTTCTTGCTACGTTTGATTGACTTGCTGAAATTCTTAATCTCATTCTATATTGTTCTACTCTGTATTGTGAGCAAGGATATCATTTAAAATATTTTTTGTAAATGTTGTCCAGTTCTAGTGGGCTGTAAGAGTGATTCTGACCCCTGGAATTTTGTCACTCCTGCAGCACCCCAGCACCTTGGTTTCTTGACATTTGGTGATGTTTTGCAAGGTGCTGGCACATCATTGCCTGGGTAGGCTCTGGTTTGTGTGAACTAGGCCCTTGTGCTTGGACTCTGTACACAGTAACTGCTGTGACTTTGACACGTATTGGAGTTGTTGCCTTGGAGTTGCTGTGTTGTGTGTCTGATCAGCTTTCTGCTGATCAGAGCAGTCAACTTAATTGCAGAGTATTGGATCTCAGAAGAAGAAGAAAGCTCTACCTGTGATATTTGTTCTGTGATGGCGCATTCATATGAGCATGCTGCCTTTTGATGATGAAGTCATCTGCTGATGTGCGTACTTGTATGAAGTAATCCACAGTCTGTTCATCTTGCCAGGCGTTGTAGGTGAAGGGCTGTTATGATAGGTACTGTAGGCCTGCTTGCATGCTTTCCTGTAGATAGCAGTTCTTCAGGAAGCCAAGTTACTTCTGTTCAATGAGTGATATCATAAGGATGCCTTATTTAGCATCGAAGATGAAATGAGGTATGCTTGTACATAACCTACATGTTACAGGAACGCTGAGTGATCATCCTAGATACTGGACAAGTTGATCTTGCTCCTGCGAAACAAAATGCTGTCAGTTTCAGTATCTATATGAACTGTATACAATCACAGTGGGTGATTGTTAACTCCTGAGTGAGTTAACCTCGTGGCATAACGCATGCATAAATGGCACTGAAAACAGAGTCTTCAAACCCCTCTCTGCTTTTAGATGCTCTGCTGCTTTGCATCATATCAGCCTTGCTTCTTCTCCGTCTGAAGCGTGCCCACCTGCAGAACAGGAGATGACAGCTTCTCAACAGTGCACTGGATAGCGAGAGCGGAAAGCTACTTATTCGTTTCTGACAGCTATAGGAAGAAACGTACAGGCAGTTTGAAAGGCCTTGGGTTATTCTCCCAGGGTGCTCTGAGTTTGGCCCTATTGGCTGTTTACATTTGCTGATCTTTGTATTTGAGATGTATACTTTTTGGAATGGTTACTGTGTGCAAATGCATTCAGCTCAGATCATGCTCCTCTGAGTAATAGCCAGAATTGCGTAAGAATCATGATTTCTTAAATCCAGTTTATATTTTGTGAGGTTACAGCAAATTTTCTAAGCATGCACACGTTGTTTACACCCTTTAGCTGCCATTGCCCTTAATGTATTGTGAAAGAGTAACTATGATGGCCACTAACAAAGCCTCTGCTCTCCAGTTGTACATATGAAGTAGATGGCTAAATCTTTATATGACTCTTCTGAGTTTGTCTATACATAATCGCAACTGTATGTATACAGAACATATTCTAATCCTAATAGTAATCTAGGAAACGATATTACTTAGGACCAGTGAGTAATTTAGGCCGAAATCAGCTGGGTAAAAAGCCTTTTAGTTGCTGTTATTTTTTTCAAATTAACAAACATAATTTTTGTTTATTTGGGCTGCTCTGACCAATGCTAAATGTAATTCACTTTCTCCTTTAACCTTTTGTAGCTCCTTTTTATCTCCTTCAGATTTAAATGCGAGGGTTGTATACAAGTCTCATTGCAAATCCTAGGACTGTGTCCTGTTTCTGTGTGAGATTTGACCACTTCTGCTTCCTATCTTACCTCTTGTGGGTGATCTACAAGTGCATACCTTCTCAAAGTCTTGTTTCTTTTTTTGAAAACCTCAGTATATCAACTACCTCATTCTTATTAACAAAGATTTGTTAATGTTTGTGAGGTAGCAGGGTTGAATGGTGTCTGTTCCCTAACATCTCACATTTATCCATAATCAGTCTGGCTTTAATCAATTTATTCAGAGGTCATATCAGACACATTATAATTTCCTGGATTGCTTTTGGAATTTTCTTGAAAAAGAATTTAACATTGCATTAGCTATCATCCAAGTCTCTGATTTAGCGAGAGAAAGTGTTAGTGTCAAAAGTTCATAAATTTTATGTTTGAGCTGTTAGAGATTTTGATTAACCCATGTGAGAGTGGGACAGGGCTTGACATGTTGTTGGGTGTCACAGACTGATACATTGAAGGTGTGAAACTTGAAATGCGTCTGTGTTTCTCTGTGGTAAATTGTCTGCTGCTTGGAATATACTGCATGTGATTCTCAGTAAATGTTCACCAGGAAGCCATGCTGAAAATTTTCCTTGTCACTTTTCATCTTGTGCTTAAGTGGCCTTAAACCTGTATATAATCAGCAATAAGACTGGGTCTCTTGGTGCTGTGTCATGGCCACGTTTGGTAGAGCTTGGGAGTAACAGCAAAAAACAAGCACCTGTCAGGAAACAGAAGGGTCTCTTGTAAACAAGGCATGTTTATGGTTTCAGATAAACTGCTGCTGGAAGTTATGGAAAGTGCATTTCTTTTAAGGTGTCTGATGTCATAAGCAGCTTTGGGCTGATCACATGCATGCTGAGTAAAAAGAAGGAAGGACTGCTCTTCTGTGACCTGTGGAGAGGCAGGTGATAGTTTAACTTGGACCCATTGCTTGCACTCATCAAAGAACAATAGTAGCATGCTGAAGAGCAGACCTCAGTGCTCATTTGGTGTGGGCTGGTGCTGGTACAGAGGGCCGAGCTGAAGTGCTTGGCTGGAGTGGAGGGTGCTTTGTTAGAAACCTTTTGGGACATAGGGAGTCATGCCATATTTCTTGTTCTGCCCTCTTTAGGATCATCCTCACGTTGGAGGGAGATACTTTGCATGTCTTGGGGACTCACTGAAGGACTAGGTTAGATATATTCTGAGCTCTTCTTGAACTGTTTCTCCGCTCTTAGGATCAAAATTAATCCAGGAGAGCTTGTTTCCACAAAATCATCACAAGGCTTGCCACTTGTATTTTAATTTCTCTTGTAGTTTCACAAAAAATGCTTTTTAAAAATTATAATAATGAATGGAGCTGTCAGCTGTTGGGCAAGATTTGCTAATGTGTTTTCTCTCACTTAGGACAGCCTCTGCTGTGTTCTACCTTGGTAGAAGCTGTATAGAGAAGCGTATTTAATTCTCTGATAATGTCTTTCAAGTGGAGCTCTTCTTAGGTGTCTGTTAGGGTCTGTTATTGTGCTGAGATCAAACCCAAGTGCTGGAGCCATGAAATGTGCTGCTTAAAAGAAAATTATGTCAACATTATGGTGGCACAGTCTGGTGGGACCAGTGTTAGTTGGTGGTCTCCTATCAGCAGCAGGTTACAAAAAATCTTTCAGAGATTTTGAATTGTCAGTGAAGAGGAAACAGATCTAGGTTCCAGATGCTAGTATTAAGGGTTGAAAGAGAACTTTAAAAGCACCTGCCTTATCCCTGGATATTTGGCTTTATAGCAGCAGTTCAGGCAGTGGGTCTTTCACTTAAGAGCAACTCATTAGATTTTCTCTGTATGTTTTGTAGTTGGGTTGCCAACATTTCTCCTGTGAAGAGGGAGGTTCATCGGGTAACAATTCATCCTTGCAGCCAGTGTTGATTCATACTAGGAAATGTGACTGGTTTTTAGGGCAATGTTTGTTCTGGAGGGCATTGCCTGCCAACAGCTTTTCCTCTGATGTTGGCAAAGGGATGGGCTGAAAGCAGTTGAATGAAGAAAAGGAAATCCCAGCAGGTTTGGCAGGCAATTTTTTTTGTGTCTAAAGAGACCAAGCAGTTAAAAGACCCGTTTAGTTTTGTGGGTTATGTTTTGGCTGTTTTTGTACTTGAGGCTTGTGGTAGGTATGCGGACAGTCGTTGCCTTTTCTAGGAACTTCACTTAAAATTACTTGACCTGTTTTAGAAATCTCTTAGTTCTCCTTTTGGAGCTGCTGGCAATATCGCGTGGACATAACCCATTGTGGCACCCTGCTTATGGGTGGGTACATCTCAGTAATGCTTATTTTTTCTCAGATTATGGAAGGTATCTGTTATTCTAGAGGTCTCTTTGGTATCTCTCTCTACATGTGGTAAGAAGTAGGAGTTTTAGGGGTAGCTATTTATACGGTGCTGCATGAAGAAAATCCATATTCTGTCTTTCAGGTTAGTGAGATGGGTAACCTTGTGTGGTTGTGCATACATGCTTATGTGATATTGTTGGATCGCAGTGTTTTGAATTTAACAGAATTTGGACATTTTTATTTGGGTGGGAAAATATACGAGTTTGAGGACAGGGAACAGAAGCTGAGGGACACGGTTAGGGAGTGATGCTAGCTATGCACATGCTTTCTGGGGGGCAGGGGGTAGCCTGCTTAGGGCTCCTTCAGTCTTCCTGAACATGGGAGAAATGTGCACCACAAATACCTGTGTACTGAGTAATAGGGAGAAGGATTGGAACAATTCATTCACAAAAATCATCAAGGTATGGACTAGGGAGCTAATGTAACAAATGCTAATGCGGAGGCCTCCTCTTTTCCATATTTCTTGTTAACCTGCATGAACTATATCTGTCTTCAGAATGTATACGAGTTGAAAGCCTGTTGACATTTCCATTGCAGACCTTACATGCATGTGCTGTGAACAATATATTCCCTCCTAATCCCCTGGAAGGCTGGCCGTGAATATGTTGTATCTTCCATTGACGATGACTTTGGCTCTCTGCTTTCTGTTTAGACCTGGAGCAATTCTAGTGCAACCTCCAGTTGTTACTGAAAACCTGTGTGTTCACAGGGACAAAAAACATTACACTCTAAATGGCCCTCTCCTAATTCAAGCTAATATTTAATTTTAATACAAAATTCGTTGTAGATTATCCTTTAATAAGATTTGGTTTTATTTCATTCTGTGATGAGGCATTTGTCCAGGCTTTTATGGTAAGGAAATGCATGTTTGCTTTTGAGTTTCACAATGAATGTCAAACATCTGTAATGGTCCAAAACCAAAATCCCACTCTTTTATCTTATTTTGCTGTGTAGTAACAAGGTGGTGCATCCATTTTGGGAGTTTCCTTTTAGATAAGAAGAGAACCACTACTAATGTTTTAGACATGTGTTAGCTACTTCTGATGTGTCCATTATTTAAACAGTAGTTTATTTATATGAAAGTTTTCTGACAAGTACTCAAAACAATTTCCAACCCTTCAGATAAAGACCTAACCAAAAGCAGCAGGTTTAAACTATGCAACAGTAGGTCAGTTTCTGAAGGGCCATCTGAATAATTCAGCCTTATCTTTTTCCCCCCCTGAAGATCACCAGAGATGCACTTCCTGTGGTTAATTTAGATGAGTGAAAATCCTTTTGTTATTGTAAGTGGACACACAGTACAGGTGGAATTGCCTATTGATGGCTGTGTTTTGGTAGTCTAAATATTTTCTTGGTGATGTGCAAAAGCAAGAGGTAGGTTACACTGGGCGGGGGCAGGTTATCTTGGGTGTAGATAATTGCACATTTGATGAGGCAGAATTATTCTGAGAGTCTGTATGCAGCACGGCTTATGTGCACCTGTTGATGGCATGCATACCCTTCTCTCCAAGGAGTAGGTCCCCATGCAGGCATGTTGACAACTCCTCCCTGCCTGATGTGTAGGAAAACTGAGTGTGCTTGGTCAACAGGAACAAGAGCCCTTCCCATTTCTCCAGGCGTCGCTTGCAAATTTTAGCTCTGTATGCAACACAAGAAGATATCCCTGACCTCTCTATGAGTATAATTTATGTGACTGTTTGTAAGTGGCTGGTTCTGTTTACAGTATTTATAACAGCGGTGCTATTCCACAGATGTTACCATTGCTGTCAGCATATGAGTGCAGCTGTTACAAAAGCAAGCGTACATGGATGTGAAAGGCCTCTTTTGTTCCTTTAATTTCAGCATCATGAATTTAGGCTCCTCTTTAAATGTTAATAGTTCTGAGTTGCCCCTTTTAAAAATGTACCTGTTGCATTTCATGATTAGTATTTTGGAACAGTCTTCCAAAGTGCACCTCAGTCCTCTGACCGTACTCATGCTCCTTGATTTGGAAAGCAAGTCTACGGAGAGAGCAACTCTTGATGGGCTTGAAGAAGGGCAGAGCAGCACACTATTCCGGTGCCTGTATTTGAGGTAAAGGGAGATAATTGTACCACTTTCTGCGCATCAAGGGTGCGTATTTTTCAAACACACAAATAGGCTATGGTATTTGAAAATGTGTAAGGTGTGAAGCAGCTGTGTAGCCTCATAAGCCAGTGGGAAGGGCTGGAGTGAGCTGCACAGCCCCCTGTCTCTTGAAGCTGTGAAATCCAGACTAGAGACTTGTTTCAGTGCTGCACTACAGGGCAGACCTGCTGCTCCAGTGTGAAAACGTAACTGTGAACCTTTTCATCCCAGCATCCAGGCTCACACATGACAGCAGAAGAGAGATGGCGAGTGCAGGTAAACTGTTCTGCTGTGGCATACAAAACCCCATCTGACTTCAGCATGCCTTGCTTAATTAGTTATTGAACGAGTGGAGCTGAGGCCATTATCCAATAAAGCAACAGCCTCTTCACATTTAGAATCTGGTAATTTTGTGTGTTTTGTGTCTTTGTTGAAGGCAGTGAGGCTCCCAGAGCTTCACATTTAGAATCTGGTAAGAGTATGTGTGTGTGTGTGTGTGTCTGTTTGTTTGTTGAAGGCCATGAGGTTTCCAGAGCTACCCATTTGTGATCTCCCCTGGGAGACCTTCGATCGGGCCTTTCTGCTGTCCAATGGCAGTGAGGCCCAGGAAGAAGTGAGCAAGCCATAAAGCAGATAGCCTCCAGTGACCTGTTTGAAGAGCCAGGCTGTGAGGTCAGCATAGAGGTCGCTCCCTGGGCAGTCTGGAGTTCTTGTCCTACAGCTGCCCGCACTGAACCTAATCTGTGCTGTCTGCTGGCTACAGTCGCCCACATGGCTGATTCGGATTGATTCATTCATTTAGCTTGCCTTTGCCAAGGGTGCTTTAAAGTTGGACTTGGTAAAAAAAAAAAAAAGCTGTTCCCTGTAATAATTGCTTTTCCCCCAGTGCTCGTTGGTGTGGAACAGGCATTTAGCTTCAAATCCGACAACTGCACAAAGTAGCCACCCAGAATACTAAAATAACATTTCGCTCAAAAATTTCCAGCACTTGCTTCTCTCCCTCCCCTTTACTTCAACCATGAGAGTTGACATAATCATAAAGCAAGTCTTACGTTTTGTAAAAATTGCATGAATGGTCATGGCTAGTTTCCCAAAAGCTAGATAGCAGAGGCTTGCTGGATTGCACCCAGTCTAGGATCAACCTGAGCAGGATTTTTTGAAGATTGTGAGTCTTTTTGAGGGTAGGCTTCATAATTCTATGCTTATGGAATGCTTACAGCAGTGAGGTCTATTGGCTATGAACCACTATGATAATAAAATGCAAATGTGTCCAAATACTGATCAGGATGCACTTTTCTTCTTAGTGTTTCCCAATAGTGACCTGTGTTTACTGTCACCTTTTACAATAGAGCACGTCGCCCTGTGTTTGCATTTTTTAAAATAGGCATAGCACAATTGCTTACCACCTACCTAAATCTTTGAGCCCCCATCGTGCAGGCTGCTCCTCTGTAAAGCCACAGCTGAGGGCAGTGCTGCCCTCAGGGCCTTTTGCTCTGCATGCTTGATGGTCTGAGCATATTTTACAGAAAGGACCAAGTGGCCAATTTAAGCCCTCCATGCTTGCATGCAGAGTGGTTGTGGTTATGGATCCTATTGCTTAATGTTCTGAGAGAAGGTGCGGTGAAAGCTATTTATGCTGTAAGATTCCTGACAGAGATGTCTGTTCTGCAGCCCTTCATTGTAATGCTGAGTTGGTGTTGTGCTGCTGGCGCTGATATTTGTCGCTTAGGAGAGGGGGTCAGACATGCAAGTCACATTGGACCAGTCGTGGATTGGTCCTTCTGTGCCTGGCATACAAACTTAGAACAGTAGATTATTTTTGGAGGAGCATGATAACTTCCTAGATTTCACATTCTGTGCAATTTAGTGAGGGAATTGGATCAATTCTGTTCCATCTGCACACCGACCAGCTGTCGTTCAGCACTTATCGAAGTGGCAGGGGATTGGGAAGATGAAGCTCTTAACCGTGCAATGCAAAGTGCTGACTGGCATCTTTTATTTGAAAGAGCTTAGGCAGAGGGATTACAGAGTTAAACCAATTTGATAGAGGCGTATTCCTCAGCGGACTTGACTTGGCAAATGAAGCTACCCAGAAGATCAATAGACATCTCATGGACAATATAAATTGGTATCATCAACATCAGCTATTTCAGTTTCTTACCAGCTGCTTTAGCTATTGGGTTAGTAATTAAAAAAAAAAGATTTCTTGCAAAGACTGTTGTGGTAAGACCTGGAAGAGTGAAGGTCATCCTGAGCCGGTTTTAGAACTTAATGAAAAATATGGCATTGTGGATGGAGAATATTATTGTGTTGCTGTTTCATCCAGCTCTGTAATTTTGAGATTTCTTGACCATCCTTGACACATGGCATTCACTTTATAGTTTACCACAGTATTGAATACATATATGCTCTATATTCTTGTTTGCACTTCATATAATTTTTTGTACTGTGGTGTTGACTGAAAATATTATGTAATTACAACTGTATTGCTTTAAATTCTGATGGTTATAAACTTGACTAATCTCAATTGCTTAAGCAACATTTAACTTTGTGTTAGTTGTCAGATACAGATCTCCAGTGCAAACACCAAATGCAGTGTCAGAAAGAGATTAAATATATGATACATAAGAGCTATGGGTTTTTAAACGAGACCTTATTGTAGAAAAAGACAGAGCTAAACTGTTCTGTAATCTCTAATGGGCAACTTTGTTTGAAGGAAAATAAATTGAGTTTTGAGCATGAAGTTGGTGGCGGAGTTAAGGGAGATGAACTGTGGTGTAAAGGAGCAGGGAGAGGAATGTATTTTTGTCTTTCAGCTTGTAACATCAGAAATGCCAAGACGGGACTGTCTCAGGGACAGCTCATTGGACAGAGTGTTATCAGGCTTACGGAATGAGGAGAAGAGAGAGAATGATTACAACTAGGAGTTTTCGTGCTGTTGTATAGCACTCCATTTATATAGAATGCTCAGTTTTGATTATGTACGCTTACGATGGCCAAATTCAAACTGGAACAGCTATAGAGTTTGATTTTTAAAAACTTACATGCAGCTTCTCCAAAGATCCACTGAAGGTGGAGTGCAAAGCAAACCAATATAACAAATCATTAAAAAGGCAGAATAAAAATAATAACAAACCATACAAACCAGCCCGGTCATAAAATTACAACCTAAAAATTATAGTCCTAAAAGAGCCCGCAGGCTCGAAGCAGACCATAAAAACATCTGTGAACTCCCTTAGCAAAAGTCTGGATATGAAGAAACGTTTTGGCCTGGCACCAAAGAAGTGGCAGATAGGCACCAGGCAAGCCTGAAGAGGGAAGGCCTTCCAAGGGCACTGCACCATCACAGGAAAAATCCCTGTCTTTGGTTGCCACCCATCTCACTTGTGCAGGTTGAGGCAAAGAAAGAAGGGCCTGGAAGGAGGAGGATCTCAGCTGGAAGGCTGGACACTATGTGAGGATGTGGCTTTTCGGGCACCCTTGTCCCAAGCAGTTAGGGCATTAAAGGTAAACACAAGCAGTAGCATGCAGGGATGGAGAAACTTACCATGTGAGACGAGTCTTAATGCAGGGCCTGTTCAGTATAGCAAAAGGATTTGAGGAGAGTGAAGCAGTTCTCTACAATGAAACAAAGGTGATTAATAGAGTAATTTAAAAGAAAATGTAAGAGCAATCAGGGCTGGAAGTATTCCAGGATCCTAGTTTTAAACAATGTGATCCCAGTGCCTAGATATTTTATGTATTCATTTTATTTGGTTGCCTTGGGTCTTCAGCCTGACCCTGGGTTGTTGCTAAGTAAGATTTGAAATAATTTTTCCGGTCATGGGCAACCAATACCTTTAGGCATATATCGTTGATAAATAAATTTGAATGGGAAAAAATGTACTTTTCTAATTTTAGATTATTTTAAAATGTTTCCTGAATTTAGCTTACGATTACATTTTTCTGTAATGGTGTGTGTATGTATATGAACATTTTTTTTCACCGAAAAAAATGTTAACCTCTGATATTAAAAATGTTTGGCAGGATAGTTTTAATTTTAGAATAAACTTTCTAAAATAATGAGGCACTTAGAAATTAGCTGAGAAACAAACTCCTTCCCTAATATTTTCTGATCATTATACTTCTGCCTTTTTGAGATATTCTTTGCCCAGAGCGTTCAAAATGTCATTATGAAATCACTTTTATATTTAAAATGAATCTGTAGATCATTGGTGGTCTAGATGTAGCCCATGAGACTTCTCAGTTCCCGAGTACAACCTTCTGACACTAAAGATTCCCATTAAATGTTTCCCTTCTTGTTAAGAGTTGTGATGGCACAGCATGCTGGGACCTGTAGTCTTTGTCGGGTGTGCCTCCATATTGAAGGCGATAGATGGCTCCATTTTATTCCAGCTGTGTAGCCATTGTATTGTGCACAAGTTACAGTTCTCTCTGGCTGGTTGGACCTTACCCTAGATGTGTTTCATTTATTAACTAGTAGAAAAGTGACAGATATAACTTGCTGCTATCCGCTTGCCCAGTTCTGCTTTTAGATATTTAGCCATTTGCTTCATTCTTGCTTGTCATTTTGCTGTGTGTTGCAACATTTTAGACTCTGTGTCTTAGCATGATTGAGAATATCTTCTCTTATTTGGGTGGTGAGAAGATGGGAGAGGTAAGAGCTCTAATGGTTCATTTTTGTTGTCTTTTATGGTCTTCCCTAGGATAGGGAAAAGCAGAGATTCCCCCTCCCTTCCACCCCCAGTGGATGACTCCTTGAATCAAAAGCAGTGAGTTAGGAAGCTCCTTTGTGCCGACTTCTCCGTCTCCTCTTCTGGCTGCCAGCTGGCTTTCATTCAACATTGTTTTCATCACTGGCGAGAGCGAGAGAGTGGGAGAGAAATACATTTCCAAAAGAAAGCTACAAAAAGACATGGGAGTCAGTTTTTAAAAAATCCAACCTAAACAAAGCAGCTGGAGAGAGAGCACTGCTCTGTAGCATGAAGAGCTAAGAGCGCTGCAGTTTCCTCTGCAAAGCAAGATGCATCCCCCTGAGTTTCTTTAGTCGTAAAAGGAAACAAAAAAGGATCCTGTGTTAGAGGTAGTGTATAGAGGAAAGCCGTGGGCTGGCTGCCAGCAAGAGAAGGCGGGAGGAGCAGCTGCTCAGCGTTTCCATGCTGGCCTCCGGAAAAGATGACTCCAAAGGGACTGGATGGGGTTAACAGAGCTCCCAAGCAGCAGTTCTAGTCTCCTTCTAGGCAGAAGTCTTGCTTGGTGGGGCAGACGTTGCTGCTCCTTGCTTGTCCTGTTCTGCTCCAGTTGTTGTGATTGTTCCTGACTTTATCTTCCCAAGGGCTGCCTAGAGCCAGAGGGCATGCTTGCAGTTTCGGACTGATCCCTGTAAAGCTGAGCAGTTATCTGAAATCCTTTCAGCTTTACCATGCTCTAGAGCAGCAGTTGCCTAGCCAGAGCAGATGCCTGGTGCAGGAGATTTTTCCACTATTCCTCAGTGCAGGCATTCCTGAAAGTTAATCAGGGTGAAAATTGCAGTCAGTCATGTCTGAAAGCAACCAGAGGCTAATCCCAGAGCTCTGCAGATTTGAACATACGGGAAGGAGACATTCTGTTTATATGCTGCCTAACTGCCAGTGGAATCGATTCACCTTTGAGTGTCAAATCATTCTTGATTAGGTTTTCTCTGCTTCGGCGTTTCACTGCAAAAGGTCAAAAGTAATGCAGGCTGTGTGGTTAGGCTTGGAGCAGCCGGCATGTGTTCAGGCACAAAGCGCTCGGCTTCTTGGCTGCAAGCTGATCTGTTTGCAGGGCTTTTTTAGCATTGCCTGATGAGATTTGTTAGTGGTATTTTGATAGGGGCTGCGAGTTCAAAGTGAACTCTCGGATGCGGTCTCTAATGAGGGGCTCCTTCTCAGAACGCAGACATGGTTTATAGAGGTTGTAGCCCTTAATGGAGCTGAATGATTTATGTCTGGCACTGCTTGTGTGCAGTGTTCCCAAGTGAGAAGCTGTCTTCCTTCAGTATTTCTGTTCCAGGATTTCTCTTAGAATTCCTTGTTGGCAGCTCTCCAGCTAGACAAGTGAATGCACATGCTTTCTGTTGTGTAATGGGTGGATTCTGTGTGGCAGGGTGGAAGTGGAGACGGATTTGTGCCCTGGGATTGGGTTTTTCCCACTCATGATTTTAATACCTTCCTGGTTTCCAGGTGCCTTTCTTTCTCTTCTCTAGTGTATGCTTTGGAAGGGCAGTGTGCCAGGAACCTGAAGGCTAAACAGGTTGTTTCAGCTATTTTCCTGAGTTTACCATGTAGGAACCTGGTTTGAATTTACTGCATGTCCCGGCATGCAGTGCTCAGTTAGTTATAATTTTTAACAGAGTTGTGTGCTAGGACTTGTAGTATAAAAAAGTTGAACCCTTGAATTTATTATGAAGTTGACTACGTGTAAGGTTTTTGTTTTTCTTAGGTCATCAGGTTGACTCATGCAGCTGGGCCATGGCATAATGCAAGTACGGTAAAGCAACATAAATTATGATTTTATAGGACTTGCCATCTGATGAACTATTTATTTTCTTGCCTATGGAGTCTGATACTAATTGTAGCCTGGATCAGACCCATTGGTCATTTAGTCCAGCATCCTGTTTTACAGCAACCTGTCACCTGCCCTGGAGGGCCAAACAGAGCATAGAGGTCAAGGCCCACCCCTGCTGTTGCCTCCCAGCACTGGCATTCAGAGATTTGTTGCTTCTGTAGATGTCTGCCTTCAGTCATCGTGGCTGGTATCCATTAATGGAATTCCATGAATCTGTCTAACCCCCTTTTAAAGCTATCTGTGCTCATGGCCATCACTATCTACCTTGTGAGCGTGATGTATATTACAGTAGTCCAAGAGTCTCCATCTTGTGTGCTACGTTCCTTTAGTTAAAGAGACGGATTGAAATATCTTTATGGTGGATTGAAATATCTTGATGTTTATGTGAATTGCTTTGTGTCCACATTTGACACTTGGAGTTCCTTTACGAAGTTTCATAAACAGGCTGCTGCCCCAAGGAGCTTGCCATTTTTACAGTGAGGGCGAACAGAGAGACAAATGGTAGCAAGGGATGAGTGTGCATAAATGTCATTGCATGTAAAAGGCATGGAGAATCAGAGAGTTAGTGATGAAATCAGAACTGAGAAATGTGCTTCATCAAGTAGCAATCATGCATTTCAAAATGAGCAGCATTGCAAGCTGCTCATAGGGTCAAATTAAAAACCACTTTTGTGACCTAAAATGCACACTTCAGTATTGGTACCTGGTTAAGATAGCTGAGCTGAGAAGTGGTAAACAAAGATTGACATGAACACCACATCTGAATGTCAGTCCAAGCCCTGTCTGTTGCCCAGTAGAATTTAGTCAGCTTTGAGATCGTGAAAGTATTGGCTCAGGGACCCCCCCCCCCCGCTCTCTTGGTTATATTTATGGCCAAGACCACTTTATTTATATATACGCACACAAGCAGTTGCTGAGGAATGATAGTAGAAGTAAATTTAAATACGGTTCTTAGAAGAGGCAGTCTACTAGCCCTGTAGGCTCGGGTCAGCCATTTGACCAGCTCTT
This sequence comes from Eublepharis macularius, assembly GCF_028583425.1. Taxonomy (NCBI): domain Eukaryota; kingdom Metazoa; phylum Chordata; class Lepidosauria; order Squamata; family Eublepharidae; genus Eublepharis; species Eublepharis macularius. Next base: position 30,890,708 of record NC_072807.1, on the reverse strand, counting down.
GACAAATGTGGGTCAAGTACATTTAAAAAAAAAACATTCACAATGCAGTCTGAAGCACAGTTACATTCTAAGACCATTGATTTCAAAGCCCATTCCATTCAAAGCCCATTGATTGATTTCATAGCAGGGGTGAAGCTCTGCTTAAGATTTGTACTGTAAATTTATCAGAATAGCAGAAACCAATTATACTTTAAGCATGAGCAAGTGGTTGTATAAATGTGAATCACAAAAACAACAACCTCTTGGTTGTAGTTGTGATAAAGCGAAATGAAGTATCATTCATTATAGGGCTCTGACCTTCTTCCGTACTAGCCCATGGAAGGATGGGAGATTATCATTATTCTTCCTACTGGGATCATCAGTAATCTCTTTTAACAAGTTGGGCAGGCAGATCATTCCAGGAGAAGTAGGTAGCACTAAGGTGCTATGGCTTAGTGCTGGGTAGGGAAGAGACTGCAGCTTTTGAAGTCTGTTACTGACTCTGCACCTGGGTGTCACCTCCTGATTTTGCACTTTCTCTGCCATTAAGATGAGAAGTCAGTGTGGAGTTCAAAATGTTCATAATGACCTACGTCAGGCACAGGACAAGGTGGGTGGGTGGTATTCTGTATGGAATTGACAGAGAAAATAGCCTGGCTATCCCAGTCCACTATGTGAACGAATCCCTGGATATACAGACCGCTGCTTGTCTTTTGGGCTTTTGAAATCAGAGATTTTTTTTAAAGGAAAAGAGAAAGCACTGCTGGCTTTAAGTGTTCCCCATCAGTAAGGACACGGATCATCTGCCTCCACTGCTCAGTAGGGAGAAGCAGAGGACAATAACACAGAGGATCCATCGCAGCTGGAGGGGCAGCCAGCCATGGGTTTCACAGTAGTGTCTTGCTGCAGCCACCCTTGGCTGGGGCTTGGCTGGCTAAGGGGAATGCTATTTCACATGCTAATTACCTCTTGTAAATGTAATTGCCACATACTTATCTTGCGGGTTGACTTTGACTTGCTACTTCATAGCCTCCAGGGAAATATCCAGTATACAAGAGCCTTTGCAAGGATTGTGTTTTTGGTCTCTTAATAATCGGCGGGGATAATGCAGCGGGAACAGCTCTCGTCCATGGCTGCTGACGTATTTTGGTCTTCAAATGCAGTGTGTCTGCGCATCTCTGCTCTCTCTCTTTTTTTAAAGTTTTGTTTGCCGACAAACCATACATGCCAATTTGGGTTTTCTTGACTGGTCAGCCTTGAGGTGAGAATGCTTTATTTGTATGTGTTTAGTTTGAATTTGAACTTTGCTGTTTTAATTAAATCATGGAAACAAATCTGGTGTTCAGAGTGGTGCTGAACTCAAGCACATAATCCTCCCTATTTGTGGCCAAGTTAACCACTGGAGGAAATTGAAGCATAGGCCATGTGATGTTGGTAAAGGCAGTATGGATGCAAGCTTGGGGAGCAAGCATGTATGTTCTCAGCTGATCTGTGTGCATCTTTCTGAGTCTGAAGGCACAAGGTAATCATGTTGAAGTTAGGCAAGTCTAGTTCTGGTCAGTGCCTGGATTGGAGATTTCCTGGTGTGCCACCTTGAGTTCTACAGAAGAACAGTGAGAGATCAATATAAATAAATGATGTTTGTGTTTGCATGGGAATACATTCACTCTCTGTGTTATACACTCCATTCTTGGATGCAGATTTCCACATAACCATGGTGTAACCTCTGTTGTTCTTGCTGTCCATTTCAGCAATGATGCTGTCACCTGGGCACGCCATGACTGCTGGAGGCTTGAGAACATAGCTGAAGCTGCTACTTCATACCCAGAAAGTCTGAGGGAGCAGAAAAGAGCCTTGAACCTTGAGGTGGGTCGTTAACTCTAAGATGTCCTTGAGCAGTGGAGCTTCCGGAGGGAAAGGAGTAGATGCGAACCCAGTTGAGACATATGACAGTGGGGATGAGTGGGACATTGGAGTAGGGAATCTGATTATCGACCTGGACGCGGATTTGGAGAAGGACCAGCAGAAACTGGAAATGTCGGGCTCCAAGGAGGTGGGGCTTCCAGCACCGAATGCTGTGGCCACGCTGCCGGAGAACATCAAGTTTGTAACCCCAGTACCAGGCCCACAGAGCAAGGAAGGCAAGTCCAAATCCAAGCGGAGCAAGAGCAGCAAGGACAGTAGCAAGGCTGCTCCCGGATCCTCTCTGTTCACTGCGGCTGAAGGGACCAGTGGCAAGAAGGAGGTTCAGGGGCGCCCTGGGGATGGTGTGAACTCTGGCAGCCTGGTGGCTGCCGTCGGCCCAAAGGGCACGGAGAAATCGGCCAAGGCATCTCGCGGTGTGGCTGGTTCAAAGAAGGACAAGGAGGGGAGCTCATCCAAGAGTAAGAAGGAAAGGAGTGAGGGTGCGGGTGCTCCAGCAGAGAAGGAGCCTGGTGTACTCCAGCCTCTTGCATTGGCTGTCAGGGTTGGGCAGTATGATGGGGGCCAAGGATCGGAACCTGCTGCCGAGCAGCTTGGGAGTATAGCTATTGACACGGGATCGGCGCTCAATCCTTTGGGAGTTAAATCGGAGCTGGAAGATGGCGACAGCGAGTGCCGGCAGCTCAAGAAAGTCAAATCAGAGAAGGTAAGATGTGGTCTGGTGGTGGCCTAGGTCGGGTGGTGCTGGAAATGAGGATGGTGCTGGGAGATTCAACCTCAGGGTTGTGCCTTGTTGTGAGTGGGCAGATGCATTGCTCCGTAACCTGTGATTGGTTTGTTGTTGGCCAGCAGCAGAAAATAAAGGCCAATTCTTGCAATGTCACTGGGACTAGGTTGGTAGAAGGACTGGTGGAAAAGAACATTTTCAGGATATGCTGCAAAATCCGTGTTGGAAAATGGCTGGAAGGTGGTATGGTTTTCATCCTTTTGAAAACCAGCAACGTGTCCTGCAGGGCTTTTGTCTGTTAGCAGCAGATTGGCCTAGAGTGCAAAATATATAAGATGCAACACCTCCGGTGTTAGTTTTCCGTTCTCTATTGTGAGACCTTGTTCATCCTAGCTGATGAGCACCATTTTTGTTTGTTTTATTTTTGATACCATGCCCATCCAGTTCTTCTCTTTTGGTGTGTTCTCTTTCATTGCATGCTCAGGAGCTGCCAAATGGTACCTCATATTTCGGGCTTCAGAAATCAATAGATTTCTTAGATGGGTGTTACTTCTGCAGTAAAAAACTGTATGGAACACACTTGGGATGACTCCTTTGACACACGTTCATGTCGGTGATCTATGATTGGCCCAATGCCCACAGTATGCACACGGAAAAATAAACAAGGACATTAAATGCATTTAAAACATGTCCCCATGTACAAAGGCCCTTTGTTAAGTGGAGATTTTTATCCATGTAGGAAAATTTGGTATCAAGTGGTTTAGAAGCACTTTCTGTTCATACTAGAAAGAATAGATCGCCGTTCTTTGTCACACTGCAAATAACATTTGAACTCCTCTTCAGTCACTGTCCTAAAGGTCTTGCATGATACTACTTTTATTTTCATAGTTAATATTGAATTTGCCTCTTTGGGTTTTTGTTTTAGTTGGATCTGCCAGCCATGTGATTATTTTTTTTTACCAAAAGGGGAAGAAATCTTTCTTGACCTGCATCCAGTAGTCTTGGCCATCCTAGCCACTTCTCTTGGAAAATGTGGTGGAATAGTCTAGCTTTCACTTGTTCTGGTTCAGCTGGATTGTGGCCACAGACTGCTGGACAACAGCTGGAGGAATGGGCCTGTGGCTGAGGGTTGACTTGGCTTATTGCTGGGATGTGTCCAGGATTTGGGAGAGCATCTAGGGACAGGTGGACTTGATCTGATGAAGTCCAAAACTTGGTGGAACCTTTGTATACTTAAGAAGGAACTGGTGACCGGTGGGGTACAGCCACAAACTTCGTTCTGCTTTAGGATTGTTCTGGGAAAGTGACATGTGCCTATAGAACGGAAAATCTAGGACTTGAGCTTTACAGTATTTGGAATGGAATCTGGCAGGGTTTTTGATTACTTGCTTTCAAGCTATGGAGTGATCTTGAGGCCTTGCTTATGCTTGTAGAAAGCTATTCAGTTATCTTTCTCCGAAGTGCTGTCAAGATTCATAACTTTCGTAACATGGAATTTGAAGGCAAGGGAAGTTTGCAAAATAGAGCTGTACTCTGGTTTTAAGTGCTGTAGAAGCCTGTTCATAATTAATAACAAAAATCTCTGCATTTCCAGGGTACTGGTGTAAGTGTAGATAGAGTACATAAGGAAGCTCATTCTCCTGCCTCTTTCCATTCTGTGGGCGGTGACACTTTGGCCTGTGTAGCACTTAAGTGGATAACATACACAGCAGTGTATATAGAATGGGATTGTGGCAGTGTCGATGGTGTTCAAAATAACAGATGAAAAAGGTCTTTCTTTACTTGAACTTTCTGTCTTCTTTATTGTCCTATATCAGAACCGATCTTAAACTGTTTCCTTTCTGTCATATGTTAAGTTAGGGCTTCCCTTGCGTTTGCATTAAAGTGTACTGTGCATTACCTATAGAAACAGCAACTACGGTGCTGCTTCCCTCTTTCTTTCTCCAACCATCCAACTAGTGTGTACAGATAAAAATAGTCCCCACAAATGAACAGTATGAGGCATCTAGACTCTAGATCCTGATCCAGCTTCTGGAACAAATCTTCAGGCTGGATAATGATTTGCTGGCACCCAATAATCTTTCTTTTGCAGTGACAAAATGGTACTATAGCAAACCCCTGCGTGTAAGGTAGATAAAATTCTATATTCCTGTATATCTTTGAAGAATGGGAGCAAAGCAAAGTATAAGACAGTCATAAGAAGGATGGGAGCCTTGGCAGGAGTGCCTCTTGAGGGAGAGCTGAGGTGGTGGAGCCGTGAGCCACCTTCTTCAGGGATGGTATGGGGGAGCAACAAATGTGGCACCTTGGTGCTAGGGCAGTTTCTGAAGTCTGTGATCCCTCCCTCCTTGCTCAGCCAGCCAGCCAGCCAGCTAGCCACCAGCTCAGGCAGGATCCTTGCCAACAGCCGGCACTGTGTGATCACTCTGCCCTGCTTTCCACTGAGGAATGCCAGGCAGCTGCCATAATAGTGAAGGCGGGAGCAGCAGCACTGCCCACTCCTACTGGGAACTGACTTTGTAGCCAAGCAAATGAGAACCAAACCAAAATCTTGGCAATGCCTATTGACAGCATCCATGCTGTTCTTTCTCCACCCCTTCCCCCCTGCAGTGGCCTTAGTGGTGAGGCCAAGTATGCACTGCCCCCAGTGTATTGCTGCCTGAGTGAATAGTAGCAATTTTTAAAACTCAGGTTTTAAAAATATTCCAATTTTTTCCGTCTAAGAGTAGCTGGATTAAAGTTTAATATGAACACATGCTTGTTAAAGCTATGACGGGCTCTGAAGGCTGAATCAGTGGTTCTCTATCAAATATACTTGAGGTAAAGACTGCTTTTCTGTGTGAATACAGAACCGTGATGAAAAAATATCTTTTTCTGGTCAAACTTTAAAAAACAAACAAACATGAGTAGAGTAGCTAATAGTCGATGACCTCTTGTTGCCACTCCAGTATCAAGCCCATTACAATACAAGGACCAGGGACTAGCTAGTCATTACAGGTAGTAGAATCCTTGAGGAAGTGCCGGACTATGGTTCGTGCCCTCTTCCCACCTAGGTGATGAGGTAAAGTCCTGTTTTTACACTACCTAACTGCTGTTTGCTCGATTCAGCATATGTACAAGACTTATTTTCTAGTCATTTTATGAAAATTAAGTGCTCCGCCCAGTATCTGTCGACCCTTGATTGAGAAAAGTTCTGGAATCATAGCTGTCTGTAACACAGACATATGCAAAGATGCAGAGGGCCCCAGGGTATAGTTGGAAGGCAAGTGATACAACAACTAGGCAGAAGATCAGCAGTACATGCCTGGTCAGCAGCTAGATGGGAAATCTCCTAGGGACAATCTGTACAGAAAAAAGATGGGGTGCACAGTACATAATAAATAAAAACTACAGTAAGCAAGTTTTTGTATGGCTAAGCTATTATTGTTAGCTAATTTTTTTTAAAAAAAAATAAGGACTCCCTAGAGAGGTTGGGGTGCTATTGTAAATGTAAAACATTAATGTTTTAAGGTTATTTAATGTAATAAAACGTGTGGTGTTTTATGTGTGTTTATTTAAAATATCCCTTATGCACTGCAGCCTGACACACACCAGCAACAAAGTTGCTCATTTAGATACGTGTGTAAAAATTTTGTAAAATTAGTAAACATCAGTAAAATTATGAAATGTATGTATTGCTGGATAATATAATTTGTCTAATTGCACAAATTAATGTATTTTAGAGTGAAATTGAATAATTAGTGTGGATAATTATTTGATATATGAAGTACCAATGGGTAATACAATTTAAATCATTGCTTTAGGTTGGCCTCCCCCTCCCCTGGTTATTTAAATTGGTCTACCCTGATTGCTTTATTTATTCCCTCATCCAAGGAAACAAAGCTGTGGCAGCTACACTGAAACCTCTCCCCCCCCCCTCCCCATCTTGAAGAAGGACTAAAGGCTGAGAGCCACAGGTGCAGTTGCTGCAGTGCTGCCTGGTGCACCGTCATGCCAGGGAATTACTGGAGGGCAGACAGGTGCATTTTGTTGCTTGACAGCTCACCAGGGAATAATTGCTGCTACTCTGAGGTGCGTAAGCAGCTGCAGCATTTCATGGATCAAAGAAGGAGCCATTTACTGAGGAAAGTTGTTTGTCAGGTCAGTGGAATGATTTTAGCGCACAGGAGTTTGAGCATCTCCTGCATTTGTCCAAGCATGCAAGCAAGTCAGTGTCCATTTGCACTCCCCAAAAACTCAGGCTTCAGGGCATTTGCTCAGGCTTCAAGGCTAGAGGTGCTTGTGAGAAGTGTTGAAGGAGGAACAGAGCTTATGTTCAAGACTACCTTTCTAGTTGTGCCCTTATGTGGTTATATATTATGCATAAAAACTCCCAAAGAAAACAATTTGTGTTGCTTTTATGATGTAGGGACAAATGATGCTTGTACTAAACACACGCGCCTCATGCAATAAGTTTAGGAAGCAGCGCTGCCTTCATGGACCCTAGGCTTGGGTTACTGTTTCAGGGTTATTTCCTATTTGCAATGCTGTGCAGATTTCTTGCTTTGTCTTGGAGAATGCCCACTTGCTTTCCTAAGCCAGTGCCGGAAGTCATTGGGGGAGATCTGCCTCCCCAGGAGAGCATTCCAGAACTGCTGCTGTGTCTCTGTTCCTTCTGTTCGAATAAGCTGCCTGGGAGCTGCTGACAGGGCTGCCTTTGGGGGACTTGCAAACCAGAGAGAGTGCTTCCTTCCCATCCTCTGACCTACAGCACAGGGCCTTCTTTTGTAGGAACAAGGCAAGATCATGGCACACAGCCAACATGTCAAGAGTCACAAAGGCGGAAATTGGACTTCCTTGCTTAAACCAATGACATTCAGCTCCCAAAGAGAGAAGTGTGTGTGTGCGTGCAGTCACACATGTTGCTACTTAATTGCTAGTTTTGACTGCAGTTGCCTCTGGAGGTTGGTTAAAATGGAGGACAATTAAGAAATGCCTTCCTTTTTCTTTTCAGGATCCCACTTGTGTGAGTAGGAGGGGGCTGGCAGTGTGAATCAGTGTGGGAAACCTATTTCTGTTTTGTATCCAGTTCAGCTGTTGCCAGCCTGTCCCTCTAGTGAGTAGTGCTATTTCTTTTCAGCCTCAAGAAGAACCTTTCAACCCTGCTCAGTAATACCCATTCCTCTCCTATGACTTGAGATGCAGTTTCTTTCAAAGGTAGCTTGAGATCCCTCTGTGCAAAATAGCATCACTTGTCTCGTTTATGTTTTCCGGACTACTTAATCTGATTCTGTGCCCATCTGCATCTTGCCTTTTAAAGATGTTGCCTTGATGATCTAAAGCGTCTAAATACCCTAGCAGTCATTAAGGCAGATGGCTTTTGTTCTCCTCCTCCTCTTTTATCCCCCCTCCAACTCCCGCTTGCCAGTAGAGGTGGAAAGGAAGAGCTTGGTACGTCAGTAGATGGAAGGGGAAATTTGTGACCTTTCCCCAATCTGGGAAATGGGCCAGTACCAGGATCACAGTTGGGTTGGCAGCAGAACTAGAGAATTTGTAAAAGCTAGCTGGTGCAGCTGAAAGGCTCTGGCAAGCGATTAGGTTTCTGAGCAGGAAGGCAATAGGAGGAAAATGACACAGGCAGCTCTGCTTGAAGAGAGTGTTGCTCTGCTGTTCTTATACAGGGAGCCTTTGTTTTCTGATTGGGCCATGTTTAGTTCCATGATAGCAGATTTCTGGAGAAGGTTCCATTAAACGCAGTGCCAGTGAAGATATAGAGACATTTTGGCCTTGGGAAAAACTGTATCTGCTCACTTGGACAAGCATCTGAACCTAGTGCCTGACTGGTAAAGGAGTCCTAGATGTGCCTTTTGGTTGTATAGGATGGAGGCTGAGGAATTCTTGAGAGTGATCATCCACTTCTCCTAGATTTGCTTCCTACACTATTCCTCCACCCTTGCTTTGCTGGCTATCTCTTCTCTTGCAACTGTAGAACACCAAGGCTGAAAAGGGGAGAAAGGGGCTGCCATGCATTTAGTGCAAAAGAAATTCATTGCTTCTCCCATTGTGGTTCCAGAACTTCTTAGCAAGGGGGAAGGTAACCCACACTGGGTTCATTTTGTATACATAGGGAGAGTTTTGTCTTTCAGCATGGAAGGAGGCTGTTAATGTGGAAGGCAGAAAGAGAGAGCTGCCTGTACAACCCTGTAAAAACCTTCAGGGCGGTATCTTTTAACATTTAAGAGACGATTGCTCTTCAAAGGTAAAAAGGGAAAGAAGACAGCCCAGGCAGCTTTATCCTCAAAGCTTAGGTCATTCTCTGGCGACAATCCTTACTTATCATAAGTGGCCAGATAATGGGTGAATGGCAAGCCACACACACCTTCTCTTGGAGGAGATGTTCTGCCATTATGCAGGGATTTGTAATATACAGTTCATTGTTTGTGTGACACAGAAGGATAAGGTGAGACTTAAAAGGTTCGGTTGCATATTTGGAGGACATTCTTATGACTAGAAAGCAGCATGTGTAGGCTTTGCCCCTGGTGTGCAGATGGAGAATCTTGTTCTTTAAGCCAGGTTGTTTCTTAGTAAGGAGCCATGTTCCTGCCTTCCCATTTTATTCCTATGTAGTGATTTCTGGTGGACCCTATTGCTTGGGAGGTCATTTGTGTTTTTGCCCCCAGTTGGCTGACTTGAAAGCAAAGAGGGCTACACCTATCAGGTTATGTGGAAGCAGAGTCCTAAAGGTATTGCAACAAAAAGGCTTAAAGAGGGAAAGTAAGGCCAGGTGTCCTTGGCTGGTGTGTGGGCCTATTTATATGCATATCTTTGAGTAGCTAGGGTGTATATGCTGAGTGAGCACATGAGTGTCATATCTCTGCCACCTCAGGTGCCTCCTGGTGCAACCTGCAAATTACTTTGCTGCCAGTGGCACAAGGAACTGTACCAGAAACGTTACGACTTTCATACTTGTATTCCACTTGGGGTTGCACCACGTACAGTGATGGACCTGGGTGTGGGAAATGCTTGAGACAAAGCTTGATTTTTAAGCTGAAGAATTGAATAACACTATCTGCATTTGATGAGTAAAATACAGGCATGATCTGGTGTCAACTTAAACCTAGACTCAGAAAGGCAATACAAATATTTCTTGTGTGATTAAGCAGATTTTGCAAGGGTTCCAGAAGAAAAAGTACCAAGTAATTCTGAGCTGTTTTAGAGTAGTACTTTTTAGGTAGGTTTGGAGTGAGAATGTGGCTAAGACATACAGTTTGTTAAATATATAGTCAAGCCTTTACATGGGATGGGTCTGGACATTATATCAAGATAGAGAAAAGATGAGTGCAAACTCAAGAAAGATCTGTGTGTGCAGATCCAAATCTAGGTAGTTTAAACCTGACCCTGAGCATATCTGCTGGAAAGTAAATCCAATGGAAATAATTGAAATAATTGCAGTCAAGAAGATAGATACACTTACCAGCCTTCCAAAGAACGTATAGAAATCTGCTGTAAGTTGCCTTAAGGGTCCTGATTATCATGTAAATGTGAAAACTAAAGTATTCAGTCACATGTCTAATTTTGTACCATTTGTGCCAGTTTTATTTTCTGATTATAGAGTTAAGAATGCCATGGATTCAGCCTATGACTTTTGTCCATTCAAAGACCTTGCCAAGGCCCTTCTGTTTCTACTGCTTTATGCTCTTTGTTCTAGGCTAAATCAGAGTGCTCAACCTAGGAACTACCCAGCCTTTGAAACTTGCAAAGGTCCGCTTAGTCTCTCTTCCAATTACCATTAAATGTATCCTATTCTTAGCTGTCTGCTTAATATACTCAAATCCTTCTCTGTGATTATTGCCCAGCCTTCCTCAGGCATTCTCCCACTTACGAACCAAGCAGATCCAGAGATGCTTAGCTTTGTTAAGGATGCTATATCATACATTTCTTGGACAGGAACTGCATTTACTTTTTTGCTGACTGTCCCTTTAATGACAAAGTCTGAACAACAGCAACAGCTCGCCTGAACCACATAGCACGTGGTTGGGTTCTGCTGTTCTTTGTTCAGGGGATCATCCCTTCACATCTGTTCAGCAGATGGAAGTTGTTTGCTTCAGAATGAACTAGCTGTCTTGTTTGTAACAGGCCTCCTTTCACAGGTAAGATGACTCAGGTGGGGAAGGTCCTGGCAAGGTGTGTAAATTGCTGCAATGTGCCTCCAGTGTAGGGTGGAGCAAAACAGGGTCTCTCCTTGAAATTACAGCAAGGAAAAATATTTTTATTTGGAGCATATGTTGTACCCCTTGGGTACAAGATCATGGGAAAAACTCTACTAAAATGCTTTCTGCGTGTCAGTTGTCAGTTGCTTTAAATTCCTCAGTGTTCTCAGTCTGGAAATGCTGTGGGCTTTATTTGCTTTTGCAGCCAGAGTGCAGGGGCCTTCCTGTACAGCTGAGCTATGTGTTTGCAAACGCGCCCCCCCCCCCCACACACACACATTCTGCCAAGTAAATCTGCATGAGGGAGAAAGGGCAAGGAAGCTTAGTGAGTGTCAGGGTTACATGGCAAAGACCCAGCAATTACCTTGAGAAAACCAGAAGCTGAGCTAGGAACATTCTTGTTGAAGGCCTAAAAAGCTCCATTTTGAAGTCTGAAAGGATCCCTGAGGGAGAGGATGGGCAGGGAGCCAGTCGCCTCTTTGAGGTGGTAGAAAACTCGTAAATAAGAGCTGGCATGTGGGCCAGCAAACTCTTTTCTCCTCTCTGGGGAGACAGGCTGATCTGGAGAATAAGTTTGGAGGGTTTAGAGCACTGTTTGCTGTTCTTGTGTTTTCTAGCAGGAAGACCTTCTTCTTGGAAGAAGAAAGCATTTATGTATCCAGTATTTATGGCCCCTTCAGAAGTGGCTATTAATCTTATATGCTGTTCAGGTTTCTTGGGTGTGTGTGTGTGTGTGTGTGTGTGTGTGTGTGTGTGTGTGTGTGTGTGTGTGTGTGTGTGTGAGAGAGAGAGAGAGAGAGAGAGAGAGCGAGAGAGCGAGAGAGAGAGAGAGAGAGAGAGAGCGAGAGAGAGCGCTTCAGAAATCTGGACTTTTCCATCTTGATGAGACCAGGAAAAATTATAGCACTTAATTAAAAACCTAGTCTCTTTCTCAGTAATCCTGCTGCGGATGCAGTGTTTCTCCAGAATGTTCTGATTGGATGCTGAGACATAGGGAAACTAATATGTAGATGTAGATATTTATCACAGACTTTTATGGGCTATGATGGGAGGACCATTTTTGCCTGAGCTTTGACCAAGATGCTGACAGAAGCATTCAAGGTGTGTTTCCAACTTGAATGGTGGTGTATTCTGGGCTTACCTTTCGCCTAGAGTGATACCATCAGTGTACACCATATGGTGATTACAAGAGGATATAGTAACTAATGAAACACTGCCCTTATGATGATCAAGTTCTCCAGCCATCCTACATAACATCTATTTTGCATCATGTTCTAGCTGCCAGCTGTTGGCAGTCTTGTGGTTGAAGCAATTGCTGTGGTGTCCAGAGATGCTTCTCAGCCCTTTGGCTGTCTCTTGGCATTCAGAAAATAGCCCTTGTAGTAGAGTAATAGGTAAATAGTGTGGGAATTCAATAAGGACCTCCTTAGCAGTTGTTTTTGCATAGGTCTCATAGGCTATGCTTCTAATCTACCTTGAGTCCCAGTGAGAAAGCTGGACTATAAATAACATGAGTCAATAAAAAACATAAAAAAATTACTGGGGCTGTTAGAGCATGAAAATGTTTTCCCTCAGTACAGTGCCATAGAGTAGATGACCTTCAGATTCCCCTCCATCCTAAAAGCTCTTTGCCTCTCTTTAAAAGGTAAAGCTAGTCCCCTGTGCAAATACTGAGTCATTACTGACCCATGGGGGGACATCGCATCACGACGTTTTCTTGGCAGACTTTTTACGGGGTGGTTTGCCATTGCCTTCTCCAGTCATCTGTACTTTACCCCATGAAACTGGGTACTCATTTTACCGACCTTGGAAGGATGGAAGGTTGAGTCAACCTTGAGCTGGCTACTTGAACCCGGCTTCCACCAGGATCGAACTCAGGTCGTGAGCAGAGCTTGGGCTGTGGTACTGCAGCTTACCACTCTGTGCCACGGAGCTCTCCCCCCCCCCTTTTTTTTGCCTCTCTTACCTTCTTCAATAAGCTACAGGCACACTTTACCTGGCTGAGTTACTGTTTTTGCTTTTGAGTGTTAGTGAAGCGAGCTCCAGAATATGAGAGAGCCTGTTTATTTGCACCAACGCCTGCAAACACTGGCAGTTGGTTATCACTGTTTAGATGGCAGTTGAGGCATTATCACTGTGCCGGAGGTGGTTTTGAACCCACAAAAGGGTTTATGGAAGCTTGGCTTTATATCCTACAATTGACAAATAGCTATGGAGACCTCTCTTTCCATTATACTTACTGTTTGGGAGACAAACAAGCTTCCCATTCTTGTTTCAGCAGTTCTTTGTTGACACATCCTATGTACTGCTTTGAAAATGTTGATTAAGACTTTGCCAATTAAGCAATTGTAGAGGATAGCACGGGCAGACTTTTGCACATGTAGGTAACTCTGATTTTCTTGTCCTTTACCTCATCCAAATGAACCGCATGCAAGATTTTCTGACAAAGCTGTATTTGTTTACTACAGGCACAAACATGGCTTCCTGGTCATGCTCATGTGCTCTCTTCCCTCATGTAAGGAGCACAATTTAAAGTTTCCTCGTTCAGGAAGACTCCGGTCAAATGCTGGTTCTCCATGATAGATGAATGCAAGCGTGAAGGCAGATTAGAGTTCATTTCTGCCCCACAAAATGGAAAAAAAAATTTCATAGGGAGGAAACCAACTCTAGTGCCTACATTGAAACATTGTGGAAGACTGGGATTTGGTTGAAGGCTTCCCAAAGCAGAAAACTTTCAGTCATGCTCTGTGTATGAGGGGAGGAGGAGGGGATTATGCAGGCATGGCAAACAAGCCATGTTCATGCCCATCATGAACACAGGATTGTTGCAACATCTGAATGCAGCCTAGCCCTGTGGCAGGATGTATTCCTATGCCAACAGTGTGTCCTATCTTTCTAGCTTCCCCTCCCCCTCCCAAGCAATAATGGCTTTGTCATTCAAGTTATTGAGATTGCAGGGGCACATTTTTCTAGGAGTTCATGTCAGAAAACACAATCAAATTGAACGGCACTAATCAGCGAGATGTTCAAATGGCTGCTTGAATACAGTTGACTGCTGCAGGGTTCTTAAAATCCATCGCTGCTCACAATTGGTGAGTAGCTTTTGAATTCATGTTAGTGGGAATTTGAGGGTGAGACTATCCCTGGCTTCTTCCGTAATGGCTAAAGAAAGTGGGGGCAACCAAGTACAATTGGGGCGGGGGGGAAGAGATGGAATGAAAAGGTGGAAAATGGAATATGCCACCCTGCCATGAAATGGTGTCTCTTTTCCTGGCAGTGCCACATTCTTCTGCTTCTGTTACCTGTAGTATGTTAGCACTGGTGACGGGAGAGTGAATCACAACAGTGCCATTGCAAGGAGCATCAGTTGCTTGGCAGTTGACCCCTGCAGCATCCCACATCCCTGAGATGTGTGATTATGTACGAAGATGTGCACATAGCGTAATCCTCATGAGTATACAATCCTGACACCACTGGTATTTCTGTTGGATTGATGTTTGAAATGAGGTGATGCCAAAATATAAAACCCAAACGATCAGAAAATTCTCAGTGCTTGCTCTGCCGCTTCATGTTTATAGCATTTTCTTGACATGTTGTTAATACCGGAGTCTGAAAAATTAGTGTGTAAAAGGTCCTTCAGTGCCTCTGTGGATTGTTACAAGAGCAGTGGCTGTTCTGGGGGCGAGCGGCTCCTGTCAGGTCTGTTCTAGGAAATGGTGTGCACGTGTGGAGTGGAATAAGCATGCTCTTTGTGTGAGATCTGCTGGGAAAACCAGCTGGAGTAGAGCAGGAAAGGTTAGTGTAGCTGCTGTTGGATGTGCTTGTTCTGGGGCCAAGAATTTCTAGAAGCAAATTGATCTGTACTGGAATTGGACTATAATGGCATTTTAACGAAGGATTTATGATTATTGGCAGAAGGCTTCTTAAGTGCCCAGTGGAGCTTTCAACAGCTGGTTCCTTGCTAATGGGGGAAATTATTTGTTTTTCCTAGAATGAAATTCAAATCTCAGGTTAGAATGATTCCTTAGAATTTTTTTCTCCTGTTTCTCAGTTGGAATCTTGCCATGTTTGTTTTTAGAAATATTATGTGAGTGATTGGGGTGGGGTGATGGCAGATAGAGTCTGCATCATTTCCTGTTTTAATCTCAGATTTCTGAATTCACCATTGTTCTTCTAATGCGCATTTTCAATATTTATGTAGAACATACATTCTGTTCTTTTGGATTTCAGAATTCCCAAACATTCTGTTCTTCTAGATTTCAGAATTCCCAAAGTTTCAATGGTATTTTTAAAAGAAAAAAGTCGTTTTATTCAGATAAAATTAAATTGACAAGCACACAAGGTCAGCATTATCTTATAGGCTGTTCTTCCTTAATGTTGAAAATCAAAGAGTGGGTTTTTCATCCATTTCAAGCTAGAGATCAAAGCTAGCTTCTTCACTGCAGCATGGGCATCTAATATTCCAACAGGTACACGTGGCTGTAGAAGAATAAGTAGAGAACCCAGGTAGATGATCTCACATCAGGAACTTGTTTTCTGGTAGCAAAATCAAAAAGAGTCCAGTAGCACCTTTAAGACTAACCAATTTTATTATAGCATAAGCTTTCGAGAATCAAGTTCTCTTCGTCAGATGCCTGATCAAAACTGGGCAGATACAGAAGAGGAGGGGGAAAGAGAGAGAAAAAAGGGAGGGGGCATAAATCACAAGAAGGCAGAATGCAATTAGCATGGAGGCTATCAAAACATTCCTTTGCTTGGAAATGTAAACATTTCCTTTTGGTGTGCAGTCAGTTTGTAGCAGTGAAGGTATCCAATTCCTATGTAGTATAAGCCTTCGATGACCACAGCTCTCCCTGCCAGCTGCATCTGACAAAGAGAACTGTGGTCCCCGAAAGCCCACACCAGGCGTCACTGGGCTCCCCCAGATCACGCCTCTGTAAAGAGAATCTGTTACCTGTGGTAATGTGATAACCATTCATAGTCTCTATTCAGTCCCCGCTTGACAGAGTCAAATTTGCATATGAATTCCAATTCAGCAGCCTCCCGTTGGATTTTGTTTTTGAAAGGTTTCTGTTGAACCACAGCGACCTTTAAGTCTTTGGTGGAATGTCCTGGTAGATTGAAGTGTTCTCCCACTGGTTTCTGGACGTTTCCATTTCTAATGTCAGATTTGTGTCCATTTATTCTTTTGCGTAGAGGTTGGCTGGTTTGTCCAATGTACAGAGCAGAGGGACATTGTTGGCACATGAGGGCATATATCAGGTTGGAGGATGAGCAGCTGTAAGAGCCAGAGACAGTGTAGTTGATGCCATTGGGTCCTGTAATTGTATTCCCTGGGTAGATATAGGGGCAGAGCTGGCATCTGGGTCTGTTGCAGGGCTTGGTACCTGTGCTGGTGACTCTGCTGGCCGATTCATGATTGTAAGTGAGAAGTCGTTTAAGATTGGGGGGCTGTCTGTAGGCAAGGAAAGGTCTTCCACCCAGGGCTTCTGAGAGAGAGGTATCATTTTCCAGGATGGGTTGTAGCTCACTGATGATACGTTGGATGGGTTTGAGCTGGGAGCTATAGGTGACAACCAGTGGTGTTCTGTTGTTAGTTCCTTTAGGTTTGTCCTGGAGCAGACTGTTCCTGGGTACTAGTCTGGCCCTGTTAATTTGTTTCTTCACTTCATTTGGTGGGTACTGTAGTCCCAAAAATGCTTGTTGTAAATCTCTTAAGTGTGAGTCTCGGTCGAGAGCATTGGAGCAGATACGGTTGTAACGTAAGGCTTGGCTGTAGACAATAGACCGAGTGGTATGTT
This sequence comes from Eublepharis macularius, assembly GCF_028583425.1. NCBI lineage: Eukaryota > Metazoa > Chordata > Lepidosauria > Squamata > Eublepharidae > Eublepharis > Eublepharis macularius. The sequence continues at coordinate 30,874,089 of NC_072807.1, read as the reverse complement.
TAGGGTGGAAGCTGGAGGCATGTAGATATGAGTATCGGTCTGTTGGTTTCCGGTATAAGGTGGTATTTATTCGTCCATTATGTAGTTGTACAGTGGTGTCCAGGAAGTGTACCTGTTGTGTAGAGTGGTCCAGGCTTAAGTTGATAGTAGGGTGAAAGTTATTGAAGTCCTGATGAAATCTCTCAAGGGCTTCCTTCCCATGGGTCCAAATGATGAAGATGTCATCCAGGAATCTTAAGTATAGTAGTGGTTCCAGTGGATGTGAGCTGAGGAAGCGTTGCTCTAAGTCCGCCATGAATATGTTAGCATATTGTGGTGCCATGCGTGTGCCCATGGCTGTGCCATTAACCTGTAGATATAAGTTGTCACCAAATTCGAAGTAATTGTGAGTGAGCACGAAGTGACAAAGTTCAGTGGCGAGGTTTGCTGTGGTTTTGTCCGGGATAATATTCCGTATGGCTTGCAATCCATCTGCATGTGGGATATTGGTGTACAAGGCCTCCACATCCATGGTTGCTAGGATGGTGTCATCTGGTAGGTTGTCAATGGATTGTATTTTCCTGAGGAAGTCAGTGGTGTCCCGTAAATAGCTGGGTGTGCTGGTGGCATAGGGCCTGAGGATAGAGTCCATGTATCCCGAGACTCCTACTGTGATGGTGCATTTTCCTGCAACAATTGGGCGTCCTGGGTTACCCGCTTTGTGGATTTTGGGTAGTAGGTAGAATCTTCCTGGTCGTGGTTCCTGGGGTGTGTCTGTATGGATGCATTCTTGTATGTCCATGGGGAGTGTTTTTAATATTTTATTGAGTTCCCTTTTGTATTGTTCAGTGGGGTCAGAAGGTAGTATTTTATAGAATGTTGTGTTGGAGAGTTGTCTTTCTGCTTCTTGTATATAATTTTGTTTATCCATGATGACAACTGCTCTGCCTTTGTCAGCTTCCTTGATTACGATGCCAGAATTATTTTGGAGGCTGTAATCAAGGAAGCTGACAAAGGCAGAGCAGTTGTCATCATGGATAAACAAAATTATATACAAGAAGCAGAAAGACAACTCTCCAACACAACATTCTATAAAATACTACCTTCTGACCCCACTGAACAATACAAAAGGGAACTCAATAAAATATTAAAAACACTCCCCATGGACATACAAGAATGCATCCATACAGACACACCCCAGGAACCACGACCAGGAAGATTCTACCTACTACCCAAAATCCACAAAGCGGGTAACCCAGGACGCCCAATTGTTGCAGGAAAATGCACCATCACAGTAGGAGTCTCGGGATACATGGACTCTATCCTCAGGCCCTATGCCACCAGCACACCCAGCTATTTACGGGACACCACTGACTTCCTCAGGAAAATACAATCCATTGACAACCTACCAGATGACACCATCCTAGCAACCATGGATGTGGAGGCCTTGTACACCAATATCCCACATGCAGATGGATTGCAAGCCATACGGAATATTATCCCGGACAAAACCACAGCAAACCTCGCCACTGAACTTTGTCACTTCGTGCTCACTCACAATTACTTCGAATTTGGTGACAACTTATATCTACAGGTTAATGGCACAGCCATGGGCACACGCATGGCACCACAATATGCTAACATATTCATGGCGGACTTAGAGCAACGCTTCCTCAGCTCACATCCACTGGAACCACTACTATACTTAAGATTCCTGGATGACATCTTCATCATTTGGACCCATGGGAAGGAAGCCCTTGAGAGATTTCATCAGGACTTCAATAACTTTCACCCTACTATCAACTTAAGCCTGGACCACTCTACACAACAGGTACACTTCCTGGACACCACTGTACAACTACATAATGGACGAATAAATACCACCTTATACCGGAAACCAACAGACCGATACTCATATCTACATGCCTCCAGCTTCCACCCTAAACATACCACTCGGTCTATTGTCTACAGCCAAGCCTTACGTTACAACCGTATCTGCTCCAATGCTCTCGACCGAGACTCACACTTAAGAGATTTACAACAAGCATTTTTGGGACTACAGTACCCACCAAATGAAGTGAAGAAACAAATTAACAGGGCCAGACTAGTACCCAGGAACAGTCTGCTCCAGGACAAACCTAAAGGAACTAACAACAGAACACCACTGGTTGTCACCTATAGCTCCCAGCTCAAACCCATCCAACGTATCATCAGTGAGCTACAACCCATCCTGGAAAATGATACCTCTCTCTCAGAAGCCCTGGGTGGAAGACCTTTCCTTGCCTACAGACAGCCCCCCAATCTTAAACGACTTCTCACTTACAATCATGAATCGGCCAGCAGAGTCACCAGCACAGGTACCAAGCCCTGCAACAGACCCAGATGCCAGCTCTGCCCCTATATCTACCCAGGGAATACAATTACAGGACCCAATGGCATCAACTACACTGTCTCTGGCTCTTACAGCTGCTCATCCTCCAACCTGATATATGCCCTCATGTGCCAACAATGTCCCTCTGCTCTGTACATTGGACAAACCAGCCAACCTCTACGCAAAAGAATAAATGGACACAAATCTGACATTAGAAATGGAAACGTCCAGAAACCAGTGGGAGAACACTTCAATCTACCAGGACATTCCACCAAAGACTTAAAGGTCGCTGTGGTTCAACAGAAACCTTTCAAAAACAAAATCCAACGGGAGGCTGCTGAATTGGAATTCATATGCAAATTTGACTCTGTCAAGCGGGGACTGAATAGAGACTATGAATGGTTATCACATTACCACAGGTAACAGATTCTCTTTACAGAGGCGTGATCTGGGGGAGCCCAGTGACGCCTGGTGTGGGCTTTCGGGGACCACAGTTCTCTTTGTCAGATGCAGCTGGCAGGGAGAGCTGTGGTCATCGAAGGCTTATACTACATAGGAATTGGATACCTTCACTGCTACAAACTGACTGCACACCAAAAGGAAATGTTTACATTTCCAAGCAAAGGAATGTTTTGATAGCCTCCATGCTAATTGCATTCTGCCTTCTTGTGATTTATGCCCCCTCCCTTTTTTCTCTCTCTTTCCCCCTCCTCTTCTGTATCTGCCCAGTTTTGATCAGGCATCTGACGAAGAGAACTTGATTCTCGAAAGCTTATGCTATAATAAAATTGGTTAGTCTTAAAGGTGCTACTGGACTCTTTTTGATTTTGCTACTACAGACTAACACGGCTAACTCCTCTGGATCTGTTTTCTGGTAGCTGTCTCAACACAGTAAGACTGGGTTATTCTGCATAAAACACGTGAATAGAAAACATGAAAGCTCAGTCTTGTGTGCTGAAAGCTGAAACCAAAATAGATCTGGTAGGCAGCATAGGAATGTACAGCCAAGATGGAGACTTTTACTTTCTTAAATACAGATCAGTGAAAATCAAGCAGATTTCTGTATCACGCAAAATTACTTGAACCTACATTTTCTGAATTTTTTCTGCCTCACAATGATGAGAGTAATATTTGTATTGTGATGTTGTTTACAATTGTTTTATGTTCTTTGTTTCTGATTGTAATGGCCTTTGGCTGCACTCAATAAATGCTATTATCAAACTGTTATTCTGGTATAAGGCTTGTTTTCTGGTAGTAATGAGTCCCTTGCAAGGAGGGTTGGTGTCTGGACAGCGCAAGGGCTCTAAAGAGTGGTTTCCCATAAGAAGGACTGTAGTTATTTTCTTAATTTTCTTAGTAATTTTTTTCCATGAAGGAAGGAGCCATGGGGATTTCAGAAGGTCTGACTAAGTCCCAATTCCTTGGTTCCTTTGCACCACAAGTAATATTTATTAGGAGTTAATTAGGGGTTTGTAATTCGGTAATCCTGAGCCAAATATATACCTGAAAAATACCTATTCGGTATTAGCTGGGTATATCCAGCTAAACTGGAATTTATATGGATATATTCGGGAATCTCATTTTAAAGATTGTATCAGATCTCCCCCCCCCCCTTTTGTGGGCTTCCCAGGTGATATTAGAAGGTGGAAGGGAGGCAGCATTACTGTATGTGTGTTTGTGTCAGTGTTGCTTACTTGCCATATGCCACTATCAGGTCTGGCTGCTGCTTTGATATTAATGACTTGCTAGATTGGATGCTGGAAATCTCTGGTTTGGTGTTGATTCTTTAGGGCATGTATTGGCCCTGGGTTCTGCCTTGCATCTGTGAGTGACACTAGTTCTGTCGGGCTGGGATTCTCTCGTTTGACATTGGTTCTGTTGGGTTTTATTGGTTCTGTTTGCATTGGGAGGCTTTTGGTCATTGGTTGCTGTTTTGTGTTTGGCCAAGGCTTCCTGTATTCTGGAGAAAGCTTTGGATTTTTCCCTCATAGGAAACAACGGAGAGTGGCTGGGGGCAGCTTGTTCTGGGGCCAGTAGAATTGGACCCATTGGTCCAATTCACTTAGAACTTCAGGAGTCTTTAGTGGACGGGCAGGACTATGTTCCCTACAATTTTGGTGTAGTTTCCTTGAAAAATGCCCCCTTAGGCCCCCTCCAACATTTCTCCATAGGGAACAATGAAGCTGAATATATTTGAAATTCCAAATAAAACCCTATATATGGTATTCTGGATACTCAAATCTGAATAATGCCCCCCCCCCAAATTTAGTGTTCACCCCTAGTTAAAACAGAAGAAGGTGCTTCATAGTCTTAGGGCTCATAGTCTTAGGGCTTGCATTAACCCTCCCAGGACCAAACTAGGGCATGGCGTGGACTGCTTCTGTGAGTTCTGGTGCTGGCGTGAAAGCTGATGTCCGGTGCAGTCCTGCAAAAACAATTCACAGATAGGCCAAGAGGCTGTTTGCAAGCCCATTCTTCCATTACACTATGGTTTCTTCAGCCCTGCTCAGATGCATGTTATCTCTCTCGCCCACTAATCTACAAGATATAGCAGCCTATCTCCCAGTCTTTGTGTTATCAGTTGGCAGGGCTCGATCCACCCATTATCATCTCCTTGCAACAAGTGTCTGTAGCAGTGCTAAGAGGCTGGTCTTTTGTTTCTTTTGGTACCATGTCTCCCACATTACTTGTGTTTCTTTGCACTAGGGCCACCAGCACTAACCAGTCCAATTAATTAATAAATCATTCATCCCCAGCTGTAAAAAGCCAAGGTAACCTGTGCATAGAGATGCATGGATTGCATGTTTTCTTGTGGATGAGAAACACCTTTAGTAAAAGGTGGATGAGAAACACCTTTAGTAAAATACTTGCTCATTGCTTAAGCAATCAAAGATTCTTATGGGGCTGTTTGGGGGAAGGTAGTTCTTATAGGGGTAGATACCCTGTAATTTCAGGTCTCTCCCCCTCCCCACTCCAGAGGGCCATGTAGGTTTCAATCAAGCCAATACCCAGCCCCTTTCAGTACAAAGCAATTATAAAGAGCTGTTGCCATGGCATTAAAATCAGTGTGTCGGTGGTCTGTATATCAGCTCTTTGGTCAGCAATTGCTGCTTCCTAGAGAAGGATAAACACCACTAGAGTATTGGTCAGTGTGGTTTTCTTCTTCCTCTCAGCCTGAATTTGTTGGGCCAGCGATGGTGGTTAACAGTTCGGGTGCTGTCAGAGGACCTGACTAGGTTGAAGTTTTTCCATTGGTGCCAAGAACTTTTCTACACCCAGAAAAATTGTTTCAGCTACATAATAGAACCTAGATATTTACATCAAACGGCAGCATTTGTATGTCATACTACTTTAACCCTGTGAATCCTGGTATTCAGCCAGTTTTGGGATTCATGAAGGTGCCCCTTAAGGGCAAGGGAAAACTGAGGTAATTAGTTTGTGTCCCATTCTAGTCCAGGTTCTCCTATACTTCATTTAAAAACTTTTTATGGTGACTTTCCACCCAGTTCAGGGTCCTTAAGGTGACACACAGCCAAAACATTAAAACAAACTTTAAAATGCATGCACACACACAATTAAGCAAAGCACATACACATACTTACATGTAAACAAAAAAAAGGGGGTCACTGAAAGAACATCAGACAAAACTAAAAGGTCTTCACCAGCTGGCAAAAGACAGTGATAGAGGGGGACTAATGAATCTCATCAGGGAGGGAATTCTATAATGTTGGTGCCATAATTGAGAAGGGCGAACCTCAGGTTGCCACCTGTCTAGCCTCAGATGGTGGGGGCACCCAAAACAGGACCTCTGATGATTAAAGTAGGGGTCAGAGAGATTCATACGTGAGTAGGTGGATCCTTAAGGTATGCTGGCCCTAAGCCATATAAAGCTTAAAAGTTTAATACCAACACCTTGACTTGTACTTGCCTGTTTTTCTACCATTGTTTTTTTGCTTGTTTTCTTTTTTCATTCTGTACCCTGCCTCTTAGCAGTCCATCTAGGCAGCTTTGGACTCCTTGTATTAAAGCATTATTTTGCATCTCTAAGTGCCTTTTCTCTTGTATGCTTACCCTGTAATACCTAGTTTAGGTGTAAGCCTTTTATTCTTTGAATAATGCTTTGCCACTTCTAATGCTGTATGATAATCTGGGAAGGGTTCCATCATTGGCCTAATAGGTTTCCTTATGGCTGTTTTTCAAAATTCCTGCATAATTTTTATAAGCCATTGTGCAAAGCAGACTCTGCACTTTCGCTTTTGATTGGTTCTTGCATTACATTGGCGCCTCCTTGTAAAATCTCCCACCCCCTTTCTTTTGTTTATAACTTTAAGTATAAATATATGCTATAGATGGACACTTCATGCATCTGATGAAGTGAGCTTTGGTTCATGAAAGCTGGAATAAATTTACTAGGCTTTTAAGAACTCCTGTTTAATTTTGCACTTTTGCTGCTGTTTCTGTTCATCTTTGCAGCTGCTTTGTTAATGTATGGGCTATTATCTGGCTTTGCCCTCACTACTTCCAGCATCAAAGGCTAAGTCTAATAATTCTTTTAAATCCCTTTAAGCTATCAGCTAACAAAACCCTCCTTAAACTTTTTATCACATGCAAGCCCTAGCTAGGAGGGACCTTGGCTCAGAGACCCAGGAATTTATTAGTCCTCTTGGGTGCTCAGTTGTTGGGCTTTTTCCTTGGCCTCTGCTTTCTGAACACTCCTGCACAGTGGATTGTTCAGTTGCCAGCTGTCCTGCCAGCTGTCAGAAGCAATGTACCCATTTCACCTCTGAACTGGCAAGCCTTGGCAAGTCTCAACTGACTTATGGCAACCCCAGCAAGGGGTTTTCAAGGCAAGTGATAAGTCTGCCCTTTGCCTTCCTCTGCAGAGTCTTTCTTGGAGGGCCCCCATCCAAGTACCAACACTGCTTAACTTTGAAGATCTAACGAGATCAGGCTATAGCATGGTGCCTTCCATCAATTAAGTAGGAAATACCGCCAAATAAATACAATAAACGACCTAAATGCAATATCTCCTTCCTCCTCCTGCAGGATCAGGAGTGCTACAATCCCCCCCCCCATGTCTCATGAGGAAATATTATATAATCCTGTCCAAATTTTGCACTCTTCATCTCAGCCTCCTTCATGTCCCTTTTCCCCACCTTTTGAAGTGAGGTAGGTAGTCCTGAAAGGTAGGACATCTTCAGTGCCCTCCGACACTTTGGAATGCCTTACTGTTTTCCCTGCATCTGGCACCTTCATCCGTATTTGTCTTTCAGCATCAGATTTTTAAAAATTTCAGCTTTCTCTGAATTGACTGGAGCATGGTTTTTTTCCTGTTTTCTGCTTTGCTTGTGTTTTAGTATGTATATATTTAAAATATGCATATCTTGCCTTATCTTCTTAGACATGAAGCAGCTAACAAAACAAAGAAGAAGGTACAAACATAAAAAAATCAAATGTAACAATCATCCACAAGCCTCACAATTAGTATTTTGTTGTTTTGTAAACTAGTACTGTTTCGTTGCTACAGCTTGTTCTTGAAAATGTTCAAAAATTTGTTAAGTAGTTCTGGTGAATTGTATTGTTTGTAAAATATAGAGTGACAGGCTTGTGTTGTTGAATTTTCTTCTTCTGAGCCACCCTGGGATCCCTTGGAGGAGCAGCAATATGCAAAATATTTCAAATAAATAAATTTGTAAGTTACTTAACTGTCATTCATCAGGGTTTCATTTAAAAAGAAAGCCTTTCCCATGTCCGTGATATTCCATATTGCTTGCCAGTTAGATGTTAGCTAATGAATTAAGGTGATGTGGCCCTGTATTGTTAATGCTTTCTGACAACATCACTGAGTTCTTGCTGGTGTCAGGGTCGAGCTTTTGAAAGGTCGAGCTGAGTGTGTGTTTCCTGAAAATGTGCTGCACTTTTGGTAAATGAGATGGCTTTGGGGGCTACTCAGGACATAAGTAAGCCCATTAACTGTGCAAGCTCCTGATCTGCTAATCTTTATGGCTTTGTTCCCAGTAGCTAATAGCTGGGATAGGTGGTGAGTCAGTTGGCTGTAGTTGTGCCTGTCTGGCTTAACCAATTAAACCAATATTTTAAAAGGAAATGCACGACAGAAGTTCTGAATTCTTGGTCTCTGCTCTTTACTCTTTTGGTAGGGAGGAAGTGGCTCTCATCCCTTAAAATCCACAGTCTGAGATTGTTTGTTAGGCATGTTGCCAGCACATGTAGCATCTGCTTTGAGGAGGCCCCTGCATTTGGCAACGGTACCAAAGCACTTTCTGCTGCATAAAATAAATGACGGTGTATGAGCTGTTTTTTCATGACTGTTACACTGGTGTTTGTAGCGCTTCATGTAAGAGAGCATCACTCTAGACTAGTCCAGAAAGTACTGTTTTTTGCTTCTTGGAAAATATTGCAAATAATTTCTTGCTTGCACTTGATGTGGTTGGTTTTTGGCACCTACCAGAGGAAGTAAAGTCAGCATCGTAGAGGAGCGTTCTTTAATGATTTCTTTTATATTTCCTACTGCATTTTGGGTACATTTCAGAGTTCCAGTACTGTTGGCTTAAGCAGTGCAAGAGCTACAGAGACTATTCTAGAAAGGACTTGAAAGAGAGCAGAAGATAATTGATGGTGTTTTCCTACTGAAAATGCAGTGAAATCAGTAATTTGCCCCTTTCTTGGCTAGGGCTTGCTCCCCCCCTTTTTTTTTGTGCCTCCTTGCAAGCATCCTGGGAAACAGGAAGTGTGGGTACATAGCCAGATAACAAATTCCTCTCATCTCCCCTACAAAATAAACAAAAAAGGCTTAGTTTCTTAAAGAGATGTTGGTAACAAGGAATTTGAATACATGCTCAGTTTCAGACAGGGACTGGCACCTAAATACTTGATTCTGGTTTGCAGGTCTTTTGGTATTTACACCAAGAATTTGAAGTATTTTTCTAGCTTTGCTCTCCCACCCATTTGCAGAGAACTTACTTTGCACCTTGCTGGCACTCATGTGCTTCTCACAACTCAGCCTGTGCCAAGTTCCTTTCAGAAGCGGCCGCCGTGGGTTGCTGGAGTGGTTGTTTGAGTGGGGCTAGAACTAACCCCCCTTCCTTACAAATAAATAAATCCTATTTGCAATTAATGAGTAGAATTTTCCACATGCTTCTACATATTTTAGCAAAGATACTTCTCGCTTTTCTGGATTTGGTGTGATTCTGAGAGTACCACTTCACAGAAAAAGGGCCAAGTTCAGTGAATAATCCTGTTTCTGGTATTACGGCTTTTTTGTTGGCTCCAGGAGGAGCAGATTGCTTTCAGCACTCTGGAATCAGTGTTAATGCCATGGTCTGCAAACCCTGGCTTAGCTCTAAACAATATGCAATAGCCCAAATAAATCTCAAATTAATCATTTTTTTCTGTGGTGTATTAAGCAGATTAAGCAAGTTCAGTGTTACCTGTAGGGTATGCAGCAGCAGCGGCACTGGATTTTCATTCCCAGATTTGTAGTCTTGAGAATGAGTAAAAATGCCATGCTTCTCTTAGTTCTAGTGGGCTTGTGCATGAAGTGGGGTTTTGACAGGCTTTTAATTCCAGTCTACTTAGAGCAGTGTGGTATGCAACTTAAGCAGGCATAGTTGGAGCATGGCGAAATTGCAACAGGTGCCGCAGTAAAGAGGAAAGTAGCAGCAGTAGAGAAGTGAGAAGCTATTAAACCATGAAGGATGGAGTTAGCTGCAGACACAGGGAGTCAGCTGGCGACAGCTATTACAAATGCTTCCCTGTCTGATATCTTCAGCTCCTTCTGACCCAGCTTCTCCTGGTGGGATCTGACACGCACACACACCGAGTCTTTGATTTCCCTTTTTGAAGACAGGCATTTGGCTCTGTGAAAGCTTTCCCTATTTGCTGGGAGGTAGAAAGCCATGTGACAGCACATCCCTTTGTCAGAGGCGGCAGCCAGCCAGGAGAGACATGTCAGCTGTCTGCTCAGAGAGCCGTGGCTGCAAGGCACCGGACAAAGTCAAGGCCATTTGAATTCCTCATTGGGGGATTTTCTCCAGCAGTGGTTGTGAGGCTTTTGCCCAGGACATCACTTCATGTGACAGGTTGGAACAAGCCTATTTGGCAAAGAACAGCCCAGCCCTTTGCCCAGTTTTCCTCCTTTGGGTGTACAGATAGTTGTCCTAGCCTGCTGAGACTTGGAAGATGCTCTGGAAAAATGGCAGTCTCTGTACTAGGAAAGAGTGTATCACCAGGAGAATTTGGGTTCATCTGCATTTCCTTTCCCTTTCCTTGGATTGTCCTCAACCTCCCCTTCCCCTGGTGTGGTTCATTAGGAGCAGTAAGCAGTTAGAATCTAAAAAGAAATTGTAGTCTTTCTGAATGTGAAAAACTAAAATCTGCAGTTCAGAATCTTGCATATTTAATTAGCAGCCGTGTATAGTGAACCTTGAAAAAAAATGAGGAAACAAAAATGGTGTCTCAGAGACGAAAGACTGTTTTGTATATTAATTTTGTATTTCCATTGATTTGGTACACTCCTCTTGTCTGTACACAAAGCCATATAGGAATGAAAGGCTACCTCTAGTCAGCAGGTAAGTTTCTAGGATCAGCTTGTTTTGTTTCAGTTCCTTCTGGTAGTTTCCCTTCCTTTGAAAAACTTTTTTTCCTTTCAAATAGTGTCCTATTTGAAAGCTTGATTTGTATGCCTGACTATATCTTGCTGATTTATTTTCCTCTGCTGGGTACTTCCCACTGCTGCATTTGGTAGTGGCCAGAATGAAAACATGACCCAAAGCTCGTACCTTTTTGAAAACTACATTCATTATGATGTCATTTCACCCCAAACACGCCTTTTCCTGTAAAATGACAGGTCTCTGGCTTGCTTTTGTTTCAGTCTAGCATAGCTGAGAGACTATGAACATGTACATAGCTGAGAGACTATGAACCCATGTACTATGAACATGGGTTGTAACACAACTGTGATCGTATATAGATCAGCCAGCTATGTCTTCCCCTAGCTGAAAGCTTTACTTTTGGTGGGGTGTGTGAATTCATGTATGTGCATGGGGGGGGTGGGCAGGGGGTCCAGTTCTTTTATCTTGTCTTCCCCTTTGGATGTTTGCGCTGAGAAGAGAAACCCTACTCTGCAGCAGGAGTCCTTTACGGAAGTGATGTTGTTGAGTGTGTGTCGTCTGAAGCTAAAAGCGGGTCTCAGCTCTGTTACAGGTCTGCTAAAATGCTAGGAATGAGGTGGTGGAAGTTCAGTGGGAAATTTGGGTTTGCATTTGCATAATGTGCAAAATGGCTGTGAAAATACCGCCTGTTGTTCAGTAATGCTTTGCATTTATAAATAGCAAACATGAAAAATAAAACGTAAATTTTTCCATTGTTGGTTGATGTGCACTGCACGCCTTACATTTGATGCTGAGGAAGAGCCAAGCACTGCAAAGGTCACCAAAAGTAAAGTTTTTAAAAGTGGGCCCCACATTGAAAAGCTTGAGAACCATTCCTGTAGGTGATACGAACACTTTATTTAGTATTGCCTCTTAACACTAACTGTATCATTATATGGAGCAAGTGAGTGACCCCCCCCTCCCCCACCCCAGAAGGGCTGGCTCTCTTGTTGATGAGGACATCCTAGCCAAAATACATGTGCTTTATATTCAGACACCCAATCAAGACAATTTCATTTGTTGGTGCTTTTGGTGGGTAAAAAATATATGAAAGAGACAAACTGGACTTTTTCAGGGAACTGAGATACTTCCCTTGTTTTTTCCTCAGCAAGTCTTTAATTACTCTTGGAAATGAGAATCACTTGGTGCAAAAGAGTAAAGCTTTTGCCTGCAAGTGAACATTTTAGCCCCAAGCAACATAGTGCCATTAAGAGAACAACATGAGCATGGTGCAGTTTTTCTGGAGTGTGTGTGTCGGACTGCAAGTGGGGGAGGGGGGAATTTATATTAGAATGGACCCTTGCGTATTACAAAAAAGCAAACCCTCAATTCTTGCATCTAGAAAATGGGAGTGGCAGGGAGACAGCTAGGATAAAATCCCTTAACCTTGATATACTGATAGTTTGTGTACTTCTGCTCTTAGATAAAATAATCCTGAGGAAGCCAGTGAGTTTGGAAAGCCTTCAGAGTCAACTGAGGAATGAGTTCATAAGCTTCATGTTGATTCTAAAGAATGGCAACAGCAACTCTGAACTTAAGTGCCCATATGAAACTCAGTTTGTTCTGTTTCAGGAGTGAAATCAATCAAGGGCTTGGTCTGGGTGCGAGTAGTATGTTTGCTCTTAGAAATGATACACTGTTCAGCTCTGATTTTTTATATTTTTTTATTTGCAAGGAGAAGGTTGAATGTATTAGAGAAAAGCTCAAAACATCCTAACTTAGAATGCTGGAGTTTGGGAGTAGGGTCTGAGTATGTCCTATCTATCTATACACGTTACTCTCCCTTAGTATTGAATCTATTCTCTTTTTTTTTTTACATCTCTTCCTGTCCACCATTCTCTGCTTCTTTAACTTTCTAACTGCTTGTGTGATTTAAGAGATGTTGGAAGCCTTTGAGCTCTGCTGTACTGTGTGTTTTCAGGGTCATTTTGCTCAGCTTTTCCACTGCCAATGCTTAGTGTGTGGTGGGCCCTCTATGTGCCTGTTTTAGATGGTCTGGATTCTGAAGTATCAGGCAGGCTAGAGGTGTCTGGCGTGACTACAGGAAGACACCTTATCCTCTGTGGCATGCCCCTGAGATTCTTTGTTTGGAAAAGGTTTTGTTGTCTTTTTCTCTGTTCCTCTTTTATTCTTCTGTTTGTGCATGTCATCCTAAGCCCTTTTCCTGTCATGAACTCGTCCCTGTTTTCCCCATTGTCCTGAATTCTCCTCCTTCCGTGTCGTCATGGATGACATCTTTCTTTGTTATCATGGATGTTCTACTTGATGCAGGTGTCATATTCATCCCCTTTCTGTCTGCTCTGTGTGTAGACGATAGTGCCCCCCCTTTCCTTCTTCTCATCCAACATAGCCTTCTAGAGGCATGTTCACAAGAGCACGAGGAGCCCACGCTTTGCATGCAGCAAGTCCCAGGTTCAATCCCTGTTTAAAGCAAAAGGCTTTCAGATAGCAGGTGTTGAGAGAAACCTTTTGGCTTCTTGAGACCCTGAAGAGCTCCTGCTGCTTGAAAAGGATAAGGCTGATCTAGATGGATCAGTGTGGTCTTGCTCAATACAAGGCAACTCATATATTCAGATTACTGGATGATTTTTTTTCTTTTTAACACAGAGCTGTCACAACAGTGTACGAGGAAGCGATGATTCATATAGGTAACAACACATTTGGACACTTGTGAGGCCCTCCAGTCAAAAGCTGGTTAATGTGGTGGGAGGTTGATACTCTTAGGAAAGGCCCTGTTGAGCACTGCAACTCTCCATTTGCATGGCAAGCAAAGAAGGCCGTGCAGCCACCTCACACCCAGAGAATCTGTAGGCTGCTGGGTCCTGTTGCAACAGCAAAGTTCGGTAAAACCAACCACAAACAAATGATGGGAAAAGATTTGTGAAAAGCTGCAGCCAGCCAGTCTTTGCTTGTGGGAGCCCTGCAGAGCAGCAAGTGGTGATATGGGGAGGCAGGTCTGCTCCAGCGTACTGCGTTCAGAGCAACTCACCTGTAAGAATTTCTTCTTGTTTGTTTGTTTTGCTTGTCACAGAGAAAAATATTCAGGTATATTTGGTGCCTGTTCTTACTGGACCTCTGCTGTCCCAAAAGCTGGGAAAGCAGGTAGCTCGTGTCAGTCTTGTCAGAGCCATCATCCAGGTTCTCAGTATCTTGTGATGTAATATTTTGAGGAGCAGCCCAGCCAAGAGGCTTGATCAAGTTTTCTGGTGCATTTCCTATCCTGGTAAATTGTCTCCTGGGTAGCCACACTGATGGGCAAGAAGGGCATCCTGTTGTATATATCTCAGTGGCTTTTGGTGTCTAGGATCCATAGCTGGAAGTAAGTTTGGCTTCCATAATCAGCAAGGTGGGTTTCTGACTCTTGCTGCCAAACTGATAAAGTATTGGTGGGATGGGGAGTGGGGAGAGAGCAGAGCTCTTGCATCATGAAAGGTAAACTCTGGTTTATGGGCACTGGGAAACAGAGTTCCTGAACTATCCCTGTCCAACCCTGCTGAGGCAGGAGTAAAAAGGCTGAAGGAGGAAGGTGCCTCCCACCAGTAGCTACAGGAAGTTGTGCTTTGTCTTTACCTCTTGTCCCAGTTGGAGGAATTGCCTGTCCCTCTGGAATGCCCTCCATATCTCAAGAGCAAAAGGAATCATGATGGTTGTGCCAGTTTTATTTCTCAACCCCCATTGGCTAAGACTGGGAGGAGAAAATTCATACTCATATTTTTTAGTAGTTGAGAGTGCAATCCTAAGCAGAGTAATACTCTTTGAAGTCTACTGAAGTCAGTGACCTTAGAAGGGTGTAACTGTTTGAGAGTAGACTCTTTTTGGTTAAATTCCTAGAGGCCTCCCACCCTCCTCCTTGTTCTGCTTTTGCTATTAAAGTGTTACTTTCAGAATATGATTGTCACTGGCCTAGGAAAACCTTTTGTATAAAGAAGATTGCTTTACTGTTAATGTCCTTGTAACATGTTTATGTTGCGCCTGCTGTGCATCTAACTGAGTTCAGGCGCATGGGCTTGAAATTCTTTAGGAGGTCAACCGTGCAAAATCTAGAACATTAAGACAGTCTGTTCTGCTGCGTGTCTGTTGTTGCTGCAGAAATGCAGGTGACCACCAAGTGGCAAGTACCAAATATTCTGAAATACATCTTGCTGATCTTCTCCCTTGAAAATTATCCTCCCATTAATTAGGTCCATCTTTCCCAGCTTCTTTGTATATTACTCTTGCAAGAAAACAAAAATAAGCATGAATGCCAATATCTTCCATCAATAGTGGCTGTTGGGACTCCGGGCTTGAAATGAGCCCTGCCTATGCATCAGCTCAGCTGCTAAGGTACTATGGAATGTTTATATACGTTCTGATGGTTCAGCAGTTTAAAAAGGTATCAGTGCCCAAGGCATAGAAATGGAACCAGGCATTGTCGGTGCAAAGGAGCTCAGCGGTGATCAGCTGTTTGTGTGTGTGAATGTTGTTTGTGTGTGATCATAATCTTCAGATATGGGTGTGCATGCACATTCGGTTTATGTAAGTGCTAGGGAGAATGAATATTCTTGTTAAGTAGTTTGAGTATGTGATGTGAATGGAATAATATGTAAGAGTGTGAAGGGACTAGAAGCTATTATACCAAAGCAGATGCATCTCTGTGGAATTTTATCTGTCCTAGCTAGTCCAGATCTGTTCTGTTCTGTTTTGCAAATTTGTGCAAAACCTGGACATTGAGTTCTAATAATGTTTCTAGGGAACTAGTTAAGCTCATACTAATAGTTAATTGAAGGACAAACAAGAAGCATCTCAATTCATTTACTTACACTGTGTAGTTTGGGAGACTTGAGGATTGACTTAAGCATTTCTTTCTCTCTGCTATAAGATTCTAAAATACTTTATCCAGAGCGTTTGTACATTATACATGATTGGCTCTTCCCCCCACCCCAACTGCTCTTCTTGTCAATATAAATTAACTTGAGTAAGTCTGGGGAACAGTTATACAGATTCCCCCCCGCCCCCAAGAGGAAATTTACACTGGTTGTCTGGTTACATTCAAAATTATCATGTACAGATGTCTATGACAGCATTTGCAGGTGACCAGGAAATAGATATGAGGTTAATAGTCAAGTGGTAGAGTATTTTTAGAAAGGTACAATGGATATACTATGTGGATTTGTCACAGAAGAAAAAGAATGTTTGTGTTATCTACATGCAAGAGACTATCTCTTAAATTTGCAGCAGTCACATTTTGACAATTTCACTTTGCACAGTAGTTGGTGTTGTCTGTGCAGCAGTTAGTTTAATATAGCAGCTTGGAGCAAGCTATAATTGATGTGGATCCATCCCATAACCTTGTATTTTTGGAACATTCATTGTAAAAGAGTGCCCTTGGTGCAAAAATGCCATTTTCTTGGAGGCAGAGGGCATTTTGATGAGTGATTCCTCTCACTGGATCAGGAGGCAGGGCTAGCTTCCAACTTCTAGAAAGAAAAGCCAGTAAGGTCAGAAAAGGCCTAGAAGCAATATGACAGAGCTCTTTTCAAACCCTGCTCTGTTAGCGGGAGCAGAAAGTGAACTGAGTGGAGATTCCTTCCACCTTTGGTCATAGGAAGCTGAAAGCTAACCCTGTCTCCAGTTCTGATGGGAGAAATCACCTGTGAGTCAGAACACCTTCCTAAATTCCAGGGAGAATGAATGTTCAGGTTAAGTCCAGTGTATCATACACAGCAGTTCACAAGAACTGCTTTATAATCACCATTCCTGTCCTGCCTGCTGTGGATCTTTTTACTGGAGAGCAACCAAAACAGACCAGCTTTTCTGACTGATTATGTGAATGCGGGTTAGATTCTTTCTCATTAATATTGGCCCTACTTGGACTTGCACTAAAGCTGTACAAAAAGTCAGCTGCTGTAGTGCCTGTGAGGATTTGAGGGCTTAGCTCTTAAAGGATGCAGTTTCTTTTTTGACCTGGTTAGGGTAACATAGTAACCTGGGAGATTGAACTTGTGCAGTGAAAGAAGCAAGAAGGGAAACATGGCGGGGAGGTTAAAGAAGGAGAAAGTGTCAGGGCTGAAAATTTGAGAGCCTTTAAGTACAAAGAGCAGGCGCTTGAACACTAATGCTGTTGCAGGACTAGAATATTCAGATATGGGAGATTCCACTTCCCATTAAAGTTCGCTAGATGATCCTTGCCAAGTAACTGTTTCCCCCATGGAGCATGATGAAGGAATCCTGATTAGAAACTGACTCCGCCTATCCAAGAAGGTGCACAGGTTTACCATCCCATCCAACAGAGTACTGGGATTAAACTCTGGTTTAGAATCTGTTAGTGGGGTGGGGACTTACTCAGGTTAACCTCATGCGCTTGTACGCATGCGTCATGAATAGCTGGAATTAATTTCTAACCAAGATTCCTTCTTCACACTACATGAGGAGGGGAGTCACACAACACACCCAAGTGTGTGTGACAACAGGCTGGGTTCCTGGCCAGTTTACTTGATTATGGTTAAGTTTACTATCTGAATGGTGCCCAACTGACTCGTTTAAAAAACGGAAAGTAAATGTGCATCCTCTTCTGAGGCATGTAAGCCTGCAAACCCTGAGACATGCACGTCATAGCAAGCTCCGGGATTTTAATATTTAATAGACTGAAGGAAGATGTCTCTTCTTGCCTGAGGGACAAATATCTCTGAAATGTCTTGTCTTCCCTTCTTATGATATTTGAAATACACACATCTTCTTCCTCAGATATCAAGTGTCTTCTTATCTCTAGCCTTCTCACTGTACAATAGACACAGAAGCAATTGTTGCAATACAGTGTGTCGGTGTGTTCTGTTCAGTCTTTGCTTCTTTTAGTTCTGGGCATAGTAAGCAAGTAACAATTTTGCTCAAGATTCTTGTATGAAGGAGACAAACAGAAATCTACAACCCTACGATGTCAAAGTTTTCATTATTATTTTCCACCCATCATCGTAACTTTCAATTCATAAGCAGAGAGTAAATATTAAAGTGTCACATGTACTGGTAGTTGTACAATAGTGGAAGTATTGAGTATTTAAGTAATTGTATAAAATTGTACCATTCTCCCTCTGAGGCGGAGGACATCTTGGGTGTTTCCCACCGTCCAATCGGGGAGGCAGGAAGTTAAACTTTCTTCCTCTTCCTTTGGTGTGAGTGGGACCACCCTCTCTCCTCAGTTCTTTTCCTGCCTCAGGGGAGAGCAGTTCTCATTAGGATAGCTTAGCTACCTTGATTGACCATATATCTTTTGTCTCTTCTTATCCTTGTGTCTTTTCCTGTTTGTATGTTCTTTTCCCTTGTCTTTCCTCTCCTGTTAGTCTCCAGTCTGTCCACATAAAAAAAAAGAGAGAGAGAGAGAGAGAGAGGAGAGGGAGAGAAAGGGAGGAAAAACCCCCTCCGGAGTCCGAAGAAGAATGGAGGGACAACCGTGTGAGTCATCTGACTCCGAAGACTCATTCCTGGAAAGGGCTGAGGGCTGTTCCCCGGGGGCCGTCCTCCCGACGGCGGGAACATGCCCGACCGGGTCCGACTCGCCTCAGAGGCTTGATCGGCCCCCCGGCGGAAGAGTGCTCTCAAAAGGAAGACAGCCCGCCAAAAAACGGCCCCGTCTGTCGCAGACGGTGCCGGGAGCAGCCGCACAGCAGCAACAAGAAAACGCCGGAACAAGCGCGGCTGCGAGGAGCCCTATTTCGGCGGGAAGAGCCGCAGCGGCCGCTTTCCCGCCAAACCGCACCATTGCGGTTGCCAACCTCCCGGCGGGAGAAACGCAACCTTCTGCAACACTTCAAGCACAGGGCTCCAACTATAGCACTCCAGAGACATTCGTAAGTGATTCTACCCCTAATGTTCCCCCTAATATTTTGGAGGCAATCAGATGGTCCCTAAGAAAGGAGCTTTGGTCCATCTGCCAAAATGGGGCCCAAGATTCCTCCACTGCCATTCCGTCCGTAATCCCAGGCACTTCCCAGGGACATGACGATAAACCCACAGCCTGGCCCACTAAGGCAGCCAAGAAACAGCAGAATAAAACTCCCAGATGGGTAGAGGGGGATTCCTCAATCGATGAGGACTCTGAGGAAGGGGACTTTCTCTCAGAGGAAGAACCAGAACTAGCCCCAGCATTCACTGATCAATCCATTAGGCTGTTCCAAATGGATGATTACAACTACTTACTGTCCAAAACACTGTCAGCACTGGATCTAAAGGAGTCTGACAAAGGGGAGGAGGAGGAGGCTGCCCCACGGGGGACCAAGTCACGACCAAAGGGGAATAGGGAATTTTTCCCCAGGGCTGATAACAACCCCAAAGTTTTTCCTTTCCCTGATTTCTTCGAAAGACAGCTTAAAGCTGAATGGTTAAGGCCAGCATCCACCAAGCAGGTCCCTAATATCATGAAAAAGCTGTATGCACTGCCTGACTTTGCCAATGAGCTCTTGCAGGTACCGATCATAGACGCGCCGGTGGCAGCACTCCAGTCTCAGGGTCTCCTTTCAGAAGATGGACAAGGCATGATCAAAGATGGTCTAGACAAGAAAGGTGAGGCAATTTTGAAGCGTGTGCACGAGGCCATGGCCACATCCATTAAGGCCTCTGCCATAGCCTCTGCGGTATCCAGGGCGGCTGTGGTGTGGACCAGAAGGCTGATCCAGTTGCTGCCCCAGACCAATAGTAGGCTCTTAGAAGGAGCCAATAGAATACTCAAGGCTTGCACGTTTACGGCGGATGCTACTCTAGATTCCCTATCGATGACTTCTAGAGCAATGGCATCTTCGGCCGCGGCACGGCGCATGCTGTGGCTTCGGGTCTGGCAAGCTGACCTTCAAGCAAAACTGATCCTGATGTCCTACTCCTTCCAGGGCGGCAAGCTCTTCGGGGACCAGCTGGAAAAGATCCTTATCGAGACTAAGGACAAAAAGAAGTCACTCCCAAAATCCCTCAAAAGGCCAGAGAAAAGGTACTTTGGCTGTCAATCTTTTAGATCCCATCACACTCTACCCAGAAATCGACAGGATCAAAAGCGCAACTGGACGCTCCCCCGAACTCCAGCACGCAGAGGTGCCTTTCATCCCAAATTCAATAAACAGCAGGGATTCCGTGGGGGTAGACAGGACACCGAGGACAAAGGGCAGAGACCCTGACTCGCAAAACGCTCCGGTGGGGGGACGATTACTCAGGTTCCAACAAACCTGGGCAGAGTCCAAGGCGGATGCCTGGGCATTAGAGATTGTCTCCAAAGGCTATGCGATAGAATTCTCTACCTTTCCTCCGGAGCGATTCCTCATCTCACCACTCAAGAAAGACCCCCACAAAAGGAGCATCACAATTCAGGCTATACAACATCTACTGGAGATAGCAGCTGTCGAACCTGTCCCCGAGGAGGAAAGGGGACAGGGAGTTTATTCAATTTTTTTCACGGTACCCAAAAGAAACGGCGACTGGAGGTCCATCCTGGATCTCAAGTACGTGAACAAGTTCATCAAGTTGAGAAGGTTCCGCATGGAAACACTTCGGTCCATTGCAGAAGCACTTCAACAAGGCGAATTTCTTACTTCAATAGACCTGACGGAAGCGTACTTACACGTACCTGTTGCTCCGGCCCATCGAAGATTTCTCAGATTTTGTATACAAGACATCCACTTCCAGTTCAGAGCGATGCCCTTTGGGCTGGCAACAGCTCCCAGAGTATTCACCAAACTTCTAGTGGTACCCATAGTCTGGCTCAGGGAGAGGGGCTACCAGCTGCATCCTTACCTCGACGACATCTTAATAAGGTCTCCATCACTAGAAACCTCAATCGAGGAGACAAGGTTTATCAGTCAAGTGTTGGAGAAACATGGCTTCCTAATCAACAGGTCAAAATGCTCCCTACAGCCGTCACAACGACTGGAACACCTGGGATTCATACTCGACACCAAGAGGGGTTCTCTCTTCCTTCCAAAGGAGAAGCGGATGAAGCTCATCCGGCTAGCGTCCGATGTAATCAAGCGACCGTCATCATCGCTTATGGACCTATCCAAATTAATGGGTCTACTTGTAGCCCACTCAGAAGCCATATACTGGGGCCGTTACCATCTTCGATCCCTGCAGTCGGCACTTCGTCCCTTCCAACTACAAATAGCACACAAAGTCAACCGCAAGATACAGCTCCCTCTACCAGTCAGGGAGAGCTTGCGATGGTGGACCACGGAGAGCAACCTGCGCCAAGGCAAGAGCTTCCTGTCACCTCGGCTGGTTCAGATCTACACAGACGCCAGTCTACTTGGCTGGGGAGCAACACTGGAGGAATATCCAGCCCAGGGGGAATGGACCAATGTAGAAAGAAAACTACCAATCAACGTACTGGAAATGCGGGCGATCCTTCTAGCCCTGAAGTTCTTCAAAGACCGGATAGCTCACAATCATGTCCTAATACGAACGGACAATATTTCAGCGAAGGCATACATCAACAAGCAAGGGGGAACCAGGTCTTCGCGTCTACAACAGGAAGCCGAGAAGATCATCGGCTGGGCGGAAATCAACCTCCAGTCAATACAGGCAGAGCACGTCCGAGGAGTCCTCAACGTCCAAGCAGATTGGTTGAGCAGACAAGCTCTTCACCCGGGGGAGTGGGCCCTGAAGAGGGAGACCTTCCTGTTGGTATCAGAACGCTTCGGACACCCAGATGTGGACCTCTTCGCCTCACACCTAAACAACCAATTACCGAGATTTCTATCCCGGTATTACCATCCTCGAGCCGAGGGGACGGACGCGCTCCACTCTCAGTGGCCAGCGGGACTTCTGTACGCCTTTCCACCACTGCCAACGATTCCGAAGCTTCTGAGAAAGCTGAGGGAGCAGAGAGCGACTCTGATCCTGATCGCGCCCTGGTGGCCGAGAAGACCATGGTTTGCCACTCTGCGCCGCATGTCCATAGCGCCTCCTTTCAAACTCCCAATTCAACCGGACTTGCTACAACAGGGACCCATTTGGCACCCCAGGCCGGCGTGGTGGTCCCTGACCGGCTGGAAATTGAGCGGAGAAACTTCATGCTAGAAGGCTACCCGGCAGAAATAATTACTACATTGCTGGCATCCAGAAAGAGGTCTACTATCAGGATCTACAACTCGGCATGGAAAGCCTTTACACGCTGGTGTAGGCGCAAGAAACTAGATCCTGCTCTACCATCCAAAACTACGATTTTGGGCTTTCTACAGGAAGGACTGGACAGAGGACTACGCCCAGCTACGCTGAAGAAACAGATTGCTGCGTTGGGCACGGTCCTACCAGTGTTGGACGGATTTCCACTGTCCTCACATCCTCACGTCCAAAGATTCCTCAGAGGGGCTACTCTTCTGAACCCGCCAACTGTGCACAGATTCCCGACATGGCGCCTGAATGTGGTGTTGTCGGCGCTCATGAGACCTCCGTTTGAGCCTGTTAGGGACATTCAGTTACGATGGCTAAAATTGAAGACCATATTCCTAGTGGCCATCACATCTGCACGCCGTATCTCGGAGATGAGTGCTCTTTCAATTCGTCCTGAACTCTGTATTTTTCATAAGGACAAGGTGGTTCTCCGAACAGATCCAGCCTTCCTGCCCAAGGCATACTCAAAATTCCACAGATCTCAGGAGATCAATCTCCCATCCTTTTGTCCGAATCCCACTCATGCTAAAGAGCGGGAATGGCATAACCTTGACGTGAGACGGGCCCTCAAGGCGTACATAATTAGGACAGAGTCGGTACGTCAAACCGACACACTTTTCGTTAACATCTCACGTCCTAAGCTGGGCCACCGCATGTCATCCACGGCGATTGCTTACAGTATAAAGTCCTGCATTCGAGAGGCCTATAAGGCCATGAAGATGGAGGTCCCAAGGGGAATCACGGCACATTCAGCAAGGAGCGCAGCCACCAACGCGGCTCTAAGGAAAAATACTTCAATAGAGGACATTTGTAAAGCCGCCACGTGGTCCTCGGCTTCTACCTTTATCAAACACTATCACCTGCACACGTACGCTTCAGCCGATGCAGCTTTCGGCCGTACAGTACTCCAGCACGTAGTAGAGGACGAAGGATCCATCCCACCCAGGATATAGGGAACTGCTTTGGGAGCACCCAAGATGTCCTCCGCCTCAGAGGGAGAACGGCCCCTTGGATACTCACCGAGAAGGGTCCTTCTCCTCTGAGGACAGGAGGACATCTTGCCCTCCCGGGATCCTCGTCTACTCCAGGCTAGCAGTAGGCTATGTGATCTGTATGTTTTTTCCTTTCACTGATCAGTTGTTCAAATCATTGTGGCATTTTGCTCGTTTAATGAGTTACGGCCATTACTGTCGTCAGTTGATAATGTTCTTATGTTTTTTCTTCGTTCTTGTGTTCTATCCTTCTGTTTGAGAGGGACGGTCTTTTCACCCAGTTTAGGGATAGAGAGAAGGAATACTGCTGAGGGGATTCACCCGAACTGAGGAGAGAGGGTGGTCCCACTCACACCAAAGGAAGAGGAAGAAAGTTTAACTTCCTGCCTCCCCGATTGGACGGTGGGAAACACCCAAGATGTCCCCTGTCCTCAGAGGAGAAGGACCCTTCTCGGTGAGTATCCAAGGGGCCGTTCTAGATAACATAAGTGATCTATTTACTTCAAAATTGGCATGTTATAAGTACATTGAGTAATTTATATGCAGTCTTCTTTAACAAACCTTAAGTAGAAATGAGAGTCTGGGTTTTAATCAATGTTTTTCTTTTTTTGTGGTGATTTAACTCCTGTTGACTTTTAAATCTGTTCACCCTGGAGCTCTGAAAAACAGCTTTGATTTCCAAAGAACCCATGCAGGCAAATCAGCTTCCATTGTCAGGTGGTGTTAGTTTCATTTTATTTTAACCTCCTAGCTCCTTGCCAAAAGAACACTCTTGCAGATACGAATCTATGGTATACTGAGTTGGACCATTGATCCATTTGGCTCAGTATTGTGTGTTCTGATGGACAGCAGCTCTCCAGGCTCCTTTTCAGCAAGTGCCAGATTTAATCCTTGGCACTTCCTACACGCAGGGCAAATGTTCAGTCTCTGAGCCAGGCAATGGCCTCTCCCATTCAGTGCTGGTTGGAAACAGCCCAACCAGCACTGAACATCAGGCTGTAATCTTAAACATGCTTTCTAGAAAGTAAGCCCCAACCACCCACTTGGAATTGAGGAGGATATTCAGTGGCTATGGACAGTGTAGCAAAGAGACCCTAGCCGCCCATGTTGCTCATTCTGGACTTAACTCTACTGATGCATTAAACCAGTGGCACTCATTCTGTGGTTTGCAAAGAGCCACATTCGCAATTACCATCAACCAGAAGAGGCATTCCTGATATGAGGCCTGCATTTGGGGGAGGCTTACAGCTTACCCATTCCTCTGGCAGCAGCTCTTTCAAGGTGGGAACCATGGGCCAACTTCCATCCCTATCAGGTAAGGCCTTTGCCCACTTTCCTAAAATGTGGGGCAGGTGCCATATAGGGGAACAGTGCTCAGAAGAGTCACACGTGGCTCCTGAACCACTGAGTAAGCACCACTGCATGAAACCAAGAGGGCGGAGAGTTGTGTGCCGTTCCCTAAAGACAGAACATAATAACCTAAGAAAAATCTCTGCATTTACACCAAATCTTCTACACTGTTCTCTAGTGGAAGGAGGTAGATCATAAGAAGAGTTGTTTTTAAAAAAATCAATAAAAAACTTTAAAAACAAGATTTTATCTAGTAGTGGCCCTGTGTTTTCCGTGACAGAAGACAAATGTGTCTCTCACAACACAGCCTGTTATGGCTATATCACATGTGACAATAAGTTTCTCTTCAGTGTCATGCAAAGCTCAACTTGAAATGGATGTTCTGCTTTTGAAATGTAAATTAGATTTTCCTTTTCCTTTAATCTATTTGTGTGTCCCCCAACAAGTTGAAATAGACAGAAAGTGTTAATCCAGCCCATTCATCCTTCACTGCAGGAAAAAAGATCTCATACCAGGGCTATATAAGCTTGAGATCCCTCCAACCTCCATCACCCTGTCAGTATTGATTTTGGGAAATACCTGAAGTAAATACTCATTATATGATGCTAACTTTCCAGATATGATCCTTAGTTTAGAAATATTACTGTAAGTTGATCTCTGGTTGGTGCACAAGAACGTGAAATAGTTTGTTTTTTATATACACACACTGTAAGTATATATGTAGGACAACAGATGATTGTTTCAAAGGCACAATAAATCTGACAGACTTCCAAGAGGAGAGTCACAAGAAACATTTTAAATATGTATAGTTCATAGATGTATTGCAAGGGTAAAAGA
Organism: Eublepharis macularius; assembly: GCF_028583425.1. NCBI lineage: Eukaryota > Metazoa > Chordata > Lepidosauria > Squamata > Eublepharidae > Eublepharis > Eublepharis macularius. The sequence continues at coordinate 30,848,770 of NC_072807.1, read as the reverse complement.
GAAATATGACTCTCCAGTTACTTATAACAGTACATGGCTTAGTTACCTCCAGTAAATAAGAAATCAGTCCTGGATGTTTGCCCAGTTTAAAAGGAATCCAGACACCACACCCTGGACATGCACAAATGAGCTAAAATAGCCCCTGCCTTGCTGAAAGCTTGCAAAGACAGGTCATGTCAACTAACTGGAAAACGTCCCAAACACTCAGGCCTGAAATGACCTTTGTCATCCATGAACTTGATAGGACAGGACCAGCTGCATATTCCTCTGTAGCTTAGCAGCTCAGGCAGATGGATCAACCAGTCAGCAGTGGAGAAATGTTGGTAATTCCCGGATGGCAAAAGGAAATAATCTCTGATTTAAGAGTCATATAATATGTTTGAGTAGAAAGCACAGTAGTTTTATGTTTTGGATCCACTTCCCCATTGCCATACTCTTGGCGGTAAACATAGTATGTGTATCAAGTCTAGCTTGTCTACTTTGTTCATCTTGCAGATACTCTGTTCTTGGCTGTGCCGGTAGATCCCAGTAGGCAGCAGGGATAATGCAAAACCTGGCATTGCATATACACTTCTCAACCTCATGTTTACGTGCGTGCGTACATGTGTGTGTGTGTGTGTGTGTGTGTGTGTGTGTGTGAGAGAGAGAGAGAGAGAGAGAGAGAGAGAGAGAGAGAGAGAGAGAGAGAGAGAGAGAGACCAAGAGAAGGTAGCATTTTGTGCATTAAAGTGGGTTCTAGACCATGAAAACTTATGGTGCAATAAATCTGTTATTCCACTATTTGGGGTTGTAAAGCCCCCTTGAGGATGGGAAGTGTTTCAGGGCTATAATCAGCGAAAAGATTCTGGAGCACAAATAGATGGGGGCAGACCACCACACTTTCCCCCAAGTCCATATTATCAAAGATGAACCCTTTTTCACTTCTGCTTCTCCTTTCTTTCTGTTTTTGAAGATTCCTAGATAATAGAGGGGCTAAGCACCTGGGGTCCAAAACGGTGTATGCTACAGTACAAAAAAAGTTTTAGCTCTGGCACCTGGCAGCAACACAGAGTATCATTTATATCTGTTAGCTCCTGTGAAGAAACTGGAAAATCTTGCCTGCCGCCCTGCTGCGATGGATTCATTTCAGCCCCAGTGGTAGCTCAGGTCTCTTACTGAGGGATAATGTTGGTACTGTGTGCGCATGGACTGTGTTTGATCCAGCGCAGCTTGGAGTTTGGTAAATTTTGAGATGCAGACAGCTCAGAGGACAGCTGTTGCCTCTTATTTCATAATGTTTGCTCACCCCTGTTGGTCTTCTGTTGGGGAACTGTTGTACGTTCAGTACATGATATGACAATATAGAATCATTTGTTTGAATGTACAACCTGCACTAGGGTGACCTGGTAGAATTGACAAACTTGCTGGGTTGACTCCTGCAACCCTTAATTGTAAGAATCTTTTTTAAAAAATTACTGTTCTGGTCTGAGTCAACAGAACACTGTGTAATGGAAGGAGTAAGGGCCTTTCAAAACTGGGAGTCCAAGCCCAGGCTAGTAAAATAGGCTGATTGGCCCTTCTGGATGATTCCTTGCTGTTGCAGAATCAAGAGGTCAGCAGGTGGACCTGCTATTTACTGGCTTGCACAGAGCCATCACGGTCTGGATGCTAGACCAAACTCTCCAGTCACAACATGAGGCTCTAAGCAGTTGGTGAGTATTTGCTGCCCATTCATACTATATGGCCCAAGCCTTGCTGGGCTGCCCTCTGACCAATCCAAGATTATGTTCTCTCTCTCATGGTTGATACCTCTCAGCTGTAGGCAGTCGCATAGATCAGTGAAAAAACATGCTCCAGGAACAACACTGTCTGCCTCTCTTCTTTTGGTACACTCATTCGCTTATGTCCTCTTCATACTCTTTCTTTGAGCGCAGTGGCTGCTCTTTGCAGTCACTCCTTACTATCCTTCCTTTTTCAGTCAGGGCATCTACCTCTTGCTGAGAAAAGGTATCTTAAACATCAGACTTGCTGGAAGTGATAATCAGTCTATTGTAGAGAGGGCATAATAATCATGACCCTTCTGGCAAGAAGCGTGAGCTGGGAGTCCTTGACTTTTGGTCTGAATTGGTAAAGTTGCTCCCAAATTCCTCTTCCTTTGAAAATAAGAGCAGAAGGTTGACCAAATACGCTCTAATGGTGGTCACGATGCTGCGTTGTTGTTGCTGTTTGTTCTTGAATAGGTCTAATTGGAATGTTACAAATTAAGATGAAATGTCTTGGTTTAGTAGCTTGAATTTAATGGCCTTTGGGAGAGGTATAAGAGGAATGAGGTTCATTGTTCTGCTGTTGAAGTTCCCCCTAACCATAAACCTTGGGTGGGGCAGAATCTTTCCTGTTTGGGGTGCATGTGGTGTACCTCAGATTTGTAGGCAGTAAGCAACAGAAGTAGTGTGCCAGATCTAGGTGTTTTCCTGAGCTTCAGAAGTTACTGACACCCTGCACCATGTGTCCATTTTAATTTCAGTATTGGCGATGGAGCCAAAGGAGAGTTTGCTAATGTCAAAGGCCTTGGTAAAGATATGTGGCAGACAGCACTGAAGCTTGGTTTCCTCACAGAGCTCATACAGTAACTGAGCCACTGCTGGATAATCAGGAATCAAAAATGCATAAGAGGGTGTACCCAGAAGGCTCTCGCTATAGCTTGTGGCGTGTGGTGCTGACAGGCATTGATGATTGCTAAGGAGCTGGCCCTTGGCCAACTTCTGGAAAGCTGAAGCTAGAAAGCAGGGATGAGGATTTATGACATGCTTCCTTAGCACAGTTCAAGATGACAGGCTATCCTTTGGTCCCTTTTACATGCTGTTCTTTGTGGGCCACTTTACAAAAATCCTTTTCTTCCCAAAGCAGCCCATAATTTCATGCTCCTTGTATGTGCGACCGGAGTACTTTTCAATTTTGCATTAATGGAAATTAATAGAAAATAGTTGAAATTTTGTTAAGGACGATTGTTTTGATAGTGCAAGATTGCAGCTGTACAGAGAAAGAATTGGGGTATAAAATGTGGATCATGTAGTCTTCCTACAGCCTTCGATGTGCTTTCTTTATTTTTCCTTTACCCTCATACAGTTGCAAAAATACACTCTTAGACAATAGGAGGAGAGATTGAACAATCATCCCCTTTAGGAGAATAGATGGCATCAACGTATAAAGCTGCCTTATCAGTCAGTAGGTCTATTTATCTATCCAGCTCTGTGTGCTCTGACTGGCAGCAGTTCTTTAGGGTCTCAGGCAGATAAAAGACTTTTCTAATGTTGGCTAGCTGAGAAAATTTTTAACTAGAGAGATCAGCGATGGAATCTGGGACCTTCTGCATAAAAGCTGGTGCTGTACCACTGAGTGGTGCTGAGCATCACTTAGTCCAATGTATTCTAAAACATGTATTACTGGGGAAAATTTATTCAAGCATATGTTGCTTTGGTAGCATACTAAAATTATGTAAATGCACAAGGAGATAGAATTCTTTTAAGCACACCTGTTTAGGCCAGATGTGGATCAAGCTTTTAAGTTATCACTGTGTAATTATCTCCTCTTGCTGTCTGCTGTCTGACTGAAGATATGAGGGTCTCTTCTTGGCACCATCTACTGAACCTGAAAAAGACTGAATCGGGGTTTTTTCATGCATCTAAGTAAAGTAATGTATAAATCTCCAGCAGTTTGAATGTTTGGTGCTTACTTTATTTTGGATTGCTTTATTCTGTGTTCTTTTTGTTGGTAAATGGTTCCAGAAATCCCATGTGTTGTATTTAAAATATTGGTATATTTTCTGTCCTTCAAGGCAGCTCACAACAATTGGAACTAAATCATTTAAACAAATCAAAATATTGGAACAAGTAACCAATAAAAGACAGTGCATCAAAATACGGCAGAGACATTAGCAGGTAATGAAATCAGTGGAATGTTCAATCACTAAGCCCAAACACCCTCTAAAAAGCATCTAAAACAAGCATCGGGGAAGCCCAATGGGGTATCTGCAGAAGAGAATTCCAAAGGCCAGGTACTATATACCTGGCTATTGAAAGTGTGGATAAACCCAAAATATAGTCAGTTGGCTTTGTGTGTTTTATAAAACTGACCACAACTGGTTAATTTTCAACTTTCATTGTTTCATCAGTAGTAACCATTGGTCCAAAAAATGGAGATTTTTTAAAAAGTACATGAAGCACTGCAAGATGTATATAGAGTGATTGCCTTCAATGCTGCATTTCATAGAGCAGCCATTTCATAAGGTATATTTTTTCCTAGTTATACTGTCTATTCATGTGACCATTGTATAACGTCTTCAGGTGGTGCAGAGATCTTCAACATTTGAATGCAAAATGACTGAGGATTCTGACTCATTATTTTCTGGGCTGCCTGTTTTTAAATATGTAGATTATGTAGGTAGCTTTCTCAGCATTGCAACACGCCTTTTGAAGCCAGAGTGGTAATGCTCTGATGTAATCATCTTATTAGCCATCCAGAGCTTGTTAGGCAGGCAGGTTATAAATGTTTTAAATAAATAATAAAGCCCAAGTTTTTGGTTGGCTGGCCACAGGAAGCATACCAGTTCCTCTTGTTCATGTTGCATGATCTTCAGATGGTATTTAACCTGATCTTTGACCTACCTTCATTGTGTTTGCAAAACATTCATCACATGCGGGGTTTCCCCCCTTGTGGTTGAAACAGTTATGGCGAGTCTTAAGGGCTGCTTTGCGTGTTATGTGTAAAAGATGCATTCTCATTTGTCATCCTTGTATTTGAAAATGTAGTTTTAACACAGGAAAGCACATATGTTTTTCAGTCATGGCTGCCATCCACATGTCGGTGCAGTCACCGAGAGACATGAAGGAACAAATGGAAATATTTTTCCCGTGACATAACCACAAGGCTGCAATTCTAAGGCCTGGAAATAAGCACTGTGGAAATCGTATGTGTGATAGATTAAGTAAATGTTTAGTATTGAGAGGGTGAGTAATCTGCCCAAATTCCAGGGAAGTCAGGGGAGAGAGGAGAATGCAAATATTTACACATTCTGGGTCTGGAAAGGCTCCCTTCACTGAGCAGCCCTTTGTTGAATGGGGAGAGGATAGCGACTGAGGCTTTAACAGTGCAGTCCTAAACAGAGGTATACCCTCCTAAATCTACAGAAGTCAATGGGTTTAGAAGGCTATAACTCTACATAGGATTGCACTGTTATGGAACTTGGAATAGGTGTTTTGCACACTTTGTGGTGTTCTGACAATCACTGCATAGAAATTTGGGCTCTGAAACAGTTCCTTGTTCTGTGGCTGAAGAACGTTTTTGGAGAGTTGTTTTCAGCTGTCAAACTTCTGTCTTGCCAGTAGTTTCCATTGCCTGTCTGGCTGTGGCAGGCCATCTGTTTGGATCCTGAGCCTGGAAGGAGTTTTTGCAAAGGAGGAGAACACAGTGTATAATTGCTACCCATAGGGAGATTAATGATTCCCAGTTTTCTTCTTTCCCCAAGTCTGCCTGCCTTGGTTTATGTTAACTAAATGCCCTACTCTGTCTGCAACTTAGTAATGTGTAGAGATTCAGAGCTTTGCCAGTGGGAGATGAGCAGCTCTCGAGGAGAAGCCAGGCATTGATTCCCCCTCCCCTTTTTTCCTCCCCCTCTACCTTCTTTGAAATGTAATCCGGACAGCAGGGTGTATTCTCTCATGGCCTCTTTAGGAACTGCTTCTCTCAGGTTTCTCTTCCTTTCCCCCTCATCTCTTCAAAAGCCACAGGGACGATTGAACCAGACATTCTCCTCCTTCCCCCCTGCTTTCTTGTGCCCCAACAGCTGATAAATGATACTGCGTTTGTTCCATTGCAGAGTGAAATATGAAATCCCATAAAGCCACCTCACTTATTAGATGGTTCTCAGCAAGCTGCTTATTATGCGCTGTGGCATAATGCAGATTACAAATGTGACCAAATGATAATTAGCAAAGCTGGAGCAGCAATTAGTGTGCTTCTGCTGAGTGCTGATTACCTTTCAAAGGAGAAAGCAGCTGAACAGTTTGCAAACCTGCAAATACCCTGACTCTTCTCTCTAAACACACTAAGAAGTGCCCTGCATCTGCCTGGGAGGTGGAGGGGGGGGGAGTTGCAGTGAGCCAGTTTGCATCTTTCAAGATGAATCAACTGTCCACACTGCCCTGCCAAATATTTTCCTTTAATATGTAAGAAGATGGAACATCTGCTCAGGATTAGGGACCAGGGCTTTCTGGAGCAGCTGGCTAGCGCCATCCTCTTCCCTCAAATTTATCTGCTCTTCAGATAGTGGCTGCTTGTTGTCATGATTCAGTTGAGCTGTCCAGCGCTTTGCTCTGATTCAACACCTTGGTCTCTGGCGGGCCCTGCTGGGTCTCAGCCTGGGAACCCTTCAGAAAGAATCAGTCCAACAGGCAGAAACATTGGGCTGCATGAACCATTCTTGGTGGGAATGAAGACAGTGCTTTCCTATAACTGGCATCAAAACCATTGCTAAGACTAAGTATCTAAGAAGAGCCCTGCTAGTTCGGACCAGTTGTCCAGCATCCTGTCTCTCTCTTCCTTACAGGTTACTATGGAGGAGCCAGCAACAGGGCATAGAGGCCAAGACCTTTCCCCAGTGTTGCCTTCAGATGTTTTCTGCCTCTGAACATGGAGGCTCTCGTTAGTCACCTTTAGTCACTGTGACTAGTAGCCATACGCTCATGGATCTTTCCTCCATGAATTTGTCCAGTCCCTTTTTAAATACACAGAGTGCTGCCGACGCTTATAAGGCTGCACCTAGTGTCTTTTCTAAAGAAATGTGGTTTGTTGGCTGAAATGAGAGGTTATGTTGCCACTGCTGGAATCTGGTTTTTGCATCAGACCGTGCTGGAGACTCAGTAAATGCAAGATGAATTAGGAGAATCTTCAAACAATCAGTTTGTTTAAGCCCATCTAAGAGCCATTCAGCTATCATCTTTTAAACCTCCCATAAGCATGAAGCTAGGCAAGTGAGCAGACTTCCATATATCCACTCACCAAGGAAATAACTTGTCCATTTGGAGAGAGTTTCTGTCCCTTCCCTCATGTACATACTGAGAACCCAGGGGTAGGGGGAAAGTCTCTCATACCACCCTGGACTGCATAGTAAGTAGCAACATCTCATGCTGCTTCTGGCTGTTTCAAGCCAAACCATAATAAAATCCTCCCTTCCCTTCAAGTTCTTTGGAATACATGGAAGAGAGACCATAATGATCCCAGATAATGGCTGTCTTGTAAGCCAAGCCAAAACCTGTGGATCATTGTAAGTTGGACAGGGGGTAAGTGCAATCCCTTGACTCCTAAAACAGAATGTATTTCCAATAAAATGCATTGGCTTGTGTGTGTGTGTGTGTGTGTGTGTGTGTGTGTGTGTTTTAAAGGAAGTAATGTTATAGTATGTAAAACTAGCACTCTTCTGCTTTTAACCTCTGGGTTACAAAAAAGGCACAGTTCAGACAATTTTCTGTTAATGTACAGAGTCAGAAAAGTCAGGATTCTCTGTAGAAAAGCAAAGCCTTGATTCTTCCCCCCCCCCCCGCCCCCAATTCAGGGCTAACAAGTCTATGACATGCAGCATGCTACGAGTCCCAAATGCTGAATGTCAACGTCTTTCACTGTCTTTTCTGAGAGCTCAACTAGCCCACCACTTACAATCCTCTTCTCAAGCCCTGCTCTCCATCTTCCTACCTGCATAGGTGAAGTGCGAGGCAACCAGAGCAGCACCTTTTCAGTGATGGTGACTCACCCCTCCCACAAGAGGCTAACCTGCCACCCACCTTATTGTCCTTTAGGTACCAGGCCAAAACAATTCTCTTTATCTAGGCTTCAGTTGCTTTTTAATGGTTTGCTTCTATCTAACCTGAGGGCTATTTTTATGGATCCCATTTTAAATAGTTAAATGTTGTGCTGTTTTGGTGCCCTGATTTATTTTTGTGGCTTATTTTGATACTGATTATAAAGACAATTTCACAGTTGTGTTGTTTTTGCTTTGGTGGGGGCGCCTTGAACAGAGATGGGGAGATGGCATTTAAGTTTTCTAAACGATAATATCGCTACAAACTAGAGCTGGGGCTTCCCAGTTTTATTGCTGCTCCATCCAACATAAATCCTTCTACATAGAAAGCTGTGAGGCAGAAGGTTTTTTGCCTAATCTCCTCCCTAATATGCTGATGTTGTGTAGTTGTTTTTTTTTAGGAAGGAACATTCCATCATATGAGCAGCACCTGAAATAGTAAATCCTAAACACAAGTTTGCCATTGTCATGAGAACTACTCCTAATATGGTGGGGTTTCTTCTCCTTAAGCTTCCTTTCTGTATTTTATTATATGTCAAATCATACACTCAATATAAAATGCCAGGTTCCTCATGAGAGGCAACTTAAAAAGGAGGCTGCTGCTCACCAAGAGCAAACATTTTTAGAGGACACCAAACAGTATGTAAGGAAGAGCAACCAAACTCATCAAATTCATGCTGAGGTGGACTGAATTTCCCAAAGGAGGGACTTTCCTAAGGCATTTTAAAATACAGTGTATTTATTAGATTCACCACAGCAAGATTGCATTTCATCCTTGCAAACACTGTTTAGAAACAGAGGAGTGTGTTTTGGACTTGCACGCTGATTCCCTCTTCCATTTTCTGGCTTCCTCTAACCAACCAAACTGGTTTATACACAAACTGGTTTAATGTGGCATAAGGCTTTGTGGGCAAGAGTCTATCAGATTGGCTGCATGAATTTGTACCGAGCTTTCTGGTTAGGTGTGTACATAAATAAATCACAGGTGCGGACAAAGGCATTTTTAAAGCCTCTCCTCCTCCTCAACAGGCAAGTTTTCTCTGTATAGAAATTTGTTTTCATGAGAGAGCATGCCATCATGTGAATCAAAGTGGTGCAGCTGAGACACAGATTTCCCACTTTGGGGAGAGCTATGGCTCAGGGACTACCTCCTCCTTTGCCGATCTATCTAGCTCAGTCACTGCCGATTAAACTGGCAGCCAGTATTAAATGTTGATCAGATTAGATTTGCTTTGTTCAGCTGTCCAGTACGCAGGAGCCAAATGCGGGCAAGCAGGCAAAAGGCACTCTTAGTGTTTTTGTTCTGCTGCGTTAACACAACTGGAAGTGAAAATCCATCCCTAGAGCTCAGCATTGCCCACATTCCCAGGCACCGAACCTTGCCAAAGGGGAGGCAGCTGTTTCCCTCAGTTACTGCTTTTGCAACTGCGGAAGTTTAATAAGAATTGTGTGCACTGGAGGGTAAATGCAAGAGCACCTCTTGTTTCTCTAGCAGGGGTACTAAGCTGGCATAGCTGTCGCTCCTATCATTTTCTTCTTCGTTGCCAGGTTGGACCGTCCCTTAGAATTGAAGAAGGCTTCTGTAAAGTATTGGCTGATGAGTTGCAAACCTTTGCTCTGGCACTGTAGTGAGAATAATGTACAAATGTGCTTCTCACCTGGAGGAAGAGAACATCTCCATTGACAGGTTTTTCCTCTGATCAAGATTTTGGAGGAAAGACAGTTGTCCAATTTCTGGGCTCAATAGGAAGGAGGATGTCAGCCCTGCTTGAATTTTCTTCCTGCCTTAGGAGTGAATTCAAGACTTGCAAGAACCTGCAAGCTTCCCTCACTAGGCATAGTGCTCCCCCAACTCTTGTTTAACACCAGCTTCCCTTCTGCTCTTTTGCTTCTTCTCACTATTCCAGCCTCCCACATAAATAGTTTAAAAAGAAAAGCAAGAACCAGACTAAACTGGCTACGTATTCACTCCTCAGCTCAAAGGGGTAGTTTCATATGACTAAGGACCCACGTCTTGGCGCACCAAAACAATGTAGAAGGCTGCCTTCTAACCTGATGAACCCCACTTTTCCTGGGACAGAGCTCAGAAGCAGAGTCTTATGTCTTGCTTGATGGTCACAAATACCCACAGGGATGAGGGTGCAGGGTATCTTCTGGCATAAGGGGTTGGCTTTTGGCTCATCTAGAACCAAGAACAGCAGTCTTATCATCTTGGATTTCCTGAAGTGACAGTTTGGCATATGTCCATACCAAGCAGGAGACCGCCAAAGGGTTATTGTTCAGATAATAACTGGTATGTGGTACAATGTTTGAACTATTCAGTGTTTTTGAGGGGCAGAAGAAAAAAAAACACTTAAAGACTTAGTTCCCAGGAAGAACTTCGCCTACAGTGAAAGCAGCCAGGACCATCATGTGGCAGATACTTTTTCAGGGCGTGGCCTCAGGATTTACTTTCTGTGATGATTACTTGGATGGACCAGCGTAGTCATTCTGCTTTGAAAAGAGATGAACAGGTGGGCGTGGCTCTGAAGTTATCTTCCCTGTATTGATGATGCTTCTATTAAATGCGGCCCTGCAATGTGACTGCATATGCTCCAACTATCCTTATTTATCAAGGACAATACCTGTTTCTGGGACCTGTCCTGATGGTAATTACAGTCTGTATTTTCTCCCTGTTTTTGCTTATTAGGGATGCCATGTTACAAAATGTTTTTGATGTGAATTGCTAGCACTGTTTGTTCTTTATTGTCCAGCTCCTTACCCAGGGTCCCCCAAAACCTCAGAAGTGGGTGCATCTTTACTTACTTGTTTTTGTTTACAAAATCTTTATGAAACCTTTCTGCCCATTCAGGATCACTACCTTGTCCCTAGTGCATAAAGACACATGCAGTGCCATGCAGTACACAGCTTGCCACTGCTCACACAGTAGCTGCTGAGGTATGCTGTGAACTGTTGCTAACATATTGTAAGACAGTCATGTTTTTCTAGCATATCTTTAACTTAGAGCATACACTTTCTGGACTCTTAAAGCAGGGCAAGACAAGCTACATTGCAGTAAGTGAACACACATCGTGCAAGTAGTAGGAGTACAGCCTTCCCCTTTGTGTGAAAACTGTCATACTAGAAGGGGGGGATGTTGGAGAATGGATTAGATGTGATTGGAACTTCCATGCCAGAATTCTGGCTGTGTATGAACATTTGAACAGATGGCTATGATGACATCTCCAGCAATCTAGGCTTTGTAACATGCTGGATTTGCAATGCCGGTTAGGGATGTCAGAAACCCTGCTGGATTCTGTTCTCCGCCAGCAGATTTATTAGATACAGGCCAGTTGTGCCTGCTTCTACAAACAGGGCCCAGTAGTCAGAGGCCTGATCAGACAGGCCATCCTGGTTTGGGGATATTTCAGAAGAAAGGGGCCCAGCTGCTCCTCATTCATCTCTGCTCAGTTGTTGTAACTACCACATTTCTTTCTTTTCCCAGATGGAGTCTCCAGTGTCCACCCCTGCAGTGCTGCCACTGCATCTTCTTGTTCCCGTTGTCAACAGTGATATCTCATCACCGTGTGAGCAGATAATGGTACGCACTCGCTCTGTGGGGGTGAACACCTGTGATGTGGCCCTGGCTACCGAGCCAGAGTGTTTGGGCCCCTGTGAACCTGGCACCAGCGTCAATCTGGAGGGCATCGTGTGGCAGGAGACGGAGGACGGTAGGTTCTTTAAGAGAAGTCTTGTTTTAGACCGCTGTTGGTCATACAGTGCCCCCAGGGAAGTATCACATCCTGCCTCAACTTGGTGTGAACCTTTGTGTAAAATGAGAGCAGGTTACAGAGTACTCTGTGCCACCTAGTGCAGTGCTCTTAGTTTGTGTGGTGCTGCTGCCCACTTGATTGGTGCAACCCAGGCCTAGTGAGGCTCCCTCCCTATACAAAATGAGAGCATGCCCCAGGGGCTTCTGCAGTGCAGGCTCTGGAGTTGCTACTTGCCTCCTCCACCACTGGCCCCCTGCCTCTTGGTTGTCCCAACGTCCAATCACCTGGCTGTTGAGGCAGAGAGCCATTCTAGATCTGTGCAGTTGGCTGTTCCTGCTTTAGGCAGCTGCTTTGATTTGCTATGTTGGTTCCCTAAATTTAGGCACAGAAAAGCCTTTTTTATTTTTCCCATAGTGGGCATCTCGTTCTGCATTCAAGAACTAGAAAATACATCTCTTAGAGCTAAGCACTTCACCTGCTAGGAGTTTGAAATCTGCCCTTTGCCCACTTCTGTACCTTGCATTCACTGAACTCCCCCCTTCTAGCTTTTCATTCAGATTAAAGTCTCTTTAAAGTCAGCCAGCATCAGAGACAAAGTAGATGTTTACCAGATGTGTAAACGAGCTCTCTCCATCTTGGGGTGACTTTGTTTTCAGCTGCAAAAAATAACAGGTGTATCTCCCTCCCCTTGAAGTGGCTGTGTTTTCACTAGTGCCAGCACCACCCCATCTTCTTTGCTCTTGAAGAGATGCGATTCTCCTAGGCTGGCAGCCAGTAGGACCTGGGAGGTAGTCAATTATCTTGAGCGAGAGTGATGCAAGGACAACATCTTGCTGAGATGCAAAATGCATCTCCTTGGCCTGTTATAGATCCATCTTGATGCGATGCCAGGCAGGCTGGAGTTGACAGATTCTAAGAGATTATAATTTGATAAGACACAGAGAGGCTGACAAGTACTCTCCCTCGCCCTCCCCCCACCCCAGCTGGGCCTACACTCTGGTATTTTTACTGCCTTGTGTAAAATGCTGGGAATAAACGAATCAAGCACCTGATCAGTAAGCGCTGGATCGTGCCTGTCCCATACTTTTTCTGATTTCTGGGCTTACCTTTGTTGAGGGTCCCCTCCCTCAACAACTTTCTAATATTTTTGGTTTTCTAAAAAAGCAATATATTAACCTTGACAAAAAGACATTATGGACCAAGAGGTGAACGTAATAAACCCTTCTGGTGTTTTTCTTTCACTCTTTGATAGCTTAGCTGCTCTTCAAATGATAGTTGAGATTTTAGCCTTCTCTGCTTTAGAAGTGACAGTTTCCAAAGACTGGATCCTTTCCAACTAACCAAAAGGGCCAAAGCCACTGATTAATTGAAATGAATCTGGCTGTTGGTTTCCTCCCAGTAAGTCCCAAGCCTCCCTCATCCTATCTCCTACTTTGGAGGTAAACAGGAAACAGTGAGACGGGGAGAAGTGAAAATTATTTCATATTTCACTTTTTCCAGACAAAATAGTAAAGAGTCCAGTAGCATCTTTAAGACTAACCAACTTTATTGTAGCATAAGCTTTTGAGAGCCACAGGTCTCTTCATCACATGCATCTGATGAAGAGAGCTGTGGCTCTCAAAAGCTTATGCTACAGTAAAGTTGATTAGTCTTAAAGGTGCTACTGGACTCTTTACTATTTTGCTACTACTGACTAACATGGCTAACTTCTCAGGATCTTTTTGAGACAGATATGGCATGCAAGGAGGGACACACAGTTTTTCAGGGATGATAATGCTGTGAAAAATTGCACCTTAAAGATCAACTGGATTTCCAGGGTATGACTTCTGATTCTCAGAAACTCATACCTTGGAAATCTACTTGGTCTCTCAAGTGCTACTGGAACTGAATCTTGTTCTTCTACTGCAGAGCAACATAGCTACCCACCTGGAGAAACTGCTGTGAAAGAATCCTGTCCTTACACAGCTTTGGCTGTGCGGATACCCAGTTAAGCTGCCTAGTCCTCTTTGCAGCCTGTGTTTTTGGAGAAAGCATCTGCAAGAGGCAAATGGGGTGTGACAGTGGTGCTAGGCTGCTGGCGGCTGGTCCCTCTCCCTTCACGCTTTAATGGGTTTTGCCGCCTGCTGCCCCCCCCTTCCCCTGCCAATCCTCCCCTCCCCGTCTGTGCCTGTCCTTCCATGTTAGCCCTTTTAGAACTGCTATAATTTCAGGTCTTGCCTAGGAGGCATTCTGTGATTCCTGCTATTTTTAGCTTGCACTCATTCCACGAATGTGTGCAGAGGTCTTGCCTGGCAGGCTGCTCTAGCTGCTGCATGGTCCCTGCTGTCAGAAGCAGTCTCTCTCCTGTGGGAGGCTGTGCATCTTTTAGATATGGCATTGTTTGGTGGGTAGGGTCTTGGTTGGTGTCCTGGGTAAGAAGTGTGCCACCCACCCCCATTTAATCATATAGATTAGATATGTGTATAGATTTCAGGCTAGCTTTCGCTGCTTAAGGAATTTCCTTTATATGATGCTGAGCAGGATGGCGGGGGTTTATGTTCCTCCTCACAAGAAAAGGAACAGGGAAGAAGAGACTTATTCTGTTGAGAATCAGCAGACCTACTTCTTCCTTAGGGGTTTTGATAGGCAAGCACATTGCCCTCTTCTAAGCCTCCTCCCATATTGTCTAGCCTTGCCAGTTGAGATTCTCTTACCAAGCCCTGCTCTCTGCACTCCTGCTTACAGAAGTAAGGCAGGCAGCAACCAAAGGCAGGGCCCTTTCAGTGCCAGCACCTTGCCTTCGAATCCCCTCCCCCTCAATGTTAGCCTGGCACCTACTTTCCTTTAGGTGACAGACCAAAACTTACCTCTTTACCCAGGCTTTTGATTGACGGGTTCTGCCTTTTAAAGCTGTTTTATAGTCTGCTGTTAGCCAGATTGTTTTATTAATATCATTTTAGACTACTCTGCTCTATGTGCTTCTGTGCTTGGCTGTTTTTAATGGCTGTGTCCAATTTATTTATTTATCACTTTGGATTGTTTTATGTTTTTATGAGTATGTTTTGTTCTTGTTTTTATTACTTTTTGCAGGGTTTTGTTTTATTGTTTTAGCTGTGAGCTGTCTTGAACAGGTTTATTTATTTTTATTTGTAGTCCACTCTCCCCACGCAGGCTGAGACCGGATTAACAACATATAAATACATATCATAAAACAATTGCAACTCCAGTAGCAGTCATATAAATACAGCAGTAAAAACATATTAAGACAGTGAGATTGTAGCAAGTATTGCTCAGTGTGGGGAGGTGGCAAAGGGGAGGACAGTCAGACTGCCACTCCCACGGCAGCTACCTAGCTTGCTGGGCATTCTGCACGGGTAGACCCAGGTTTTCCTGAAGAGGCTTCTTAGGCGGACACACAAGTGCAAGCCTAGTGGTGAGTCCACTCAGTCTTTCACCTGTGTCAAGTGAGGAGCCCAGATGAGAAGCTTTTAAACCCGACAACAGAGAACGGCTACTCTTTCTCTTTTCATTCAGGCCAGGGGTGTGTTGCATATGATTTGCACAGCTATTTCTTGCTAGGATGGGGGCATCAGTTATGTTTTACAGCTGAGCTAGTTTCCCTGTGGCTATTTACTTGATAGCTAATCTGTTTGTCCCCTTGGTCTGAATGAAGAGGCTGCAATTCTACCTTAGGAGAGAAAGTCACCAAGATTTCACAGGCAGAAAAAGTTTCCAGGAAGGAAACGTGTTCCATTGGGACATACAGGGAATGAGTGGAGTCCCCAATAATGTCCAGAATCCCTTCCTGTGGCTCACAACCCATGTTGGCGTGTTCTTCCTCTCTGCTATACACTCCGGGGGCAGCTATTTTTGTGGCC
Organism: Eublepharis macularius; assembly: GCF_028583425.1. Lineage (NCBI taxonomy): Eukaryota > Metazoa > Chordata > Lepidosauria > Squamata > Eublepharidae > Eublepharis > Eublepharis macularius. The sequence goes on along the minus strand of NC_072807.1, from coordinate 30,833,330 downwards.
ATCTGCTCTGTACAGCAGCAGCAGACGTCTTGCTGCTGCTTGTTCCGCCTTTCTGCCTTTCTCAGGACAACACTGTTAAATACTTTGAAGGACATTTTAAGGCAGCTGTCTTTGCAGGCTCCCTAATTCTGTTAGGCATGAGTCTGATCACTGGGATCATTAATGGATCTAATTATCCTGGAACACGGCACTTCACTGGCTGCCTCAGTCAGTGCCAGGATCCTTCTTCCTCTTGCTGTGATTAATGCCGCACAGAGTGAATCCTGGAAGCTGAAGAGAAGCACCTCCAGTCTCCCCAACCTGCTCAGGGGCAACCGGTTCCAGCCAACTCTTTCAGCCGATGATTCAGGCACCAGCCCTGTTCACCTGGGAAATACTGCAGCCAATAGCAACAATGCTAGTCGCTAAAAAAGCCATTGTCTGACATGGAGATCTTCATAGCAACAAGGATCACTGCATGGCAACGGCAGCTGCTGCACAAAGGAAACGTCAGAAGCATATTCCGCCAAATCTCTCTCCCTTCCTTTTATCTCAAAGGGTGAGAGGCACCCTGGCTTGCAGTATTTCTTTCTTTTTTTTCTTTTTTGTTTCAAGAGATGTACATTTTCTCTGAAAGAGGAGAGGCCGTTCTCTGGAGTCTCCAGATGGAAATGAAAGGGAAAAGGTGATGCCATGGTGGAGGCTCACTGCATACACAAAGCCCTTTGAATTGTGCATAATTCAATTTTAGAATCTACAAGGAAACGCAAAACTTAGTGACTGGTTTGCTCCCTACAAATTAAAGAATCAATGCCATTTTCTTTTTTAAAATCTGCAAATTCCAAGCTGTGGTAACATTAATTGCTTTTGCTGAAATGTGATTCCCCCTCTCCAAACTTCCAGTGGATATTGAGCACTGAGATGAGAATAGGAAAGCTCTTGTAAAAGAGGGTTTGGAATGGGGAGGCGGGGAGGGAGGAAAAAAATCCTCAAGCTGGCATTTCTTTTCCTAGTTCTTTGAGCAAGGTTGAAGCATATTGCATAGACATAGATTGAAAAGAACTAATTTTTTAAAGCTTTGGTAGCACAGAGCACCCAGCCTCAGATTAAGAAAAGAGAAAGAAAGAAAATCCAATAAAACTTTAAAAGTGTTGACCAAACGGGACTGGGAGGTAAAGGGAAGAAGGGGAAGCCTGCGGTGCAGTTCTTCGTGATGTCCCATTCCATAAAACATTCACAGATGTGGCAGGGAATGGAGAGATGTATTTTCCCAGCAACATAAAATTGTTATTAAGTGGCAGGGAAATGCATCAGGAGTGCTTTCTTGGGAAAATGTGTCTGGATTCCACCACCACCACCCCAACATACCCTCTACAGCAGCGTTACAAAGTGCATATTTATTATGTAGTAAAACAGTGATCTAGAAAGAGTTTGGCAATAATTGTGGGTCATCATAACTGCAGCCTGTGCTGAACTGGCAGCAGTAAATGGCTGCAGTTCGGAGTCTCAGGTGACCAGCCTGCACCAGCCTAGTGAATCCTGGCTCAGCAGCTGGCCTGCTGAGTGATTTTAGACAAGCTGCTGCATCTCTCGGGCCCTGTAAAATAAAAGTGGTTGTGCAGGAGGGGTGGGTGGCTTTGCAAGGAAGGCTTTCCTTCACCATTGCTGTTCTGCCTGCCATAATCGTAATTGGCTCTGGGGTGGTAGAGCTTGCCAAGTGTGGCCCTCCCCCCTCTTCCCCCACCCCTCCGAAAAGGTTTCTTCTTCTGAGGAAGGTGGGTTGAAAGTCTGCTTTGCCAATAATCTGGCATTTCATGGAATTCTGCATTTGTTTGCAGGGAGGGGAAATTTTGTGTGTGATTGATGGAGGTAGGTTAAATCTAGGACACAGCACATCAAGCAGGAGTTACAATTAGTCTTGTGCTTTGTTGGGTTGCCAGAGCAGCAGGCAGAGGAAGGCGGGGGTGGGGAGGGATAGTTCAGCCACCGCTGAGGTTTCTGCTTTACAGAGCTCTTCATCTTTCTCCTGTGATCATGGCAGCGGGCAAGCTGCCAGAACGTCCTTCCTAATCTGACCTGCCAGCTCGGAGATGGAAGCAGCTGCTGGCGCCGTGCCACGCAATTAACTTGTAAGGCTCTGCAGGAAAGCGGTGTGTGAAGCCCCAAGCATAAAGGCCTTCTAAAACAGCCTTCCACTGAAAGGGTTGTGGAGTCCAATGCCTGCTGGATGAGGGTGACACCTGCAGGAAGATGGATCCTGGAGCATCAGCATGATGCAGTGAGGAATAAGAAGTTGCCAGTCCAGGGTGCGGCAGAGGAACCCACGTGGGCAGCGGCACGCTAAGCAAGTGGGAAGCAGGAAAGACGCGCATTTACCTCTGTCCAGGCAGACTGTGGGTCTGAAGGGAGCTAGTTGGATTTAGAAGTAGCTTGCTGGTCTGGGATGTGAATGTGTAATTGCTCCTTTCCTGCCCCTTCTGATTGCAGGGCTCCGAGTCCTTGGTACCCCCTGCCTATATAGGAAGGGCCATGCTTGCCAAGGCCTTGTTGGTGTTTTGTAGCTTTGGGGGTCCAACGTCTGCAGTCATTCAGTACCTAAAGGTTGCCCTTAAAACTCACTGTGGCAGAGCCACGTCTAAAATTGGAGCCTTTATATGAGACTATTTTACCTTGGTCGCTGTGAGGAAAATGTCGACATTCTTTCAGTCTAAAGACCAATTTGAGACTCTTTAGAGTTCTCAGATATGCAAAACTTTCCTCTGTGCTTTCGTGTTTAGTGCTGCAGGCTCCAGTGTGATACACAGCAAGTACACATTCCACACAAAGTGTAAAATGCACTAACTTTGGCCCACTGCCTCATAACATTCCTGTGCATCTCTGATGCATCTGCTGCCCTTCCAGCACTATACAAAACTTATAGCAACTTGTAATATTTTTCAACAAAATGGGATGTTCATCATGTGTAAGCGATACTGATTTTAAGCAGTACCTACCTATTCATTGGAGGGAAGTGCACAGGTGTGAATAAGTAGATTCATTGTATTTTTCTAGCAGGAGAGAGCAGACCCTCCCCCCACACACTCCTTAGGCAGAAGGGAACGAATACTGTGGTGACATAAGAAATGTGAAATTTCTAGAAGTTTGAAGTGATGTTAAGCCTCAGTCTAGAAAAAAGGGAACATTGTAAATATTTGCAATATTTACTTAACTGCATTTTTGTTTCACTTGAGCACTTGCAGTTGTGTTAAATTCTCAAAGGTTGCTCTCTCTCTCTCTCTCTCTCTCTCTTATGAATTACCTTGCTCTAAAGGTAGGATGGCCCAGGCTAGCCCAGTCTTTTCAGATCTTTGAAGCTAAGCATGGTCAGCCCTGGTTAGTACTTGGATGGAAGACCACCAACAAAGTCCAGGGTCACTATCCAGAGACAGGCAATGGCAAACCACCTCTGAATGTGTCTTGCCTTGAAAATCTTACAGGGTCGTCTTAAGTTGGCTGTGACTTGTCAGCTGTTTACACACAGTAGTATTTCTTGGTAGCCGTATCTCTTTCCTTATATACTTTTAAAAGTCACTTTGGTTTGACTCCTGTGCAGTACTTGTGGAATATTTAGACACTGTGACATTCCGTTCACCCAGTGCAGTTGCAGAAGCACTTACGTTAGCGCTGTCTTTTGCTCTGGTGGTTGCACTGCACAGTGTGGTCAGCCAGAGGTTGGTGCTACTTCTGCTCCTACAGTCTCCTGCAAATGTGGCATCGTGCTACAGGACGCACTAGGCTCTTGCAGGATATTAATTACAAGGATCTGCTTGCATAACAGCGGATGCACGATGTCATAAGATCCAAATTTTGTCTGTTATTAAACACTAAACGTTTGACAGTCCCACTTCCATGTTCAGGAGGTAGGAAAACATTAGGGTTCACATTTGGAGCCAGTTCAAGGAAAGTGCCAGTTTTAAGTTCCTAGACCTTTTTAGGAGGGGGGAGGGGGCTTCGCAATATCTGGGAAATCGGGGCAGTAATCGGTGCATCCATCTGCTGCACGCAATGTCTTTCTGAGCTCCTTGAATATTCATCTTCCCAGTTGAAATAACTCTGGTATCTGTCTGCTCTCACCTGCCTTTCTTCCTGAGATTACTGCCTGATGGGGTTTTTATCTTGCTCAGATAAGGGCACCTTGCTTAATGGGTCTGATATATGTGAATTAGCAATGCAGTCTTCAGAGCAGGTCATCCTGGAGAGGGAAGAACCACTTGAGCTGGCTTTGCTAATGACAGGAGATTATTTAGCATAATTGTTTTCCAATGGAGGTGTGTGCCAGCCGGGCTTTCTCTCTCCGGTTGCGTGAAAACTGAAACTCATATTCATATTGTGCGGCATTGAGATTAAAATTCTAGGCTCAAATTTAAATTATGTAGATTGCTTATTTTGCATAGAACAGTTCACTTTGCATGCTTTCTTCCTAGCATAATTATTTGGGGGTTTGCAGCATTTGGAATGTTCTGGCGAGGAGCACAGGTAGTGAGGAAGTTTTAGTGGATGGGAATGGAGCTCTTAATGAGAAGCGAATAAGCTGTGCATTATGGAGAAGCATCGCTTTCTGCTCACTGGTGTCCTTTACGTACACTGCCTGCATTTTCTCTTTTTTCAAGTAACTGTGAAGCCCAGAAAATGTACTCTATGTTTATCTTTTTCTTATGATAACTGAAGATCTTGAACATCTAGACTCTGCATAATATTCTACACATACAAAATTAATACAAGAAATGGCACAGCTTGAAATCTCAAATCCACAGGGGGAACGTTTTCATAGGTGCTGTAGCATATATAAGCTTTCACTAGGGGAATCAAAGTGGCTCTGAATTTTTAAGTGTAGCTTCAGGGATAGCTGGCAAAACAGAGCCTAGGTGGGTGCAGGAAAAGCAGATGAGAGCCAGTTTGGTGTAGTGGTTAAGAGCACGGGACTCTAATCTGGAGAGCCGAGTTTGATTCCCCACTCCTCCACAAAGCCAGCTGGGTGACCTTGGGCAAGTCACAGTTCTCTGGAGCTCTCTCAGCCCCACCCACCTCACAGGGTGATTGTTGTGGGGTAATAATAACACTTTGTAAAGCGCTCTGAGTGGGCATTAAGTTGTCCTGAAGGGCGGTATATAAATTGAATGTTGTTGTTGTTTTTGTTATGAAGTTCAGAAACTGTTGTGAAAGGAATTTGTCTAGTTATTCCCCCTCTCTTTCTCAAAATCAGGACCTGTCTGCACTGTCCAATGTGATGAAATTCATTACCTTGCCATCAGAAGAGCTCTTAGTAGACCATACAGCTTAGGAGGGGCTGTGGCTCAGTGGTAGAATATCTGTTTGGCATGCAGAAGGCCCCAGGTTCAATCCCCAGCATTTCCAGTTAAAAGAATTGGGTAGTAGATAATGTACAGAGCCCCATGGCGCAGAGTGGTAAGCTGCAGTACTGCAGGCCAAGCTCTGCTCACGACCTGAGTTCAATCCCAGCAAAAGCTGGGTTCAGGTAGCCGGCTCAAGGTTGACTCAGCCTCCCATCCTTCCGAGGTCGGTAAAACGAGTACCCAGTTTCCTGGGGGTAAAGCGTAGATGACTGGGGAAGGCAATGGCTAACCACCCCGTAACAGAAGTCTGCCAAGCAAACGCTGTGATGCGATGTCCCCCCATGGGTCAGTAATGACTTGGCACTTGCACAGGGGATTACCTTTACCTTTTACCTAGTAGATAATGTGAAAGACCCTGGCCTGAAACCCTGGAGAGCTGCTGCCCATCTGAGTAATAATATTGATCTTGATGGACCAATGGTCTGATTCAGTATGAGCCTGCTTCATATGTGTTCATGTGAACGTGACAGTCCACCATCCTCATTTAAGCATCCTCATATACAGTCCTGCTTCCACAGCATCAGCCTATAAAAATAAAGCACAGCATGTCCAGCAGCTGGATCGAGGGGCAGAAGTCCAGGCACTCCTCTGGTAATGAAGAATCCTAAGACGTTAGTGAATTTTCCATTTGGGTGATGGAGAAAAGTTTTCTGTTTTGAATGTGTAAAATGAACCCTGGACTTTTTATGGAATTGTCAAAGTAGTTGCTTCTGCTTGGGTTCAGCAAAGTAACAGCAATTATTTTTAAGGCATTTTAAATGCTATTGTGCTGAGTAGGCAGTAGGCCAGTTCTTGCTGTTTAAAGATGCCTGCAGTTGTTTATTTAGTACATTTTTATCCCAACGTTCCTCCAAGGAACTCAGAGCGGTGCACATCATTCTCCCCCGCCCCATTTCATCTTGACAGCAATCCTGTGTGGTAGGTTAGGCTGAGAGACAGTGACTGGTCCAAGGTTATTGGGCATGCTTCATGGCAGGGGATTCCAATACAGGTCTCCCTGATCCTAGTCCGGCAGTCCAACCACTACATCTCACAGCACTAGTGCAGGGCTGGGCTGCAAGCAGTCTCCCTCCTGCCCTTGCTAATAAATGACAAAATGAAATACAAAGGTAAACTGCTGCCTACACCTTGCAGATGTTCTCGACTTCTTGAAAGGTGTCATAATATTCACCGTGATCAATTTCATTGCTTTGATCAGTCGGTCAGCAGGCATGCCAACCCTAGAAGAGAACAGGTGCACAATTCCCAGGCTGGAGCTTCAACCTTAATATAAAAGCTTGAGTATTCCTCAGTTTGGGGGCAAGGAGCTCCAAGATGAGTTGAGAGGTGATTGACATCTCTGCTTGGTGGCTGTGGTCCAAGAAGAAATCTTGGGACAGCTGCTTCTTCTGTTGGACATGGGAGAAATGGGACAGCAGCCTCAGGCAATCTTGGCTGCTTGACACGCACACTCACAGATGTATATGGTGTGTAAGTGGTAAAGTGTCATGCCGATTAAATCTGGAGCTCGGTCCAGAGACAGGCGCCAACTGCAACTGTGAATCCTCCCCCCCCCCCCACCCCACCCCAATCTGTAAGCATGGATCAGTCAAGGCACATGACTGCTTTTTTTTTTGGAGATCCAGAATTACCCAGTCATCTCTTCCCCAAAATTGTATTTTAAACAAAGTTCAAACACAAGCCGGGTTTTTTTTAGTCTCCCCTCCCAATCGCAGGATTGGGAACAGAAGAGCATGAGTGGAAGAAACCTCCGTCCCACACCAGTCCTTCAAAATAAGCTTACTCATGAGCAGCAGCATGGTGCCGTTTTGAATTTTAAATGGCTCCCAGCTGGGATGCCCTATCTCTTTCTGTGAGTACCTCTAAGAGGAGGAGGAGATAGTAGCACTGGCCATTCTTTATAGTCTGTGTCATCATACATACATCCAGAGGAGTTAGCCGTATTAGTCTGTAGTAGCAAAATAGAAAAGAGTCCAGTAGCACCTTTAAGACCGACCAACTTTACTGTAGCATAAGCTTTCGAGAGCCACACTTCTCTTTGTCATTACCTTGCTATCAGAAGAGCTCTTACTAGACCATACAGCTTAGGCGGGGCTGTGGCTCAGTGGTAGAATATCTGCTTGGCATGCAACCTGTTGGGCAAACATGCATCTGACTAAGAGAACTGTGGTTCTCGAAAGCTTATGCTACAGTAAAGTTGGTTAGTCTTAAAGGTGCTACTGGACTCTTTTCTATCATACATACGGGCTCTCTGCATTCGCTCAGAGCATCACTCAGGAACTCTGTAGTCTTAAGAGTGGGAAATCCCCTTCCTTCCTTTCTCCATCCCCAAAGGCTAGGATTGGGGGCAGCAAAACACATGGCTGTTTCATGGACCCTTGTGCTTTCCAAAGCTTGGTCTGAAGCGGAGTCGCGAGGGGCAGCCTTTATGTTACCTCCCAGCCAGTACTTCTAGCATCTGGTCCTGGGGCTGCAGCCATATCACAGGACGGGTGGTACTGAGCCTGGGAATTCGTGGCAGAGAAAAGCCAGTTGCTGTCCCTAACCTCCTCTTGCAGCCATCTTGTTTTCTGTACCCGTTATTAAAGGCCTTTTTGATGGGGGATTGAAGGCAAGCCTGCACATTCAGCGTAAATTATTTGTTCTCATGAGATCATGCTGCCCTTTGTGCCTCTTATATTGAAGTTAGACTCGGGTCTTGCTCTTCTACTACTGACCAACATGGCTACTCATGTGAAATTATTAAAGTTAGAAACCACGTGGGCTTGGCTTAGCACCTTCAGTAACTACTGTAGCACCTATATAGGGAACAGAAGGAGGCACCAGTTACTCCATAGCCTCTTTCATGACCCGTGTTTTCCCTTCTGCAACATAATCTAGGCTCTAACGGCCTTTTTGCCATCTTCTGGGCATATTCCTAGACACAGACTTTGATTTGCAAAGCCTTACACTTCACAGACCCTTTCATGTTTCCTTTACTTTGGGTAGCTTTAAGGTGAGGAAATGGGGCAACTGGCAGAAAAAGGGGAAAAAAGAATAGTGGTCTGAAATGTAACAAAACTAGGGTTTGAGTCCAGTGGTACCTCAGAGACCAACAAGATTTTCAAGGTGTATACTTTCAAAAATCAATGTTTTCTTCTGATATCTGAAGGAGTTTTATCTCTTGAAAGTTTATACCCTGAAAATCTTGTTGGTCTCGAAGGTGCTACTGGACTCAAAACCGGATGATCTGCAGACCAAAATTGCTCTAATATGTTTATCACAAAGCCCAGGTGTTTGGAATTGAGACATATCCAACTTTCTACAAATTTTGCTCCATCCTGGTTGTTTGCATGAGTGCATTATAAACACAGGTAGTGTTGTACATCTGTTTTACTGACTGGGAGTCCCACCCTTGTTTACTGCACTGAAGAGGCTACACGTACTGCAGACTTGCAGGTGAAGATGTTCACCGGTATTCATGGCCAAAGAACAAAGTGGATACGAAGCATCCAGCAGATAGCCATGAGTTCTCCAGCAGGCTGGAGTTGCCGCATCTCACAGTTTTTCTCTGTTTGTGCACGGACTCAGACTTGTCATGAACCGTAGACAGGGGTGATGGGAGAGCTTAGCATTCACTATTTCCTGCTTTGCTCCCACAGGTATGCTGGTGGTGAATGTCACCTGGAGGAATAAGACTTATGTGGGGACGCTGCTGGACTGCACACAGCATGATTGGGCACCACCCAGGTAAAGCACAGAGCTGAGAAGCTGTTCTGCTTATGCGTTTGATTCCTTTGTTCTACACAACCTTCTTGTTGACTGCCTGCCCTGTGGGGTCTGCTAGAGAAAAAGATGCATTGGTCCTGGACTACCTTGAGAGAGTGTCGGTGTATGCTTTCTTTTCTCCTTTCAGCACATGTCCCACTGTAGGTGGTGGTCTGACAATCTCGAGGTGAAGCATGTCCTTTGTAGGCAGGCTTTGCCATGCAGGCAGCTGCACTTTCTCCTTAGGCCTCAGGTACAGTCATGATCTTTGGCTTTCATTCAGTTATTTGTATTTGTTCCTTGATCTGTTTTCCTAGGGATTGGGAGCAAGGGGTAAGCACAGTTAACTGGCTCAAGTGAGCAACCTGTTGGGCAAACATGCACTTTTGTTCTTTACATATTCAAACATTCTAGCAATCTTGAGTTTTAGAAATACACATTAAAAGCTGGAAGGATTCTAATTAGATTAGGCTTCTAAAAATAACCACCAGGACCTTGCAGTCTCTCTTTCCCTTCTCTTAAAACTGTGTACCTGCTCCTGTTAACTTGCCATCTCCTGACAAACGTGGTCAGAGTGTTTATAACCGCCTTCTTGGTAAGACTGGTAGATTGGTGCACGTTGCTCCAGTGCTCGCTCAACTGTTCTGTGGTAGCTTTAGCAGAATTTTAAAGTCCTGTTCTGTTACCTTCTAGGTTTTGTGATTCTCCCACCAGTGATCTAGAGATGCGGAATGGTCGTGGGAGAGGCAAGCGCATGCGTCCTAACAGCAACCCCCCCATGAATGAGAGCACAGCAGCCTCAGAGAGCAAAGGGACCAGTAACAGTAGCAAGACTCGGGCAGGGGCCAACAGCAAGGGGCGCCGGGGTAGCCAGAATTCTTCAGAGCATCGCCTCCCACCTGCTGGCACGTCTGAGGATGTCAAGGCCAGCCCCTCATCAGTGACCAAGCGGAAGAGCAAGCCCCTCTCTGACCTGGAGGTGAACTCTAGCTCTGAGGACTCTAAGGGGAGCAAACGTGTCCGCACAAACTCCATGGGCTCGGCTGCCACGCCATTGGTGGTTGCAGCAGCCGCTGCAGCTGCAGCCACAACAGTTAAATTGGAACCTGCCATTTTGGACAGGAACTGTCCTTCCCCTATACTCATTGATTGTCCCCACCCCAACTGTAGCAAAAAGTACAAGCACATCAACGGGCTCAAATATCACCAAGCCCACGCGCACACAGATGACGACAGCAAGCCTGAGGCCGATGGTGATAGCGAGTATGGGGAGGAGTCGTCTCTCCCAGCAGACCTCGGCAGCTGCAATGGCGCTTCTGGTAGCCAGAAGGGATCAATGTCCCCTGCTCGGTCGACCACCCCCAAAGTGCGCCTGATGGAGCCACACAGCCCCTCACCGTCAAGCAAATTCAGCACTAAGGCTCCTTGCAAAAAGAAGCTGGGTGGTGAAGGAGACCCCGACTCAGGTGCTCTGTCTAATGATGGGTCTGAAGACGGTCCTTTGGCGGCTGATGAAACGAGCAACGATGGCTTTGATTCCGTGGAGAAGAGGAGCAATGACAAAGAGAAGGTGAAAAAGCCTGTCAGCGTCAAGTCAGACAAAACCTCTTCCAAGAGCATCAAGTCTGCACGACCCATTGCCCCAGCCATCCCACCACAGATCTACACCTTCCAGACAGCCACCTTCACTGCTGCCAGCCCTGGCTCGTCCACTGGCCTCACCACCACAGTAGTTCAGGCCATGCCCAGCAGCCCCCAGCTGAAGCCCATCCAGCCAAAGCCAACCGTGATGGGAGAGCCTTTCACAGTCAGTCCTGCACTTACTCCTGCCAAGGACAAGAAGAAGAAGGACAAGAAGAAGAAAGAGTCCAAGGAAACCGAGAGCCCTTTGACACCTGGGAAAGCATGTCGGCCTGAGGAAGGAAAGAGCCCCTTCCGAGGAGAGCCTGGTGACCTGGGGGCTAAAGGGGAGAGCCTTCTGAATGGCTCCTCTGACCCCCACCAGAGCCGCCTCGCGAGCATAAAGGCTGAGGCAGATAAGATCTACAGCTTCACTGACAATGCCCCAAGCCCGTCCATTGGAGGTGCCAGCCGACTGGACAGTGCAGCCCCCACACAACCTATGACGCCACTTCACGTCGTCACTCAAAATGGTGCTGAAGCCAATTCCGTGAAAACCAACAGCCCGGCCTACTCAGACATCTCGGATGCAGGGGAGGATGGCGAAGGCAAGCTGGACAGTGTGAAAGCCAAGGACCCCGAGCAGCTGGCCAAGGAAGGGGCCAAAAAAGCCCTCTTTCCTTCTCAGCCTCAGCCCAAGGACTCTCCTTATTACCAAGGTTTTGAGGCTTATTACTCCCCAGGTTATGCACAGTCGAGTCCTGGTCCCATGAACCCCAGCAGCCAAGCCAGTGTGGACAGTCAGGCCCTGAAACTGAAGAAGGATGAGGAGCCCCAAAGCCCTGAGGTGAAGGTGAAGAACGAGGCTTGCGAGGAGAAGAAGGTGGAGTTGGGCCCCTCCAGCCAGCAGCCCTCAGTCATCCAGCAGAGGTCCAATATGTACATGCAGTCCCTCTACTACAACCAGTACGCCTACGTGCCTCCTTACGGTTACAGCGAGCAAGGGTATCACGCCCACCTGCTGAGCACGAACCCCACTTACCGGCAGCAGTATGAAGACCAGCAGAAGCAGCGGCAGGGCTTGGAGCAGCAGCAGCAGCAGCAGCGGGGGATGGACAAGAAAGCAGAGCTGGGGCTGAAGGAAAGGGAGGTCACACTCAAGGAGGAGTGGAAGCAGAAGCCATGCCTGCCTCCTACGCTGACCAAAGCCCCTAGTCTGACGGACCTGGTCAAATCGGGACTGAGCAAGGCCAAGGATCAGGGGTCCGATGCAGCCAAGTCGGTCATCATTCCTAAGCTGGAGGATTCCTCGAAGCTCCAAAGCCAGGCAGTGGAGGGCCTCAAGGGGAAGCTAAGTGAGAGTAGCCATCTGGGCAAGGAGACGGTGGAGCCCAAGGCCAGTTCAGACTGTGGCCGGCAGGCTGAGGTGGACCCAGTGCTTTGGTACAGACAGGTGATTACAGGGAGGGGAGTCAACACTTCTGGGTCCCTGAAAGTGGCTACCTGGCTGCAGGAGCACAGACAGGGGTGGGGTGGAGTGGGGAGGAAAGCACCCTGGAGCTCATTCAGCCTCCCAGGTTCTGATTCCTGTTCTCTTTGCACACTGCAATTGAATGTGGGTGTGGCTAGAGCAAGTCCATATAGGAACTAGCCAGCGGCCTGACTCCTCCTTGCTTGGATGGTGTTTCTGTTCCCAGTTTCTTCATTAGGCATCTGACTCTGAGCTTTAGATATCCAGGTTGACCTCTGTCAGCCCCTGAGTAAAGGTGTGGCAGTCCAGCCATTTTAAAAGTAGCTGTAGTATTTTCTACCTATGGGCTAGTATAGCTGTTACTGTCTTCCAGAGGGATGGTACTCTTTCACATTGTCTGGAGAGTAGAGGAGAAGCTGGCTGATTCTGGTGTTAGGGGTATTCCTTTGCAAGGTGTGCCAGTGTAGCAGACATGGGTGTTTGAGTCATTTTTGAGAGTGTAGCATAAATTTTTCGGAGTGTAGCATAAATTTTGCTCCCTGAGCGACTTAGGCTCTTCGCAATCCACTGACTTTCGTTAACCCAGTGCTTAGTCTTGGAGCCAAATTTCCACCTTGGGGACCCTGTTTTGGGTGGAAAGGCAGCATACCAATGTTTTAAATAAATAAACTTAGCTCCAGTTAGTGCATAAACTGTGGTCGAATTAAAAGACAGTGATGGTTTTCTGGAAGGCAGAAGTCAACACTCAGTGCATATTGAGGTATACAGCCCGCACAGCTGAGTTCTGTGCAGTTTGCTGACATTCTTAAGGCCCTGAGACCATAGTCCCTAGAGTTACATGTAGCTCTCTGACAGAGTGTCTAAATTTTAGCCCCTTGCCTCTCAGCTTCGAAAGAGAATGGCCAGGAGCTTTAGAAAGCAGATAACAAGCTGCGGTACTCAGTTTGGCTAGATTGAGGGTGAGTTACAGCAACTTTGCTCACACAGCTTATGTTAGAAGGCTGAGAAGTCATGTGGGGAAGAAGGCTGGGCCAGCCCAAATGATCTGTCCCTCACTCATGCCTCAGCCAGGAGACGAAGGAAAGGGGGGGGGCACTCCACTACCTGCCTTGTGTCAGTTGACGCCTTTGATCTTGAGTCAAAGTAGCTGTGTCAGGTTTGGGCCCTGGGGACTGGTGAACGCTGAGTTGTGAGGCGTCTTCCTTTCTCTGGTCAGTGCTACCTAAGGGGCCTGCTTGATCTAGAATGAGTGTGGTAAGATCTCTCAATCCCAGTTCTGTAGCCCCAGTTCCTTCCCAGTTTGTGCAGTGGTAACCAGTTCCTGAAAAGAGGGTTTGTTCTTCTGTTACCAGCAAAGAAATATTTCCCTTAGTTTGCCTGTATCACTGCTAGATGAATTCAGAGCAAGTTCCACTGAGTTTAGTGGGATTTAACAAGAATTTGTGGCCTTAGATGATGTCAGCATTTCAGGGTACGTGGATTGTCAGCTTCTGCAGCAGGAATTTGACTGGTGGGATGGTGCACAAGGCTGTCTCAGTAAGGCAGTTGGGATGGGGGAAACAGTGTGAAGTGCAGAAGTTGTCCTGTTCATTGTTTGAATTTTAAGGGTTTTGCAGATGCTGCCTGTGCCTGTTTGAGGGTATGAGCGTGTGTTGAAGTTGCACCGACAAGGATCTTTTTAAACAACTAATAGGGAGACTCCCATGGCTCCAGTAGTATACTATGTATTCCTAGACCCTTTCCTGACACCACTGTGTTGCTGCAGGAGGCAGAGCCCCGCATGTGGACCTATGTATACCCTGCCAAATACTCAGACATCAAGACAGAGGACGAGCGGTGGAAGGAAGAGAGAGACCGGAAGTTAAAGGAGGAGAGAAGTCGCAGCAAAGAGCCAGTGACCAAGGAGGACGGGAAGGAGAGCACGAGCACCGACTGCAAAGTGCCATCCAGCGAGGAGTCGCGCATGGCGGGGAAGGAGGCCAGGCCCAGCACCCACGTGCCAGTGTCCTCTCCCCTCAGCCAGCACCAGTCTTACATCCCTTACATGCACGGCTACTCCTACAGCCAGTCATACGACCCTAACCACCCCAGTTACCGCGGCATGCCCACCGTCATGATGCAGAACTACCCAGGTACAGGGTCTTGGGGTGGAGTCAAGGCGATTCGATCAGCGTGGGCAGGATGAAGGCTTCATGGCCTTTCTGAGGAAGTTTTTCCTTTGGGAGCCAGATGGAAATTGAGGCACTTTGAAAGCTGGGGCAGGTGCCTTTGGGGCTGGCAGGTGGGGATTATGTGACACTATCAAGATGCAGAAATGGGACTCTCCTTATGGAGCACATGAACTATACCCACAAGGACACAGTTCCCATCATATTTTGAGACAGAAGGGACTATGGGGGCAGGAGCCAGGGAAAGAAACCAGCGTAATAAATATATGCAAGCTATATATTCCTAAGCAAAGTAAAATATTAAAAATAATATGTTTACATTTCTTTAAAAATAGTTAATGGAAATAGTTGCATCATTTTAAAATTTCCCTTAAGGTTATTCATGAATATAAATTGGGTGTGTGGGGGGAATAACACCATTGTCCTTGGAACGTTCACAGACTCTAGTGGCCTGTGTCCTACCCCTCTGCTCAGCTAAGTTTGAGACCTTTCTAAGGATCTCACAAAAGGACAGCTCTTGAAGCCAGAGGAAGGCTTCAAACTTGGGTGGACCAAGTGGTAGGGTTACCAGTCCATGTGTCTGAATCAGTACAGTTGAAACACCAGGAAAATACAAGGGCACAGCTTGTGAGGCTGAATATTTCTAGTATGGCAGGATTATTAAAGCATTATGTTGAAATAGCTTCACAACATGTGGCCCAAATGGTTGTGTTTAGCATCAGTCTATCAAGATCAATTTGGTTTATAAAGAGCATTAGGGGGGACAGGTCTGTCAACAGTTGTTAGTCCTGATGGCTAAATCCCCTTCCTCTTCACACAGAGGTCCTGTCCCTGAAAAATAGGAACTTTTTGGTCTGATCCAGCTGTGCCCCTCATGTCAGAGGAGCAAAATAGGCATGATAGAGCTAGAGGAAAACGATTAACTCATGCTGGCACTGTTAACAGCGTGTAGAGTTAAGGAGCTGTATGCAAAGGGACTGGGAAGCAGAAGTAAACTTCGTATATATTTGATTTAGGGCTCCACTGAATGTGCGGGGCTTTTATTTGGCAGGGATTGTGATGGAAAAGAATGAGAAAGGGGAGGGAACAGAGGCGAGGTGTAAAAGGCTTTGGGACAGATGAATGGCAGAGATAGGTAAGGTGAGTCAGGAGGGAAGGGATGCCTAACCACAGAGCATGAACCCATAAAATCTTGGAAGCTTTACCTAGCATTCCTCCAGTTTCTAGGTGGTGTGGCTAAGGTTGCCTCATGCAAGTAGTGAGTTCTTAAGAACAATCTTGTATATAAAAACAGCTTTTCAGGATGCCCAGCTCTGCAACCATGGTATCAAGTAATGCTTCCTTCACTGTTTCCCTCCACCGAATCAATCCTTTCAGCCTGCCCCATAAAAGGATTTGTGCTGAGGATTGATCCCTTTAAGAACCCTCTCCCCCACCATACTCGGGTGAGTAGGAAGCCCTGACTCTGGCATCTCCCCCCCACAGGTTCATACCTGCCCTCCAGCTATTCATTCTCCCCATACGGCAGCAAAGCTTCTGGGAGCGAAGAGAGTGAGAAGTCCCGCTCCAGCCCCAGCATCGGCTGCAAATCCAGCTCTGAGTCTAAGGCCCTGGACATCTTGCAGCAGCATGCCAGCCACTACAAGAGCAAGTCCCCTACGGTCAGTGGGCAGGGGGAGTTGTCGGGAGTGGGTGGGACACAGTGCCAGACTTTCACCTGATTGAGTGGAGCTTTCCAGTTGTCAACACTGCACTTTCTGTGTCGGTTCTGAGAATAAGCGCTAAGGCTGGTGTGTGTGTGTTTTGCTCAGGGGTTCCCTGACTGGGCGTTGCCACGGAGAGAGACTGGAAGGGGAATTTCTGGGGAAAGCCTACCACCTTGGAAATCTGCACAAGAGCCAGCTTGCCTATGTGGCCTCCAGGCAAGCAGGCATCTGGCTCTCCCCCCCCTCGCAACAGGTTCACATGTTTGGCTTTGGTGTGCATCTGTCTGTGATTAATTTCCAGATAGGCGAGAAGACTCCTCAGGAGCGAAGTGGCTGTGGGGTGGGAGGAAGCAGCGCAGGCTGCAGCAGCGTAGGGGGCACCAGCGGTGCCGAGAGAAGTGTTGACCGGCCTCGTTCGTCTCCTTCGCAGCGCCTGATGTCCACACATCACCACCACCATCACCTGGGCTACTCGCTGCTACCAGCCCAATACAACCTGCCCTATGCAACAGGTGAGAGTAGAATGGGGAGAGGAACTGGAATATTTGGCATGGGAGGGCCACAGGTTGGGAAATTTCATTGCGCTCGAGGTGAGCCGGGCTGTTCTTGGCAGCTGTGGACCTCGCCTTTTGTTAGGTGTCCCACTGCTGCTGTGTCTGGCCCTACAAGTTCCTCTTGGAGGCACCCTGAAATGTCCCCATCATAAACTTGTTCCTTGGGCAGCTTTAGCCTGCTTCATGGTGCGCTATGTTTCTTTTTCTCCACAGGCCTCTCATCGACAGCTATTGTGGCCAGCCAGCAAGGCTCTGCTCCTTCCCTATACCCCCCGCCCCGGAGGTGAAACAGGTAAGGCTGCCCCTTTCATGGGCATCGTTGGATTGTAGGAGGGGGGTTGTGCAGTTCTAGGCTGTGTCTAGAATTGCAGCAGTCGGTGTCGAGATCATGCAAAGTGATACGCGGCCTGTTAACCCAGAGGAAATTGTGATTTAGATTGCCAGGCAGCAGTCAAAACCACAAAGTATATCAAAGGCAAAGGATATCAAAGATCACATGCAGCTCTGGTGATGTCTTTCATGCCCACAGTTCCCAGCAGCATAAAGGCTTCAAGGACTGTGTGACCTGTGGGGCCTTTCTCTCTCTCTCTCTTCTCCTCCATAGACTGCATGATTAGGAACCTCTTCTTAGAGCTTTAGGCGCCTGGCTGGTGATGAATTGGCAAAGCAAGAGGGGATAATTTCCAGTTCCTGTTAGCCTGGCACCACCTTGTGGCTTGAAAATGCAAAGTGCCAGGCGCTAAGCTGGTTTTTCTTCTCTTTCCTTCCCACAGAATGTGACGTGATCGGCTAACCGAGGCTGCACCAAGTCATGTGACTGGCTCACGTGAGGAAGCGCTGGATATTGCATTAGACATCAGTTGAATGGTGTTGATTTGTTCTGCTTGACGGTCCTGCTGTAATGTGAGGCAGGCTCCCCCCTCCCCTGTTTGAACACAAGCTGAGCCCCCGTATGTGTTGAATTGTGGAGCTGGGACTTGCAGAAATATTTATTCACCTGACGTGGGGGGTGGGGGTCAACTGGCCTATGTTTCCAGAATTCCTCTGGAGCAGGGACTCTGCAGTGGTGGTGGGCCAAGCAACGTGGCCTCACAGGACATTTGGAACACTAGGGAGGGAGTGATGTGGGCATGTCGGCCCTGGGTTCCGGTCACAGTTCACCTGCTCCTGGGCTACAGCCAAGATGGCTACTCCAGAATTGGCTGGAGGCTGAGAGAATGGTCCAGATAGATGTTATTTGTACTAGTGATACACGATCACCCAGCACAAACAGGTAGGCAGGCTTCTTGCGAAGACCCCAGGGAAGAGATGCTTCTCTTGTCTGAAGGGGAGAGGATTGGGTGAGGGGAGGAAAAGAAGCAGTGGCCTGCAGTGAGCACAAGCCTCCCATGTGCTCTTTGGCCAGGAACAACACTGAAAGCTCTGTAGCACTTTGCCTTCCAGTCTGCTGCTCCGCTGCCCCGGTCCTCCTTTCTGGGTCTTTTTGAAATAGCTCTCCCTGCAGGCAGGACTTGCGTGTTGCAGTGGCAGATGCTCCTTTGCTCTACAGCACAAAAATGGGACATCCAGTTCTGCCTAAAGGAGGGCCTTTTGGCAGGCTGGCCCTGCTCCTGCTGGGATGGGCAGCCACTGCTGCCTAGCAGGCCTCTTTCTCCACTCTGCCAGAAGGCTGCTGGCTGCCTGTTTTTCTGCCTTCTCCAGGGCCACCCTCCCATCAGTCCCCCCCTCCCCAATCACATGGAAACATGCATATGGATCTGGTTAAGTTTCAGGCAGGCAGACAGGTTTTCATTTTTCATGCCTGTCTTTGGTAGTCTTTTCCCTGCCAGGGAGGTGAAATTTGAATGCAAGAGCCTTTGGTTTTGCTAAGATGGGATAGAGGGAAGCAAGGCCTGGCAACTGGCAGTTCAGCTGGTTGGCAACCCTGCCACAGCTGTAGGCTTTGCTTGTCAGAGGATTTAACCTGCTTTTGCTAAGCGCCCCATGGGCTTTCTCTGTCATTTTACTACTTCCACTGTAGGGAAAGACTGCCTGTGCATCACAGGCCAATGGCCAGCCCCACGCCAAGTATCCTTGCTGAAACTTTTGGATGGCACTCTGCCTATGCTTATGGGAAAGAATTTCCTGCCCCCTTTGTTCCTCCCGCTGCAGAGTGTTCACCTTAAATAACAGCGAGGGCCTTTGAGGAGCTGGAGCTGTGTGCCTGTACTAACAATGCAAGTCATCGGCTCAGTCCTTTCTGTTCCTGTCTGTACGTTGTGTGAGGCCTCCCTCTGCCTCTTGGACTTTGTATATACTGTAAAAAGGAATTGTTTGAAATCTGTTGTTCTTTCTTTCTTTCTCAGCTGGGGAACTCAAGGGTCTGGATGGGTTGAAGGTCTACACATATGTGCACACGTGTTTTGTGGGGGAAGACTATCATTCCTACTGCATGCCACAATCTTTTCATTTCACAGCACCCCATTTTAAAGCAGCAGCTGGTGACCTTGACCCCAGAAAAGTGTATTGCAGTCCCTTCTTTGCCCAAAGAATGCAAGCTCCACCCCCACCCCCACCCAAGGTTTCTTACTTTTGTGCAAAAGTACAAGATAGTTGCGTTCCTCTGCCCCTCTTTAATCAGCAAGACATTTCTGTTTGGATGACAATGTGCTGATTTTTTTAGTATTTTGAAGCACTTCTCGCACAAAAAAAGATCAAAAGCTGCCCCCGGATAGCTTAAAGGAAGCCAGAAGTGCAAGGCTTCTCGAAACTTGCAAGCTCTATGTGAAATGCCACCTAGTTCAAAAGCTGATCCTTCTCTTTGAGGTTATGTGTTTCAGTGTTGAACCTCACAATGTTTCCCAAGAAGCACTAGCAATTAATAAATCTGTGCAGGAAAGTAAGAACATGCTGAGTGAAGAATAGCTGATGTTTTATGGAAGGGAACTAAGAGACTTGTTCTCCTTTCTTCAGTAGCAGGTAATTATTAATATTGGTTCTTCTTCTTTGGAGGAAAAGTGCTAAAGAGGGACTGTGCCAACCTCGTGGGATCTGGTTTTTCGTGATGACAAGTTTTTCTGGACAAAGAAAATATAGGGAATTACATCTCTTGAGTTTAGGAGGCCACCTACTAATGTGGTGGGAATCTGGAGTCTGGAAAGGCGTTACTAAATGTACTGTATGACTGACAAAGTAGAGATCTTGATTAAAAGGCAGGCTATCTGGTCATAGACCAGTAAGAACCGGCTGCGTACCCATAACTTCCAAGTGGGGTCATCTGTGCAGTTGCGCATGTTTGAGTATTCCTACATGTCTGATGCATAAGGAGTGCAAGCTGAAGTCTCCCCCCCCCCCCCCCGTGCTTTCATGCTGAGAGGGAAGTAGGAATGGCCTATAGTTAGTGAATGATCTTCATAAAAATAGCATGAATACATGATTTTTTAAAAGGGGGAAATTGACTGTGCAGTTGCTGATGATGAAATGTGGAGAATCACCAAGAAAAAACTGTTGCACTTTTACATTTACATACACACACAGCTAGTTTTGTTGTTAGCTGGGTGCTGGCTTGTTAGAAGCCATTGAAAGAAATCTGGGCTGGTGATGTGAGATTCCTTGGAAGACGCAACAGGCAAGAAGCTTCAGGGGGAGAAAGAAATCGGAGGCAACTGAAATGCTTTTCGCATGCTGGCCCCGTTTGATCTGCATTAGGCTGGCTGGCTGGTCCCTCGCTGTCCTGATCTGGGAATTGCTCCTTGTTGCTGCTGGTAGTGCCAGGTCTTTTCACAAGGAAGTCAGAGTTTTCTTGTGTTAGGGCACAAGGTAGTAGGAGTATGTTCCGAGTATGGAGATCACATTTCATAAAGTTGAAAAGCTGAATTACAGTATGTAAGACTGAAGTTTACTGCTTATACAATAGTCAAAAGATGGTGGAAATTATCCAGCTTGAAAAGGTAGGGGGAAGTGTGATCTACAGCATGAAATGACAGGAAATCCTCAGTACACACTCAAAAGTATCTCTTGAATGGCTGACAACCAGAGATGACTGAGACATTTCAAAGCAGCAAGATTAACACAAGTCTCTGGAGTAATGCTTCCATGATAGATAAATGCAGTTCCATGGTACAGTCAACTAAGAATTGCCACTGATAGAAGTGTTACTTTGTGAAAGATCTAAAGCCAAGTACAGAAGAGCCACTAAACCTTAAGGAAGTAGTAAAAAAATGCCAAGAATGTGTTTTTTGAAAGGGGGGGGCACAATGATACAGAAAGAGGAAGCGCGGGAATAACACCATGAATGTAAGGAAGTGAAATTGAACTGCTTTGCAGCAGCTCAGCAGATTTGAAACTACCTTGGTAAACTAGCTGTCTTTTGCCCTGCTGTGTCTTGAGGAAAACCTTTATTGCACTTCTGTAGGCAAACAACTTTCTCACCACCCTCTAGTAGGGCCATGTGAAGGGACTTCTCAGGTGGCTAGACTGTTCTTGTACCATCACTCTACAGGTCCGACTTACAAGGCCTCCTCCAGGCACCCAGGTTTAGATGCTTTCTACTTCTGACAGTGCAGTGGCTATTTTCTGCTGCCAGGCTAGGGGGCGGATCCCAGCAGAAATCTGCTCACCAGCCACTTCCTGGGCAATGCATTCCTGCCTGCCAACAGCTAGATCCAGGTGCGCAATACATGTGAACATCGCACTGGGCAAGCAGCAGACTGACTGACTCAAAAGAGAGCCCATTTCATAGTTTTGTTCCCTCTTGAGACTGGCTTGGGTCATCTTTGCTTTTTGTACCAGCTGTGCTTAGATCTAGTATGGGAGATGACCAAATCAGCACAGGAAAAGATCTCTCAAAAGTTTCAAGTGCGTCAGGTCACCATCATTTAAGAAATGCGTAAGTAACTGGGTGGTTACAGTTTTTGTCCCTATACATTACACACCCTGTTCCAACAGGCTGTTTAGTTTAAGGGGAAATAAGCAAGCTGGCTGTCCCTTTTCTATTCTTGCATATTAACCTTTTCATGTTCACACCTAGAACAGTATGTTCTAGAGAACATTGAGGGAAGGACATGTCATGGATCTTCACTACAGTGAACTGGAATTTACTTTTAGGAAAGCTTTCCCAATGCTTAACTTCCCCCCATGCATGTTTAAGCAGAATGGAGTCCCAATTACAAGGCAGAGGGGGTAAGAGTTTGTAGGACTACAGTCTAAGAAGGGCCATGGGGTCCAATCAAGCTGTGTACTTTCTGGAATCCATTTCTGGAGGTTCTTGGGGCAGGACTGGCTGTAAAGGCATCAGAGACCAGGTATCTGTCCTTGGAGGCCCCGTCTCCTTCACCTCTTATTACAAGATGTAATCATGACCCCCCCCCCTCCCACATTACTTACTCCTCACACTTGCCCAGTCTTTAAAACCTAGGGCAACTGTCCTATGATCATCATGTCCAGAGACAATGCTTGTATGTTATGAGGCTACGTTCCATTTTGTATTTCTCTAAAAAGCAGGCCCAGCTTCCCAGCTTTTTTTTTAATGCCCCTTTTTATTGAAAGCTGCACTAATGCAGTGTTAATAGTTTTACCTACTATAAGGCTAGAAGAGCACAAAGCTTTTGAGAGCCACCTCCTCTCATGTTGGGCTACCTTGGAGGTACCATCTCTGATATGCTAAACAGGGCTTACGTTCCTCACACCTCTAACACTCAAAGCATCCTGTCCCCTGCTTAAGGGTGAGGGGGACATCAAAAAAGCATACATGTAAAATGAGAGCCAAATGAACAGAAAAGCCAATGCTAATTTAACAAGTCATGAAGCCTGCCCTCTTCTTCATTCGTGGGCTCCTTGCCCACCGACTGGCTGGACAGGATGTCTCCACAAGGCTAATCAGCGGACCGCAGAGCTCTTTCGACAGGGCTCCATTTACCTTCCATTTACGATTGTGCGATTACACGTGCAGACTTTATATTATTCGCTAGGTAACACATTTCAATGGAAAAGTCAACTCAGAAGATATACAGGTCACTCTAACAATAAGAAATGCAGTTTCAGTCCAGAAGAATTTTGTTTTTCCTTTCGTCAGAAAAGGAGTCTTAGCCCCCTCTTGTCTCCGAAGCATATTCAGGTCCCTCTGAAGTGCTGCACAGGGTCTAATCGTCATCGGAAGAGACCTGATCCAGGGGGTAAACCATGAACAACACGTCTGGCCGAGATGGGACACAGGGGTGGCCAGGCCTCACAATTTCAAAGCCCAAAAAACTGAATGTTTTCAGTAACGGAGCTGTAAAGACAAAATGCCAGCATCAGCAAGAAAGTGCATTCAGACACCTCCAATGCAAAATCTGCCAGTACAGCTACCGGTTAAGGCCTGCTGAACTGTGCTCTAGCAACATGCGTTGTGGAAGCGGTCTGGTCCCTAGAGCTTTTGTTTGCATCTAACGTCACACCGCTCCTCGCTCCCTAGAGTTTTGCTGCAATCTAGTTAAGACATCAATGGCTTCTAGCACCAGCCACCCCACCGAACAAGGATGTGGTGCCATCACAGCATGCCAGGAAGAAGCTGCCTTGTTCAGAGGGTGACAGTGGCACCAAGCTGTCACCCCTTAAGTAGTAAGATCCCAAATCTCACTTCAAATGAGACTGAAAATGGGGCTGTGTGGCAGATGACATAATCGGTGGTCGCATGCAGCCCCCAGCCCAAGAAGATCAACATCCTGAAGCCTGTTGGGAGCTGCCCGCAACAGTTATCAGATTAAAGACATGCCATCAAACTATTTACAGGTGAGTTAGACTACTGAAGGCTCAGCCTAGAACCCCGAGGAATTAAGAGGTGGTTGGTTGGTTTTAAAGAAAAAACTCCCAGAAAAACAATTTCCTGTTTCTCTTAACGAACAAACTTTGTCATCGAATTTGCAGCTTTATATGCTTGAAATTAAATTTCCATGCTTTAATCATTTAATATGTTATCCTAAATTTTGGGAGAAGGTAGAAGCAGCAAGACCCTAGTCTGATATCTCCTTCCTTCCTTCCTTCCTTCAAGCCAAAGAGTACCTGGGCATCCAGCCAGCAAGCACCACACCAGTCAGTGCAAAATGCCAAAAGTGGAGCTTCCTTGCCCATTTCAATCAAAGGGAATCTCTTGTATTACTGCAACTAATTTGGTGCTCCTGCATTCCATTCAGAAATACTATCCACTTCAACTGCCATTATGATTAAAGTTTCCTACTTTCCCAAGAAAAATACAAACATCCAAAGTTCTCCAACCCAGTGTCAGGATTTACTACAGAGAGCATGCCTTTCCAAGCTGGGGAAGCTGACTGCAGAGGGCAAGAGCAGGATTAAAGGGCCACATCACTCACCTCTGTCTTCTCTGCTTTTGCGGAAGCAAATGAAGACATAACTTGCTTTCATTTTTTCTTCAGCAAATTCCAACAGTGCTAATAATCTGCCAGGAGGGGGGGAGAAAAAAGGGCATCAGATGGTGGCAGGCTACCTGCTGGTTCGATCCTTAAGCACAGTGCATTGGTCCTCAGGGAATGGGTTGGAACCGTCTCCGCTTCTGTTCTTTGCAATTGATGATAAAGGAAGAAGCAGGTGTGCAAAGGGTGTGTGTGGAAGGCTAGGGTCAAATCTAAAACGACTCCTCTATTATTTTTGCAGTGGCAGCAAGCGTAAAATCCTACCTGGGGTGCATGAACAAAGCAGCAGAGTATTGGTGGGGAGGGAATTAAAAATACCAGTCCCATGATGAAGTTTTGGATTAAAGATTAGTCCCCATACTGGTGAAGACTGTGGGCTCTGCTACATCTGAGTACCTGAACTGCCACCAAGTCCTTCAATTTGCCACTTCACCTGCCTGGAGGGGAATTAATTGCAGCTGGAAGAGCTCTCGAGTGGAAAGTCTCCTATCTGACAAGAACTCGGTTCCTGCCCAGGGTCAAGTTCCACAGGGGCATCAACCACGCAGACAGCTCTGCACCCTTCAGCCACTGCTCTGAGGGCTTCCTGGCTTAGTGCCTGGCACTGGAGGTTGAGGGGAAGGGAGCAAGGAT
This sequence comes from Eublepharis macularius, assembly GCF_028583425.1. Lineage (NCBI taxonomy): Eukaryota > Metazoa > Chordata > Lepidosauria > Squamata > Eublepharidae > Eublepharis > Eublepharis macularius. The sequence continues at coordinate 30,808,671 of NC_072807.1, read as the reverse complement.
ACCTTATGAAGTGACCATCTTACAGTGGCCCTGCCTTCCTTATGACCAGACCAACATGCATCCTAACTCTGGACAAACGTTTTGTGCAGGTGTGAGGTCTAGAAACACACCACCTTGCTACAGGATTGACATGGTTTCCAAACAAAGCTTTCTAAGAATGTTTAGTCTTGTATTAGTCTCCTATTTAGGATGAAGTTTCTAAGGAGAGGGAGAGCAAAGAGAAGAGAGAATGCCTGACAAATGCCTCCCCATCACAATGATAGGGCGAAAGAAAGGCACACCCCCACAGTGAGTTAATTCTACATCAGCTTCACCCCAGTTTCTGAACTAGGTCCTCAAACATGCCAAATGGCAGGACTTAGGTGGCTTCAGCCCAGCCACTCTGTCCAGTCAAGGGTCTCTTGCTGCAAGCTTGGCAAACTGCACCTTTAATCAAGACCTAACTGAATGGTGGCCCATAAGATTGGAGAAGAGCAGCAGATTTAGTTAATATGATAGTGACCATTTCCATGATAACCTCTACCAAGCTTATTTTAGGGAGCTAAAAATAATCAGTTATGCAATTGTACTTATCTCAAGATAGAAGTACAATCACATGCCAAAAAAAAAAAAGTGTTACAAGGAAGAGATAAATGAGGTGGAACACGAGGAACTACAAAGGCTGGTTTAGTCCCCAAATCAGGAGTACCTTTTTTTGGACATCAAACGACCTATATATCAGTAAAGTGGGTCCCTTCTGACATGCTATGACCTCAAATCCCCATGCTATGGGGAAGGGGGGTGGGGTTAAGTTTCCTTAAAAGTTAAAATGGAGATAGAAGACTGCCAGGAGGGGGAAAACAAGCCAATGTCAGGCTTCAGAGGCAGAGCTGAAACCGTCAGCTGAAGGGGGGGGGAGTATTGACTTGAAAATGTTGAAGGCATTTTAAAGTGGGCATATAGTGCCCTAAACCTCCATAAGAAGGTTTGATCTGCTCTCCCATCAATTTACACAAAACTCACTCTCTTCATCCTAACAGTCATTTCCATGATAGCTACTAGTGTGTGCATGTGCACACACATGCATACATACACACACAAACCTCCACAGTTTATTAACCAAGTTAGCTTAAGACTCTTACCCTTCTTTACTCCCATCAGCTAATAAACCATCAGGGATTTCCACAAAAAGACTCTGATTGGATACCACCGCATCCCAGGAAGAGGTCTTGCCTTCTGTCACTTTGTACTGGAAGTGAACAATGTGTGGTTTCCCATCATGCACTGGAAGATCTTGGTTAACAGTGAGCTTTTCATCCTTTGTGTTTTATTGAGCAAAAAAACCAAAAATAAGTGTAATATTGAAGGGAGGGTCACTAAGATGAGCATTTTTCAATAGTGTGTTTTATTGCAAGGCTAGCTACTACCTATTACTGCTTATATTTATTAAAATATTAATACCCCTCCCTTTGCTTTTTAACAGAACTGATACTGCCAATGTTCCAGTTCAACTAGAAAGTTCTCTTACAGTGCAATCCTAAGAAGAGTTACCCCAGTCTAAGCCCATTGAAATCAATGGGCTTAGACTGGAGTAGCTCTTCTTAGGATTTCAGTGTTTGTTTCAGACTGAGTCAGACACATCTTCTCGAACAGTTCCGGGCATTTCAAATTGCTGCCATGCTCTGAAATTTTATCTCCACAATTTCAGGTTGGTTGTCTAAAATTAAACCATTTTGGCTGTGTCTAGCAACAGTTTTTACAGACGCAAACCTGTTCTGTCCCAACCAGTAGAAATGGTCCAGGAAAACCTGTTGTATGACACAGTCAGAATTATGCAGGCGGAACTGTGCTCTGGTCCATTGCAGGGGATCCAACAGCATTCTGGTTAACTTGGGAAGTATGAATTGCAATGCTGTGATGACCAGCAGTCTCACAAATTCAGCCAAGTATCTTGACTGGATCCAGAATGTGGTCCAGTGCCAAACCTTTAAAAAACTGAATATTTTGAGAGAGAATCTCAGTAAAAAAATCCCATTGTACAAGTCTATTTTAACAAAAGTCCAAATTACGCACTTCTGCAAGGGAATTAGTCACGAAACATTGCCAATACTGATTATGTAGCACTGGAAAGGAACCAATCAATGGCTGCTTCCACACACATTGGATAATGCACTTTCGATGCACATTAGTGGTTGTGTGCAACTGGATTTTCCTGTTTCACACAGGAAAATCCAGTTGCAAACAATCACAAACTTATATCAAAAGTGCATTATCCAATGTGTGTGGAAGCAGCCAATCTATCCCCACTTCAACAGCAAGATACCCCTTGTTCTGTGAGTCAAACAGTAGCTATATAAGTGTTATGGAAACATAGAACCCTGGGGGAGAATTGCAGTCAGGTGATTGCTGAGAGCAATCCAGAGGGATGGGACGTCGTTATGTGCACTCCGAGCCAGCATCAACTAACTTGCTGTAGAGAGCCATGCCACTGCTACTTCCTAGCTGCAGCCTAACAAAAACAAGCATAGTGTAAACACTCCGAGGTGCTGAAAAGGGCCCCAGACGTCCCTCATTTCTAAAGGTACCTGACAGCCACACTGAAAATTAGTCAGCGTCAGGGTCTATCTACACATTACAAACTCCTTGTGTTTTGTGGGGAAACAACCCAAGGATTTTATATCACACATGCAATGGGAGTTTCGTGCGTCTCAGATGCACACCAGCTCTTTTCTGTTTGCCACCATGGCACACAGGGAAAAGCAGCTGGAGCAGCCCCACCCCCCACATGCTGTCTTCACATCCTCAAACTGCCCCATAGAGCATCTAGTGGCTCCGTTGTGAAGCTTACATAAAGTGATCTTTACAATGCAACTAATAGTGGCTCCATGGGGCAGTCTGAGGACATGTAAACGGTGTGGAGGGGGAAGTCTGAAGCTGCTTTTCCTTGCAAGCTGTGGTCACAAACAGAAAAGATCTAGTGGGCATCTGGGAGGCACAAAACGCCTGTTGCATGTGCAATGGAGACCCTCCCCCCATTACTTTCCAACAAACACAAGGATTTCACAATGTGCAGAGAGAGGTGCAGAAGTAACAGGCTTGACCAGCACAGTGTGAAGAGCGACAGTGTTTTCAAGCGAGGAAGTATCCGTTGGGTTCCTTGAGACTCTTATAAGGCTCATCTCCCACTGTAAAGCAATTTAGCATCCAGCCTCCCCGATCCCTCTGTCTGCAGTTATATAAAATGAGGCTCACCTTATATATCAAAGCTGAGGGAGAAGGATCCCTGCTACCCCCTCGCCCACCGGGGATCTTCGACAGTGGGTGAGGGGCATCAGGAGCACCACAGAGGCCCTGGGACGATGTGCCTGCAGCACTGGAGTTGAGGGCAGTTACTCAAAGGCAAAATACTACTGCAAAAAGAAGAAGGGGAGATGCACAGTTAGACTTGGGAGCCCCGGCAGGCGTCTCTGCTAAGACTCCACACAGGCCAGGTCTGCTAAGACTCTAGCACAGCTTGTGCACCATTCATTTTGAGCAGGCAGCCCTCAGACACCAGGAAACAAAAGGAAGGGAGAGAGAATCCTGCTGCGACAGGGAGGGCACACAACCAACTCCTCTGCTGGCAGGAGGCCCAGGCGACTGGAGACATGAGCCGATGAGCACACGTTTTTCAATAAACATCTAGAAATAGAGCGGCAGATTCTTCAAGGGGCAGAGTTAGGTTTCATGTTTTTGGAAAGGGAATGGCTGGGGATGTATGGTTCTTCAAAGCAGTCATAGTATTTTTTAAAAATGTTAGTGCCACCACCCTTAAGGGATCATGTGCGCTTCTCCATGTGGGCCTTTTTCCAATCCCAGAGAGAGCGCAAATGAAAAGAAGCCTGTCGGGGCTTGCTTGCAGGGCTTCTGTGAAAAGATGCAGACAGCTTGTACCTCTCCCACGCAACAGAGGTGCACAATTTGCCTCTGTGAAGACAGCAATTTTACCACTGCTTATGATGGGGTCCAACAAAATGGAAACTCTCAAAATAGATTACGCAGCACAAGAGAGAGAGAGAGGGCACAGTAGCGAGCAGACACAAATTTATTCAAAAAAGAATCCAATGCAATTCTTGCCACTGGTGCCCTTCACTGGGGGAATTCTGTACATTTAGAAGCACACAATCTTGAAACAAAAATCCAGAAAATACAAGCGTGGAGCACTCTTTCTTCAAGGTCTGAAATACATTGGATTCTTTGTTGAATAAATCTGTTCCTGCACCCTTCTATGGAACTACTTGTGCTTTGCTTCTCGAGCCCAAAGAAGCTGCTGTCGTCACTAATACGATCAGCCCCCTGCTTCTTACGGTTTTGACATGGTAAAGTCACTGGAATTATAAACAGCATTTCTTCCTCTTCCACATCCATGTCTAATCTGCAAGTTCAAAGATGTTTATTTACTTCATTTACATCTGGCCTTTCTCCCCATTGGCTTCTCTCCTTCATTTTATCCTCAAAACAACCCTGTGAAATAGGTGAAGCTGAGTGTGTATGACTGGCTCCAGATCACCCAGCATGCTTCCCTGGCAGAGTGGGTTTCAGGTGGGTGGGTGCAGTAGAACAGCAAGATTCGAGTCCAGTTGCACTCTGAAAGCCAACAAGATTTTCAGGGTGTAAGCTTTCTGGAGCCAAAGCTCGTCAGAGTGGGGATTTACAGTTGCACAGGGCAGGTTCAAACCTTGGATCGCCCAGATTCTAGCCTGACTATCCACTACACCACGCTGTGATAGTCTTGTGGGAAACATTAAAGGTTTAGGATTGGCTGTATATACATTAAAATGAAACATTCACTAGGTCAAAGCCATTGGCAAAGAGAGGCCAGGAATTAACACAGTATCAGCCAACTGAAGATAACATTTCATGCATGAAATGAAGTGGGCACCTGGCTCACAAAAACTTAATGCCACAACAAAATAAGGCAGTTTTTAAGATATCCCAAGACTCTCTATTGCATGTCACATGTACAAACGAGTCGAAACCTTCAAATTCCTCAAGCTTCCACAACAGGAGTGAGGTTTCATGCTACAGAAAGGCTCACTTCTGTCAGAGAACTACCCAAACCAGTTCCCAGGACTTCTATGTTAAAGGCAGGCGCGTACCAAGAGGAAAACTGCACTTCAACATGTTCCAGCTGGACAAAAGGAGTCTTTGCATGCTGACAGTATTTGCTTCCCACTCTGGAGCCTAATGCATGTGTATCCCTGAACAGCAACCATTACTCATACTGGTGCAAAGTAAAACGACTGCATGCATCCAAATCAGTGCTTAGAAGCTAAACAGCTGATTCAGAACAGGCAGTGGTCGCTTGCTGAAGTTAATCTTCCTGCCTGGGCCGATCCAAAGCAGCTGTACTGAAGGTGTCGGCTACTAAGCGCATGTATATAAAGCTGGCTTGTCTGCATTGACCATATTCACCGGAACAGTTAACTAAAGCAGCAGCGCTCTGCTTTTGTGCTGGTGCCTGGGTGGAGAACAGTGTGGCAAAACGCTTGGCATGGCATTCTCTGCCATCCCTCTCCGGCCTCCCCAATACAGCTGGCAGATGTGCTTGTTTTCTCCAGTCAACAATACGGCATTATCATTGAGAAGGATGTCTGAATAATCAAGTGTAGCAGTAAAAATCAAGATCCCTTCTCCCCATGGAAGGCAGTTCATTCTTGCAGCGCCTAGTCCTATAAAGAGCCTCAGAGGGCCAGATAGTCACGGCTGTGACTAAATCAGTACGTAAGCACATGTACTTATGCAGATGCCCCATCAGCTCAAGGAAGGGCAATTCCGCATCAAGAAAGGCCAGATTCTGCGACTGGTATACATTATGTCAACCAAACGTATTTGCTCATTTTGTAGAATCTGGCACCTTTAAGCTAGTCATGGGGGAAATGAGCTGCATGCAGCACTGAAGCCCTACCCCCTCATTGCTGAAAATCCTGCCCCCCCCTCCTTCCAGAATGTTGCCAGGCCCAACCCAAACCCTTTCAGATAAAGCTTGGGAATTTTAAAATCATGGAAAATTAAAACTTTCAGGGGACTGTATTCTGCGCAATTCAGTACATTCTGCATTTCCGGGAATGACAGCAGAATTCACCCCGTTCTGGGCATGCCCAGTAAGGAGGAGGCACACACATGAATGTTGCAAACTTGGGTGGAAGTACTGTTTATTCAGCAATATGTATTTCACCTTGAATCATATATTTACGCTAAGTGGCAAAGCTTCCTGCCACCTACACGGCATATTCATCTTTGCAAAAGCACAGGAGAACGTCCCTTTATCTCTCTGGGGGAATGACAGAACCTTGTGAATACCGATTCAAGGGATTATTTATTTATTTACTTCATTTATACCATGCCTTTGTCTCTAACGAGGTCCCAAAGCAGCAGATATTATCCTCTCCTCCATTTTATACTCGTAACAACCCTGTGAGGTAGGTTAGGATGTGTGTGTGTGACTGGCCCAAGGTCATCCATGGCCGAGTGGCGATTTGAACCTGGCTCTCTCACACAAACCGTAGTCTGACACTCTAACCACTACACAATACCAGCTGTTTATCTCACTCAAAGAACAGAGATGGAAAAATTGTTTTCAGAATTGAGGAGTCCTGGTGGCAGACATGGTCCTCCGCCACGTCCTGCAATCTCTGATCAAGCTGGCTGCTGCAGAGCATTATCAGTGGGTCATGCACATGGTTTTCTTCTCTCTTGCTACCATTTCCAGTTAAACAAGATTTCCATTTCTAAAAAAACCTCACTAGACAACAACAACATTCGATTTCTATACCGCCCTTCAGGACAAGTTAACGTGGTTTACAAAGTGTGTCACTATTATCCTCAAGATAATAGTATCTCTATTAACAGTGCCCCTGTGAGGTGGTTGGCTGAGAGAGCTCTGAGAGAGCCGTGACTGACCCTACAGCTTTTAAACTGGCTCTCCAGAGATTATAGCAATACTGTAGAAATGTGCATATATTATGAGCAGCAACTGGCTTTCCCAGTACATCTTCAGCTCCCTGAAAAGAAATGCCTCTCATATTTCACTCTGCTCTCCTGGCATTCATGTAGCCATTTTTATGTCCCATTCCAGTCAACCTCTCTCTCAGGGATATCAGAATGAAAAAAAAAACCCTCAGAGAACGATCACGAGACATTTATTCAGATCTTTAAAATAAAAACCCGCACTCTAAAATAGTAACCCGGATGAGAGCAAAAATCAAGTTACGCTACACTTGGATATATGGCCAGATGGATTTAACCCAAATGGTAGTTAACTTGTCTGATATATTGGCCCAATTAGGGAAAAAGCATAAATGCTGCTTCATTAAAGATCTTTCCTACCATTAAACAAGAGGGACCAATTCCAAACCTCCTAATAGCAAGCAAGGCTTGGATAACTGGGTCAGTAAGAACTGGTAAATTAAAAGCCTGACTCAAAGATTGCTCATGTCATATTAACTGGAGGGGGTGGAGGGGAGGAAGCCTTCAGGAGAAATTGTACTTGGCACAGACAAAGCAGCCCAACAGAAATGGAAAATCAAGCACAGATTTCAAGGGAGCTTCATCGCTAGTTTCAAGTGGCACAAGCAGGTGCTCAGAAAGTCCTTCTGGGATACAACACCTTGCACAAGAGCTAGCTACAGAAAAACACACACACACAGTAGTGGCAATAAGCCACCTCTTCAAACAACAGACACGAACCATCCTCTCCCTTATAAAATCTAGTCACCTGAACCCCCACCCCAAAAGAGAAAGCCTTAAGAACATCTCAAGTCTGTCTTACAATATCCCCGATTCTCTTCAAGATACCATCCAATTGCCTAGTTTCATTTTTTAGCTTGCAACAGTCATAACATTCATCCCGTTACAGGGCATAAGTGTATTTTAACATACAACTGTAAATAGCCACTTGTCCGGTGCTATGCTGTAAGAATTTCCTCAAGGCAAAAGAACCTCCCCCCCACCCCGGCTACAAATTATGAACATTGGCACATCTGTGCAAGCAACCTTTAGGGACTCACTTTCCAGGGTGTTTTAACACTAGCTGACCCTCTTCTGCTGCAGGCTTACCTTGGCAGAGCTCACAAGCAATATACAATATATAGTGCAAGTAAGTAGCTTTCTGAATGCTTTGCAAAGATTTTTAAAAAGCTGGGGAAGAAAGGGGGAAAGCCAAGGTGACTGTTACTGCTCAAAGATGGCAAAATTCAAGGACTTATATTTGGGTGTTGGTGTAAAGTCTCTCCAAAGGGTTTCATTCATGCAATAGCAGATGATAAATTCGTAGTTACATTGAAATGTAATGGAGAGCTTCCTAGACATCTCGGTTTTGACCACAAGAAGCAAGATGGATACTGGCATGTTCTTCGCAGTGCAAAAGTTTACTTTTTTTTTTGACAACAGGCTCAACTTTATAGATCGTCAAATGCTAAGAGAGAATTGGTACAAAATGTTCTTCAGATGGTATATTACCCCTAAAGACACTGTAAGAACCAATAAAGGCTATAGTGGACAGTGCTGGAATGTCAATGCAGAGATGCTACATTCTATCATACGTGGTGGACATGCAAGAAGACGAGATGATACTGGATAAAAATTCATGAAGAGCTGCAAAAGGTATTAAAGCTTCACTTGAGCTGAATCCTAAAAATGTTATTAAACATCTTACCGAGTAATATTACAAAAGTACATGGTGAACTTTTTACGTATATGGTGACAACTGCGAGAAACGTACATGCAGCAAAATGGAAGACAATTTTGTCTGGATGTAAATGAATGGACAAACTGCATGAATGTGCATCTATGGCCGAACTAACTTCTGGCCACATGGTTTAGACATTCTGAGTGGTGCTTATAACCCTGTGCTAGTCTGCAAATTTGTGCAGGTGCAAGTGTACTGATCAAGCAGGGGTACAAGAGGTCACAGAGAAGCAAAGTTTAGGAACTAGCTGAGATCTTGAAAGATAAGTTAAAATGCATCTTAGGTTGCAACAAAGCTTTGTCCACCGCATACCTGATGGTTTTACACCAACCACGTTGTTAGAAATGTGGTAGGAACTTATGCTTTGAAGAGAGTGACCCAAACAGCAGGTTGGTCATATACTTTAGTGAATGTTAAGAGGCTCGTCAGTCCTTACCTCCCTCGCTGACCTGATTTCTAGACCTCTAGATGGATGGAATTACTTCACTGTTTACATAACACCAAAGGCCTTGAGTGAATTAAAAAAAAATCCAGATGAGTGTCTTGTGTGCAAGTTTAACAGCCTATCAGGGGCCCATTATTAGTACACAGACAATAATGTTAAGATAAAGTAACTTTAGGACTGCCTAAAAAGTTTAAGAAGAGGACTGCCGTGTTCATGTTTTTTGTTTGTTTGGAAGATTGCATGCATTATGTTTGGAGCAAAGCTAAGAAAACTTTCCTTGGAACAGCAGTAAACAAAGGGCCTTCCTGTTTTGCAAACCAATGAGATTTTCCAAATGTAACATTTGCCAGCTTAAGCGATAATCTGACTTGCAGGCAGAAGCTTTACATTATTCAACTCTAAATCAAAAATTAATTTATTTTGAGGAAACAGGAATGGCACTTCTTTAAAAATGTAGTTCCTAAAATGCACTGTATTGAGAGCAAAGCTTAAAAGCTGGATTTCTGCTTTAAGCTACAGCCCTGTGCACCATTTATCGCAGGCTTCCCAGGTAAGATTTATTTGTCCAAACAGAACCACTGCTGCAAAAAGCATTTTGCTACCCCTCCATTTTAAAAGGCTAAAAAAGGCATGTCTCTGCAATTAAACTGCAAATACTTCATCTACCTAGGAGACCCATGACACAGAGTAGTAAGCTACAGTACTGCCGCCCAAGCTCTGCTCACAACCAGAGTTTGATCCTGGCGGAAGCCGGGTTCAGATAGCTGGCTCAAGGCTGACTCAGCCTTCCATCCTTCCGAGGTCGGTAAAATGAGTACTCAGTTTCCTGGGGGTAAAGTGTAGATGACTGGGGAAGGCAATGGCAAACCACCCCAGAACAAAAAGTCTGCCAAGAAAACATTGTGACATGTGACATCCTCCCATGGGTCAGTAATGACTCAGTGCTTGCACAGGGGACTACCGTTACCTTTACCTACTTCATCTACATGCACTACAATAAATAATTTGAGACAGATGACCATGTTGGTCTGTGGCCGAAAAATTAGGATGGAGTCTAGGGACTCCGTAAAGTAAACATAAATGTCTGTGGGCTGTAGCCCAGTTCTTCAGCTGCAGATGAAAGACTCCTCAGTAAAAAGATGTCTTATGTAGGAGGTATGAAATAAGCAAGCAAGCAAGCAAGCAATGGTCTCTGGGCCATGAAATTGAGGAAGTAAAGGGTGGCATGTAACAGTGCAAAATTAACATTTAATCAAGACTAACAGGCACAATTTACTAGCTTTATTAATCTAGTTAATAACTGGCAGGGTGTTTCCTAGGATAATTTACACCTAGCAGAGTGAAATAGCTCATTGTTTTTCCAGGCATTGTATTCAGTATAACAAGTGGTTAGTGCAAATGGCTTCCTTGATTAATATTCTCTGACCAATACAGTTTTCTGCCCAGTATTATAATCAGTTACTTACTATAACTACTAAGTAGGACTAGTTATCCTGTAGCTTGAAAGACAGTTTAATTATCTCTCAATGTAGACCAGTACGATATAGACATAGGGTAGGGAGCTACACATCTCTGCTCTAGCCATGAAGCACAGTTTTGGGCATGCCTCTCTCTCAGCCTAAGTTTCCCTACAGTCTACTGCAAAGATAAGCAATTTCTTTATAAAGAGCTCTGTAAGCATAGAACAATACTGAGAATCTATTTCTGCTGGAAGTGTGCGGAATGCCTTGTTTTTAAGTTAAGCCTTCATCCCAAGTTTGGCTTCTTGGCAAACCTGTGTTTTGCAATGCTCTTTTTAAAGAGGAAACTCTAGAATTAGAGCTAGTTTGGAATTTTTGATGTTGGAAAGTTCCCCATGGGGGGAGTACAGTGGAAGGTGTATTTACCTGTTTAAGTCATCTGTACCCCATTTCTACCAACTTGGGTTTATCCAAAGATAAAATCTCACAAATTTCAGCATCCACCTCTAAATCCCAATGATGAAAATGTTACAGCTACAAATCCAAGTTGTGCCATAAGCTACCATTCCACCTAGCAAGACCGGAATGGAAGGGAGGAGCACAAAGGCTACAGTCTTTATTCTGAAAGATCACTTCATTTCTCTCTCCCAGCAGAGTGCGGCCTTCAGGTCTTGTGCAAGAAGCTGTCACAGCCCCCTGAAGAGAAAGCTCTCTGGACACAAGAAGTCATCTGTCCTTTCTCAGAGCTCTCTCTGTAGACAAAGGGAGGTCAGCTTTTCACACTGGCAGGATGCTGTGTTATCCCAGCCTAGATGCCAGTCTCTTCCATGTTGCCTGTGGTACTACCCCCCCCCCCCCCCAAGAGCTCAGATCACAGTGGAAGCGCCTCCTTGCTCAGCCTTATTTTTGGAAGTCAGAGAGTACACCGGACCACGATCTGAACATTATAGTGGATGTTCCACATGACCATAGATCCAGAGGAGTTAGCTGTGTTAGTCTGCAGTAGCAAAATTGCAAAGAGTCCAGTAGCACCTTTAAGACGAACCAACTTTATTGTAGCCTAAGCTTTTGAAAGCCACAGCTCTCTTCTTCAGATGCATCTGAAGAAAGAGAGCTGTGGCTCTCAAAAGCTTAGGCTACAATAAAGTTGGTTCGTCTTAAAGGTGCTACTGGACTCTTTGCTGTTCCACATGACCAGTTTACCAGAGGCAAAAATGCACAAAAAATCAAACATCCATGCTGCACAGCTTACCTCAAGTCAAGGGGTTGACCATTCTAGCACTGAACACAAGTTGCATGCAACAGCTATTGCCTGTCCTAGTCACATTCTAAACTAGCCTGTTTTCTTGTAGAGCACCAACAGTTACTTGTGCACTTACCCTCAAGAAAGCTGGTACTCCTCCAGCCCCAGATATTAAGCTACTCCAGAATCACAGCTACCTGAGTGAACACTCTCCCTCCAACTGATTTGTGTACAGGAAAAGTCGTCTTGAGATGCCAAAAATAAATGGAATTTGAGAAGACTGCTTTCTATTTGTATTTGATGAAGTGAGCTTTGACTCAAGAAAGCTTAGGTATCCTGCAAAGAATGTTTTGCTGGTCTTTAAAGGGCTAGTGGACTCCAAATTCTGTTCTCCTAATACAGAATACAAGCAAGAGCTACCTGCCAAAAAACAAGCAGGTGTCTAGTGCCACTTTAAAAGACTGACCTTTTATTCCAGTATAAGCTTTGGTGGACTAGATCCCATCTCGGCAGGTGCCATGAGAAGTTCCTGGCAAAACAGGCTCCAGTGTGAAAAAGCAAATGTGGTAATTTTTCTCCAAAAACGGTTCCACAGAGCTGCTGTTTATTTTGGCAGCAACAGACTCCGGAACTGTTTTCCAAAATATCCGATTCCAAGATCCAACGCCCAGAGGGGCACCATGAGGCTACCTGGGCAAGCTTTGCAGGCCAGTCCTCGGCATGTTAAGGAAACCGTTTGGATCTGAAGGGGGAAAGAGCCCACAGGGTTGCAACTTGCTCCCCCCACCCCACCCCCCAATTGCTTCCAGGCTAGGAAAAACGTCTCATGTCACACCAGGGGTGGAGATAAAAGGGATCCCGGCTCCACCCTCGCGCAGGGAAAATAAATAACTGGCAATGGCGGTACAGAAGCACCCTGTTACGAGTCTGATTATTAAAGGAGGCCCCATGCAGGGAGGGGAGGGGGTCCTAAAGCAGCCCCTTCCCCTCCTTGCAAAGGACGGAGGAAAGATGTCCCCCACCCCACTTCGGAAGCCCATTTAGGAGGAGGAGAAATTAAGAGAAAGGAGGCGAGGACGTGCAGGGTGCGTGCCCCTTCCCCCCCACCCCCAAATGCGTGCAAAACGCGCCCCCACCGTCGTGCCCGCGCCTACAACGTTGCAGTCGCCTCCCCACCCTCAAATTCTGCATCCCCTCCGCGATCCTCTTTCCTCCCCCCCCCCCGCCTTTGTGCATCATCCGGGTCTCTCAGAGAGGGGGGGAGGGGAAGGCCTCGATCCTGAGGGGTCCCACCCCCCCTCCTCCTCGAACAGAAGGGGCAAGAGGGGGGCCGCCGCCGCCGCCGCCCCCTCCCCGGGTACCTGTCCTGGGTGTTTATCATCCTCGGGGCTCGGCAGGACGGACCGGGGTCGGGAGGAGGCGCTCGCTCTCGGGCCTCACAGCAGCTCCTCCCTGGGCCAGCGCCGAGCTCCGACTGAGGGACCCGAGCGCCGGCTCCGCCCCGCCCCGATGCTCATCTGCATAGCCACGCCCACCTCCGCCGCCGGGCTGCCTGGGAAACGGGCGCTCGAAACAAAGGCAGGAGGGGGAGCCAGAGCGCCCGCGCCTCCTGCGACACGGCGCAGGCGCGAGGAGCAGGGCCCCGGCGCGCACGCGCACTTCGATTCCCTCGGTGAGGCTGCGCTGCGCTTTGTGCCCGGCGCGGGGTGGTGCAAGAAGTGGGAGGACCGGTCTCTCGCTGTCGGGCTTGCCAACCTCCAGGTGAGGCCTGGAGATCTCAGAATTATCGCTGCTTTCCACGTAGGGTTGCCAACGCTCCCAGGTAGGACCTGGAGATCTTCGCAGAAGTATCATTGCTTTCCAAGTAGATTTGTCAATCCTCCCAGGTAGGACTGGAGATCTCCCAGAATTGCAACTGGTCTCCAGACTGCAGAGATTAGTTCCCCTGGAGGAATTGGCTGCTTTGTAGGGTGTGGGGGACGGGACTGTATGGCATTTTACCCCACGAAGGTCCCTTCCCTCCCTAAACGCCCTCCCCCCCGAGCTCCACCCCAAATCTCCAAGCACTTCCCATCCCAGAGTTGGCAACCCTATCTCCAAACTTCAGTTTCCTGTGGAGGAGATGGAGTCCTTGGTGGGTTGACTCCAATGCATTTCATCTCTGCTGAGCTCCCTCCCATCCCCAAACTTCACCCCACCCCAAATCTCTAGGAATTTATCAACCTCCAGGTAGGTCCTAGTGCTCTCCCGGAATTACAACTGCCCTCCAGACTACAGAGATCAGCTCCCCTGGAGAAAATGGCTACTTTGGAGGGTGGCTGCTATGGCATCATACCCATCTGAGGGTCCTCTCTAGGCTCCACCCCCTAAACCTCCAGGAATATCCCAGCTTGAAGTTGGCAACTCCCATTCACCGTGAAGTAGAGACACATTGCTCTCACTGTGATTTAGCTTTGCCATGTTCTAATGTTGCCAGATCTGATTGGTTATGTGGCACTCTTATGTCATCACTGCATGATCCCTGATTGGTTAGATCATGCAGCTAGCAAGAAGAACCATCTTGTTTTTTAAAAAAAGGACTGAAGCAGAAGTTGGGACGAACAAGAAAAAATGGAGCAAAACCGAGTGGAACAGTGCAAAACATGATCAGGTTTCTCTTCCAGAGAAAATTTCAGGCGCCTGGGAACCTTTTTCACTAAAATGCTCTCTCACATGCCAGCCCTAGTCAAACCCACGTTGTTGTGTGTGGCTCTCTGCAGGAAACAAAAATCAAGTTGTTGTTCCAGTTCAAAAGAAGCCTATTATTGCCCCCCTTCTCATTTAATGTTACTATTAGAGGAAGAAGTCTATTTATATTATTCAGGAAAAACAAAACCAGTCTTTCCCACAGTAACCACTCCTCTGGCAGATTGTTAGAGGGGAAGTTGGAATGTGCTAGGCATTATTTTTAGGATTCACATGGGAAAAAAGCCTTGGTTGCTCCATTTCCAGCATGAGGGCAAATTGCCATGCAACATCACTTCCTTGCTATAATAGCAGCTTCATATATATATATATATATATATATATATATGTAAATGGTTTTCCTTTATGGGAAGCAAGTCCATGTGCAGAGCCTGTGTGAGAATGATTTATGATTCACCTGATTTCGTTATAACATTTCTTGGTCATTCTCACCAAGGTGAGGTGGCTCGGAATATATTACTTTTGAAGCAAAAAATAACATAAGCATTACATATGAATGGCAAATGAAAATGAACAAATACAGCAATGAAGGCTGCGGATAAAAATTAGAGTATACTTTAAAAAACAAACTCAGCCAAAGCCTGGGAAATGAAAAACTGTTTTTTCCTGGTGCTTAAAACTGAACCGAGCAGTTGCCAGGGAAACTGCCATGAGGAAGGCATTTTACAGCCCAGGAGCCACAACAGAAAAGGACCTGTCTTGGGTCACCACCTGCCTATCTTCCCAGCAGGGCCTCTGATGCTCCTCTTAAACTGATGAGCAGGTTCCTATGGGGTTAAAAGCAGTCCTTCAACGGTTCTGTTCTCCGATCCCTTAGGGCTTTAAATGTAAGAGCCAAGCCTTTTAAAGCCTTTTGTGCTCAGAAGCAAATGAAGAGATGGGATGTGCTCTTTTTATCTTACACTCATTAACAATCAGGCTAACACCCTCTGTGCCATTTTGACAGTTCCAAGCAGTCTTCAAGGGCAGCCCCGTGTAAAGCAGAATACAGCAATCCAGCCTGGACATGATCAGAGCATGACTAATGCTCACTTTTCAATACTGCATCAGTTACACGAGTCAAACTGGTTCAAGGCACATTGTCAGCAATCCCCAGTGTGGCACCTGGGAGCAGCATGATGCTTGCCAATGTGTTTCCTGGAACTCGCTCACTTCTTGAGCCTTGGGGAAAGAATCAAAAAGATCTGGCACAGAACAGCACACCAAACCAAATCAAGAAAGTCCAAATTACTCCCAGCAATTGACTGACTTGCTCATCCCAAGAGGGATGGTCACAGCCATGCACTTTTCAGCTCGCCCGCAACCACAGATTCCTTAGGCCTCTAGGCTTGGAAAACTCTTCCTGCCTGTGCACTGAGAGCAAACTCCCCCCATCCTTTGGAAACAGCCTCTCCTTTGCAAAGCAGAGAGAAGGAGCCCCGATTTCTTCTGTTTCCTTCATGCAGGAGATATTCCAGAAGTGCCTCCATCCTAGAAGAACACTTTAGCATGGAACCTGCCAACTTTTTGCGGAACCTCCCAGTATTCGAGATTGGCCCTGCCAGTGGGGGAGTTTTGAGGAGCGCCATCACAGTGTTAGGACAACAAGAGGAATAAATAATCGGGTGGCAGAGAACCCTTTTCTTGATCGCTCCAGATCAGCAGAGGATGTTGAGTGAAATATCTTGGGATCGCTCTTTCTGTCACTAGACGCGTGGGCCACAAGGGAAAACAGACATGTCCAGTGGCTTGGAGGCAAAACGTAAGCAAACCAGGCTGAATGCACACAATATTTGGCTTTGTGCTTCCCCCTCTGTAAGTCTACTCTAGAATGGAAATGGGGAAAGTCAGTAAAGAGGAGATGAACCGTTTGGACTCTCTTTGGGTGCAGGTGGGAGAGAGCGCACTGGGCCACTGCCTGGAGGAGACAGCAGTGCATTCAAAGGAGTAGTTTCAGGAATGCTACCCTTGCTCATTCCAGCAATATGCAGCTCTTCCCCCCCAGCCCCCTCCTCCATCACAATTTGCAATAGTCCTTTCCATTGCCCTGGCATCTCCCCAAGAGTGGCCGCCACAGGAAGGGCAGCAGGCCGTGGGAACAGATTCTGTGAGACTGTGCTCCCTGCAGTGGCCAGAAGCAGCTGCTTCCCTCGCCACCCCCTTTCCCCCAAGCCCCACGCAGCACGGAAATCAGAGACAATATGCCAAGGGAGAGCCAAGCGCTGGGGCCCCAAACAGACGCAAACAAACACACATGCTGTGCACTCTCGCTTCGCGCTCACCCGCGCATGCTCACCAATGGGCTCAGTTGCCACATGCCTTTCCGCTTCACATGTACCCAAGCCTAACGGACTGCCTGCCCACTGTATTCATGTAACATCCCGTACCGCGAGCCCTGCGCTCTACCTGCAAAAGCACGAGCATTGCCAAACATGCTTCCGTATGTAGATTTATTTTCTGAGACAGGCAAATCCAACACGTTATTAGAAGCTGACTTCCCAGCAATGAGAATGTATACATTTTTAAAAACCATCTACCCAAATGAATGTTCATGAATATGAGAACTGGTAGCTACAATGCCCTTGCTCGTTGTAAACTGGAAAGGTTTCGGGGGCTGCCCTGGGCCGGTCAGAACGGGCTTTTGCTGTGAACTGGAAACTCGGGTTGTATCCCTAAGAACTCACACAAGCTGTGGCTCACTGGTAGAGCCTCTGCTCAGCAAACAGAAGGTCCCCGTTTCAGTCACTGGCATCTCCAGTTGAAAGGGTCAGGAAGCAGATCATGTTGGAGAGCGTCGCCTGTCCGGACTGCAGAAAGGCTGACCAGTGTCTGGCATTCTTGGTTGGTACAGAGCTGGTCTCTTTGATCTTTCCCTTCAGGACAGCTTAACGCCTACTCAGAGCAGTTTACAAAGTGTGTTATTATTATCCTCGTGATAATCGCCCTGTGAGGTGGGTGAAGCTGAGAGAGCTCCGAGAGAGCTGTGACTGGTCCCAGGTCACCCAGCTGGCTTCAAGTGGAGGAGTGGGGAATCAGTCTCGGTTCTCCAGATTAGAGTCCTGTTGCTCTTAATCCCTACACCAAACTGGCTCTCACACAAGTTTACTGAAACAAGACCTTTGTGGTAGAACAAGATTTGGGTCCCGTAGCACCTTAAAGACCAAGTAGATTTCCAGGCGAGAGTCAGAGGTCCCTTTGTGATGTAGATGCGAAGAACATGATCCATATTAAACCGGGTGTGAGTGCGCTATCTTCCAGTAGGCGGCAGCACAAGCCTCTACAAGAAAGAGCCATGGGTAACACAGAGAGGCTTGGAGGGTTAATGCAACTATGGAGCTTGAGGGATACAACCCAAAAATCTCTGGCAAGAGTGGACTGTCCTCACACCTGCCATTGCTAACAGGTCACACCAGAATTAAATTTTTAAAAGAGCCAGCATATTGTGTTGGTTAGAGTGTCAGCCTACGACCTCGGAAACCTGGGTTCGAATTCCTGCTCTGTTGCAGAAGCTTGTTGGGTGACCTTGAGCCGCTCACACTCTTGTCAACCTAAACGACCTCACAAGGTTGTTGGGAGGATAAAATGGACGAGAGAAGAATGCTGTTTTGGGTTCCGGGTTCCCCACTGGAGAGAAAGGCTGAGTATAAAGGGAAGAAAGAAAATAGTGCGAAGAACAGTCATTCAGAACCCTGATTAACCACTTCACCAAGGAAATGTCTGCAGCACCGAAATCCCTAGCAACTCAAATGGCCTCCCAAAAACTGCAGCTAACCAATTAAGGGCGAGGGAACTGGTAGTTTTCCAGGATGGTTTCCAGATTCTTGACTCAGGGGATGTAGCCAATGGCAAAAGATTGCCTGGGCTGGCTTTGCCATCAGCTCTCGGCCAATGTGAACTCACCGCAATGTCTGTGTAGCAGCTGTAGCCTTGATTCTCTGAGGCTGGGTCAATGTTCTTTAGGGCAGTGCCGGAGCTTCTGAAGAGCAGGGGCTGCTCTTTTGGAAGTCTGTCGGAAGGGCAGAGGAAGGCAACACGCCCCCCCCCCCCCGTCTCTCCCCACTCTGGTCTGCCTTAGAACCGGTATCACATCGCATCATCTCTATATTAGAAGATCAGTAAAAGTTTATGGTCTGTGGCCAAAGGCCATTTGCAATCAAAACACACAAAAGAATCTAACAAAAATATATAAATCACAATTACAAATGTCAATATTTAAAATGAACAACCCAAAAGTTACTAATCAAGTAAAAACGTTACTAGAAACAGCTCTAGCCCAAATTTTCTTGGCTGCTACAGCAAAAAGTGATACTCTATAGGAGACGAATGGTTCGGCGTCTGAGAGGAGAAAAATCAACTTCTCTATGACTTGGGAAGAGTTGAAACCCTTTAACAACTCTGCCAGAAATTTAGTTCTAGACTCTACATATAAAGGACAGAATAGTAAATAATGTGCTAGATCTTCTGGATCTCAGGCTCCGCAGATGCAGCGACGGTGAGCCTGGGGTGTTTTGCAGTAACTTACCTGGCAGGGGAGACACCTTGATCTCAATTCTATATTATCTGTGGCACTTAGCTTTGTCCTACATGCATTTGTACCCAGCATACCACTGGGTTGAGAACCTCTGCCTAGCACGAGAGCTTTGCTAACCCTAAATCCAAGTAAAAGCTTCCCTTCCTTCAGTTGCCTGACGCTGCCCGAACGATGTCACCGCCCTCTTGAACTTTACATCTCAACTGGTTGCATGACTCATGAGTTTATGCTCCCAGGGCTGTGACATCAATCTGGGATTGCCTTTAGCCTCCCAGGCGCTTTCTCAGGAACTGAGCGTTTGGTGGCTGGGCTTTGTTTACTGAACTCTGACCCTGCATCCCAGACACCTGTCTGTTTAAATCCCAGGATGTCTGCTTAAATCCCAGGCACCTGCTACCATCCGCAGATGTCTGCGGTGCTGAGTTCTGCTAGGATTTGACCTAGATTCACTGGCATACTCCAGTCTCATCTCAGGGCTAAAAGGACATCTATTTCCATGCTATTTTAAACATTTTTTCTTTCCTAAATTTAGGTGCCAAGATTGCTTTATCAAGGAGGAGAATGGAGTGAAGAATGTGGCGGGATTTAACCCTTTCCTCTCCTGCAACTTTCTAGCCGGGAAAAGCTACCCTGAGTTGCTTTTAGTCTGGAGGGTGGGTGGGGGTGGGGATACCAGGTGGGGGTAAAAAGTCAGGTAAAAGCATTGCAGCAGTGGCTTTTTCCAGTGTCTTCCCCTCCCTGTCCAAACTTCCTTATTTCTCCCCCCAACCTTGCTTAGAGAAATACCAACATTCTTGATACACCCCTCTGTGCCATCAGCTGAGTGAACATATCCCACCTCCCCTTTTAACCTTTTTAAAAATTGTTCTTGCATATTCCAAAGGCCTAGCCAGACAAAAGCCCAGTGGACGCAGTTAAAAATTAAACAACTTTCTATGTACCAAACAGACCATATTGATGGGCTGACACATGTCCAGATGTGAGACCATACCTCTGGTCCACCACAACTGCAAAGAGTTTTCAGGGCAAGTTGGGTTTCTCCAAACCCATGAAATGGTCACAAGATAGGTTTGACTTATGCCAACGTGTATCGGCTTCAACTTCCATGGGCTGGAGAAAGACCAGCTGCAAGAAACTTGCTTCTACTTCCCTCCTCTCCTGAAAGAATTCTGCTAGTTACTGGAGATTTTTTTTAGGGGGGGAAGGTGCACTACAGCTAGAGGATAGTTTCATCACTTCTGTCCAAGCACAAAACCCCGCAAGGAAAATCAACTGGTCACCAGATCAGTACTGATCACCAGTCCTGGCCAAATGGGATATAAATTCTAACTTCATTTTCATACTGTCACATCATAGAATCATAGAGTTGGAAGGGACCTTTAGGGTCATCTAGTCTAACCCCCTGCACAATGCAGAAAATTCACAACTACCTCCCCCTCACACTCCCAGTGAATCCCTTTCCCCTTGCATGTCTTGTTTTGTAAGTCAGTTGTCAGGGGCTGTCTCAATTTTTATGACGACAAGCCATTTTGAGAGGCAGTTATCCCAAACGGGATGTTATGACTATAATAACATGTGCATTTCATTTGTATAGATTAGTCTATTAATATATATATAAATAAACTGGTCATCCATAGACTGTTAGAAGGGTAGCAGAGTTGCATCGCAGGCAGGGGAGAATGTGATGGGTATAGGAGCTTTTCTGGCTAGTGTGCGAGAGAGAAAGTAACAAACATACACTCAGGGTATTGTAGGGAGGGGGTCTCAGATGCTTCGCTAATAAGTTAGGGACCATAGACTCCACCACTTGCCTTGCATATTATCTGTTGCTTTGAATATGTACTCCTATATACTACCTGTGCTTCTTGTTATCTGTGTCAGTCCTAGAATTATGTTCTGTTTCAGCAATTCTTCAACTTTGTATTGGATCCTTGCTAATGCTATACCTTTGTAAAATCCTATGACATTGTTAATGGAAATGTCCTTGACACGGTATGGAAATATCCTTGATACTGTATGGAAATGTCCTTGATACTGATTGCACTAATCTCACACTATATAATCCACCTTGAGTCTCAGTGAGAAAGGCAGACTATAAATGACATAAGTAAATAAAAATAAATCAGAGGCTTGTCTTAGGTTTAGAAAAGAAGTGAGAGTTCTTTATTACAGGAACTCCATATTCTGATAGGAAAGAGGAGAGAGAGATCCTTATCTGTCTAGTCTAAGTATGGCACTGGATTGCAGAACAAATCCTGCATCCATGGTGCAGGATGGAGGGGAGAGGACCCTGTCTGTGGCAAAGAGAGGATGAAGAAGGATGTCCGGAGGAGGAAGTCCTGAGATTAGCAATCTGCACATCAAAGGACAGTTCAGGGCAGTAAAGAGTAGAGAGTAAACAGATCTCTGACCCCTCTATCTTTCTAACTTCCTGGTTTGGCCCCCTCTGAAACCTAAGGAAGGGACAGTGTTGATCTTTCTCTTTCAACATAGTCCCTGGAAGATTCCTGGAGCTGTCGTTCTGAATTTGCACACGCGAGCAAGTGAGGAGGTTATGTTGGTAACTACTTTGATTTTAAAAAAATCAGTCAAGGATTCACCCGACACCTGGTCTGTGCTTCCTGAGCTCTTGGCCTTTCCTTGCACGCTTTCTGCATTTGAGCTGGGCATTTGGGGGCGCATTCCCACTCCAACCAAAGATTGGCCTGCCTCAACTTCATCCAGCAGAGGGCAGCAGAATACCTATCCAGATTCCAGACTGTTCAGGTTACATTTTCATGCCTTGGATGGAGCAGGCTGTGGCTCACAAAAGCTCATGGCACAGTAAATGTGCAGGTCTTTCAGGTGCCTCGAGACTCTCTGTTGTCTCGTCTGCCACAGACTAACATGGCTGCCCGTCTGCTTCAGGTGAAACACCTCCAAGGATCTGCAAGTCTTTTGCCGAACAATCCAATGCAAACTTCCCCTAGTGTTGACGCTCAGCAGGCTTCAATGGGAGTAACTCTGCATAGAACTGTTGCGCACTTTTTGGTGGCATGTGTGATGGGGATGGTAATATGGGCTGGAACACAGAAGATTCGATCTACATTTTTCCTACTATAGGTTTCACATTTGCATGGCATGCCAAAAAGAAAGCACAGTGAACTAAAACACCCTGAGGTGTAATTTTTGGAGCTGGGGGGAAATCGGAACCTGAATTGTTGTTCTGGGAACGTGCTAGCCACATTTTTTAAAAAATTGATTTTTGATGGTGGAGAAAAGGAACCCCGATTTGCCTTACTAGACAAAGCTTTGAACCTTTATCAGCTCCTTGGCAAATGGAAATGCTGTAGGTTTCTATGCAATACTGGGGGAAACAACTATACCAGTTGCATTTCTACCTGTACTGCACCTATTAAAGGCTCAGAGCCTTTCTCAATGACTATTCTAGCTGTCAATCATTTCCTAAAACGTAGCGAAGACTTAGTAAGGGATGTTGTGCTCGTATGCTAGCAACCAAAGTTAAACTTTACTTTTTTTCTGGGAATAGCATTTTGGTCCCGATCGCCATATTATTCATTAACTTGCTCTGTCACATTCCCAAAACACAGTGGGCTGCACACAAGTGGGCTGTGCAAAGCTCCCATGTGCTTCAATGTGCAGGAGTCCTGTTCCTGGGTAAGTGAGAACAGTACATGGTTTCGAACCAATTTTGTGGCAAGCGAGGGATCTAAATTGCTGGGATTGGACTTTCAGCCAGGAGCCAACCAGCACACGGAGCCCAGGACAACTTTTAGGTTCTTGCAAGGCTTTGCCATGGATCTTTGGTGCCTGTCTTTGCCTTCCCTCTTCCCTCCAGCCAACTTGATCTCTGAATGAGGTCGGCAGCAGTTTACAATCAGTGGGCCTTCTCTGCTGCAAGAACATGTCGATCCATTCAAGAAGCCAAATAGTTGTGCAGAAAAAAACAGTTGTGCCTGGGTTAGTCTTCAACAGACCCAAATGGCTCAAAGAGGATGGCATCACAAGAGCATTACAAGAAGTCCCCCAAAAGGGATGGCTTTTGAACCTCGCCGCTTGCAGGCTCTTTCTCCCATCGGCCTCATCAAAAGGTACAATTAGATACAGGTGCAGTTGAGAAGGTTATGAGACAGACCGTACTTGGGCACCGAATTCTCTCCTCTAAGAGAAAAAGCTGGCTCAAGATGCCCAAGGGAAGTGCTGAGTTACCTGTATTTGTTGCTCTCACCATCCTCACAGTTGTGTGTCCTTAAATCCTCCCCCTCCTATTCCACTACTGGTTATGCGCATGAACACCAGAGCTGCCTCAGCAGTTCAAGTTCTGACTGGTAGTGGATGGATCTTAGTCTTCATAGAGATCGTGCAATAACGCTGAGATAATTTTTCAGTTTTAAACTGGATTCATATTTTGGAAGTCCTTCTTGAGGTCTGATAGCAGAAAAGCAATTCATAATATATTAAAAATGAAAGAGTCTGTGGGGAGAATTACCATAGGATTTGATGGGTCTTTCGAATTAACAGCTTTAAAAAAATCTCCTTAGATACATTATGGAAGGTAGCCCTGTTAATAGTTTTTGTCCCATAGATAGACATGGGATTTTCTCGGAGAAAATACATACTTCAGGTAGCCCAATCCCAGAGCATATTCTTTATTCCCTTCTGTGATTGGGCGGCATTGCTAGCGAACATCCCTTAAGGAAGTTCATAAAGGGATTTTTTTTTCAAATGGTCTCACACTGGTACAAGCATATGGGTGTGTGGTCTGTGTGTGATTTAAGTATGCGTATCATGCCTTTTCAGCCATTCAGTCCTCAAAGCAGGCTTGTGATAATACACAATAAACCCCACGTCCCATGCACAAAACTACAATTACAAAACAAGGAATAAAGCAAACATCCAACAGCGTATTAAGGTCACAGCCTAAGAAGCAACGTAACTTGTCATCGCTGATGTCACCGGTACTATCCAGTAGATGCTTGTAACCAGGGCTTTTTTTTCTGGGAAAAGAGGTGGTGGAACAAAGTGGGTTGCCCTTGGAGAAAATGGTCACATGGCTGGTGGCCCCGCCCCCTGATCTCCAGACAGAGGGGAGTTTAGATTGCCCTCTGTGCCGCTCGGTGGCGCGGAGGGCAATCTCAACTCCCCTCTGTCTGGAGATCAGGGGGCGGGGCCACCAGCCATGTGACCATTTTCAAGAGGTTCAGGAACTCCGTTCCACCACGTTCCAGCTGAAAAAAAGCCCTGCTTGTAACAGCTATGCAGCCACCTTGCACACAAAGCTCCCCACGGCAATATATGTCCAACACTATTGAAGTCGGGAGTGCTGAGAAAAGACAATCTTTCCCAACCAGAAGGTGCTTCTTTGAAAAAAGGCTGGAATTTGGACAACACCTACACAAAAGTTGCCCAATCAGTCAATTGTCTGGGGGAAAGGTCCTTCTTACCTTTCTGGTTGCATAAAGTCTGATACCCGAGAGAAGTTCAGAAAGCAGCCTAAGGAAGACACTATACAGACTGTGCCGTGGATTTTTTTTTTTTTTTTGCCTAGAGCAAGTTCTGGGGCTGGTAGGCAATCTAGGGGAGCAAGCCTGGGGAAGAGAGAGTCGTGTGCCTTTAACGGCACCAGCTGGAGACAATTCCAGGTGCTGGGAATGCAGCTCTCACTCCGTGAGGCGAGGGCGCTGGGAGCTGGGTCTAAGTGCTTTGCAGCCGCTGGACGCTGATGGGATGTGATGGCTGCAGCCAGGCGTGCAGGTGGCTCGCACTCAGCCGCTGCCTCTGGAGTGGGGGTGGGGAGAGGTGAGCTTGCAAAAGGGTTGGGGGCTGGAAGATGCCGTATCAGCAGCCAGAGGCACTCACTCCTGCAGGCACCTGCAAAAGGCCTCCTTTTCTTCCCTCTAGCCGCAGCCAACCAGTGGCTGCCTGTGCCTGTCTTTCAGTCATTCCCAGGGGAGGCCTAGCCTTTTGGGTGTCAAGGCATACCTTGAAATCGGAGGGTCGGTGTTTGTCTAGCAAGTCAAGGTTTGGGCCAGTATCCAGGCTGAAAATAAACAGGAGCTCTTTGAAGTCTAACAATATTTTCCCTTTACCATAAGCTTTCGTGGACGAGAGTCCACTTCGTACCGTGCATGAAATGGGTCTTCCATAAGCAGACGTGAGTGTATGGATAGACACGAGGCTATGAAGGAAGAAAAACTATAAGCAGCAGTGTCAAAACAACTGCAAAATGCAGGGAGTGCAGGTTGAGAGTTGCGTAAGCTGCTCGTCTTCCAATGCAACATAGGCCACTCTCTGCATGGAACAAACCGGTCAGTCCCTCTGCAAAATGGACAGAAACTGGACATTCAAAATGGCAGCATTCAGAAAACCAGTGGGAGAACATTCCAGTCTCCCAGTGCGCTCTATCAGTGACCAGCAAAATAATTTGCAAAGGAGACTCCAGCAGCAAAGGAGTGAACGCTTCCAGAATCTTGCCTTTTTCTCCCAAGGACTTAACAAGGACCTGAGATTCCTTAGTCATTTCAAGAGTTAACCAGCTTAGAATAACTAATGAGACATTCTCATCTATCACAGCCAATGTGAATAATCACTCTTTTTTTCTTGATTACCCTTGAATTTTACATCATTACCAGTCTCTCTACACATTACTAAGTACCTAGGAACACTCAAGTGAACCTCATTTCACATGTTCCCCCCCCCAACTCTCCATGCACTCGCTTACACAGTCATACTTCAGTTTGCTCCCCATGAGTGTTTCATATCAGTTCCTCCTCAACTGCTAAAAGAATCCCAGTTTCCCCCACATCCATTCATTCAAATGCCCATCTTGCTACTTTCTCACACCTTAGAGAAATGCAAATGGGCAATTCGAAGGAGCCTACAGTACTTGTTCTTGCAGCAAAAACAGTGGAATTGGTGCTTTGCCCTTCAGAATCACTTGCAGATTCAGTCATGCAAAGGGAGCTCCCATGAAAGCAGCACTCAAGTGCACCGAGCAACAACAGCCTGCACGTGAATTGAGGAGTACGCATGCAGACCTGCACTTGAGTGTTCCTACTTAGTAACATGTAGAGAGACTCTACCTCACACCCTCTACTTCCTGCATTTCACGGCCTTCAGCTGTTGTATACAGCTCTTTTTCTTTGTGGTCTCACATGTATGTAGATACAGTACGTGCATCAGATGCTGTGGGCTCTCTTCTACAAACACTCATGCTACCATAAACGCTTGTCAGTCTTTAAAGTGCAGCAAGCCTCCCTTTTAGCTTTGCCATAACAACAGGCTCACAGCATACTCCTGAGCAGACTTCAGTAGACTTTAAAGGGTGTAACTCTGCAAAGGACCACACTAACCCTTTGGGATTATTAATAAAGAACAAAAAAGTTCTCTTGTCTTTTCAAACCATTGCAAGAAAGGCTGTTTCAGGGTCAGCTACAAGCAGTAGACAGCAGAAGGAATGGAGTCTTCATGGGAGAGGCTGTGGCTCAGCGGTAGAGCCTCTGCTTGGCATGCAGAAGGTCCCAGGTTCAATCCTGGCATCTCCAGTGAAAACAATCAGATGGCAGGTGATGTGAAAGACCCCTAACTGAGACCCTGGAGAACCAGTGCCAGTCTAAGCGGACAATGTTGATCTTGACAGGCCAAGGTTCATGTGAGTCTTCAGTGACACATATAATGCGAGTATGGGATACTCAGATAGGCATTTGTGGCATGAGAATTGTGGTTGTTACGGGGGAGTCCCGTTTGTGAAAGGCTGTTGGGCTTGGTGGTACATTCGGCACCGTGCAGTGCTCCTTCGGAACCCTGTCCATCAAAGCCGTTCACATTCCCCGCCCTCTGTAAAGCCACCCAACAAGGCGCGCATCAGACATCTCTCCCAGCAAAGCTGCCCAGCAGTGGCTCTCGCCATCTTCCCCCTGCCTTGAGCATTAAGACGCAGGACTCCCCCTTTCCCTCCGATAAGCCCCTGGAGAGGAAACAGATGGGGGAAGGGGAGGAGAACCGTAGGCTTCGGCACACCATCGAGTGAGGGTGCGCTCTCTCCCCAGCCACCCTCCAGAGAGATGACACAACACAGGCACCGCTGCTGGAGTGACAGGCAAGGCCTTTTATGGAAGCGAGGGCCCTTATCTATCCCCCATGGGAATGCAGCCCACTCCACTTTCTGGTGCCGCCAGATAGGAGTGCCCTTGGCGTGCCCCCTCCTCCTCACCCGCAGCAACCCTGTCGGTGCAAAGAAATAAACCCAGCCCCCTGGGCTGAGCCCTGGTGCCCTTTGAGGGAGAGCTCATTCATATTTCTGAAACAGCCTGCAGGGTCCTGAGGCGGGAAACTAGCATCAAGGTCGCCTGGAAAGAACAGGGCGGTTCCAGTTGCTCCCTGAGCCACAGTCCTGCTAGAAACAGGAAACCCTCACCAAATGATGGCAACGCCAATGACGGACCATGATTGTTCTCCATCAGCTCCCTGTTCTCACAAGCCACCCCAGAGTGTGTGACAATAGACACATTTGTGGTGCAGCTGCTGTCAAATCCACCTCCAAACCTGAAAAGACGCTGACTTTGAACGAGAAATGGCGGTGAGAGAAAGTAGCAGCGTAGAAGGTCAGTGGTTGAGTTCTAGCATGAGGTCTGAAGAAACAGAACAGAATGTCCCTCTTACCTCAAAGGATTACCTCACAGGAACACTATCTGCTGTTGAGTTAGGTCCTTATTCCTATCCAAGTCCATGTTGTCTCCTCAGATTGTCTCCTCAGACTGACAGTCTGAGGAGCAGGGCCTCAGGCAGAGGCCTTTCACATCACCTTCTACCTGATGCTATTCCCTGGAAATGCCGAGAATTGAACCCGGGACCTTCTGCGTGCCAAGCAGATACTTTCCCACTGAGCCACAGTGTGCTCCCATTGCTTTATAACAAATGGGAATAAACAAGGGAAATGCCCCCCACAGTGCAGTAGGTGTGAGGGGCAATCTTGCTGGACTTAGGCAAACATAGTTTGAGCTCTTGATATTATCAGTCACTCAATCACATATTTATCCCTCCCTTCCTCCAAGGGGAGCTCAGACCGGTGTACATGGTTCTTCACTCCTCTATTGTATCCTCACAACAACCCTGTGAGGTAGTTTAGTCTGAGAGAGGAAGAGTAACTGGCCAAGCTTTGTGGCAGAGAAAGGATTTGAGCCAGAGTTTCTTATTTTATTTACTTCATTCATACCTTGCCTTTCTCCTCAGTGGGGAAACCAAGCAGCTTACATCGCTCCATTTTATCCTCATGATAACTCTGTGAGGTAGGGTAGGCCAAGAGGGTGTGACTGGCCCAAGGACACCCAGCGAGCTTCCATGGCAGAGTGAGGATTCGAACCTGGGTCTCCCAGATTCTGTCTGCTACTCTCACTACAACACCACACCATTGGACGATTATCAATTTATTCATTATTAGTTACCTACTAACCATATCTGTATTCTGTCCTCTGACAATGCTCTGTATAAAACAGAATGCAGCACATTTGTGTATTTACACCCCTTTGTATTCATCTTATGTAAAGGGGGTACATAGTTCAACATACTGCTCTTATTACTCAGGTGTAATATAGTTTGTACCCTTAAAATGTATGTGTGAATGTTGAAAGTGAATGCATTCACAAAGAGAAAAAGATTCCAGCACAGACGGGCGTCACCTCTGCCTTGGCAGACCCAGTCTTATACCTGGATGACCAAACCTTTGGTGCAGGTACACACAACATGCTCACTGCACACTCTTACACTCTAGCTGGGCAAATCAGCTCTGGAAACTCGACTGTCTTCTAGCTCTTGCACATTTAATGTAGTGGAGAATTGCTTTCAAAGAGACACGAGGCCTGGAATGTTCCTTTCACAATGTATTAACAAGAGTTGCTCAAACTGAGTGGGGAAACAGGAGGAGAAGAGGAACATCGAGAATGGCGCATGAAGCCAATAAGGGGGAGAGAATCACAAAGAGGAAGGGGGCCTGAGCTTTCATTACCCCTTAAAAATATGACCTCCTTGCTCGGCACATCTATCTTCTTCTACAAACTGGTCAGCTTCGCCGTGCCCAATTTCATGGAAGTGGCTTGGTCCCTTCTGTACCGACCAAAATAGCACATGCCTTCAGGACTCACATGCATGTGCGCGCAGGCCAGCACATCCCCTGCGCTGCTTTTGTATGTCAGCCCTCAAGTGCCGAGATTGTTCTTTAGCTCCGACAATGAAATATTTAGAGCGATGTAGAGCGATTTCATGTCCAAAGCAGAGGGAGAGGATGAATATTTCACAAGCTGCGCATCACCCCAGATCCTGTCAGACGATGTGAAGGCTTCTCAGAACATAACCTGAACAGTTGCAGGCTGGAATGTCTCACAACCATCTCCTCCCATCCCTTGCTTCTCCCCCGCCATTTGATTTTGGGGTGTCTCTCATTTCTGGAGTAGAGGAAGCCCCTTTTTGGTGTGGCTTCCAGATATTCCTTGGTGTGTAAAATCACTTGTGGGGAAAGACTATTCTACTCCTGAAGCTAACTTCTGGGTTTAAAAGAAATGCTGGTTGCTGCAAAAACCCCTATAGCTCTTAAGTCTCCTAGTTTGAATACTTGGTATAACAAAATCTGGGAGCAACTAATTATGGAGAAAATAACTGATCGATTGCAACAAAGGGAAAGGCCACACTGAACAACGAATTTCTATGCAAAATGGAAACCATTTCTGGACTTTCTGTCGAATAATGAATTGTTATTAACAAAGCTTCCATACCAAATGATTATTAATCTGGACTTTTAATTCTTCTTGATCAGGCTTTATTTAGATAATTCATAGGAGCTACTCTGAATACCTATTTTATGGACCTTAGTTTGACTCTTTTTGAGAAAACAGTTATCAGATGTATGGCTGTTAATGGCTATAGCACATCACCTTAGTTGTTAGTGTTCTTGTTGTTATTCTTGTTCTTATCATGCTATGAAGGTATTATTGTATTAATAAAAGTTTTTTTAAAAGGAAAAAGGAAAAATGCAGGTTTGTTTCCTGCCATTTCAGTGTCCCTTGATCACTTTTAAGAAGTGCTTGCAACAGACCTATTTCAAGCTTTCTATTGAGCTTCTAGAATACAAAAATTTGCATCTCGTTTTGTGTTACTCTGGTTAGAAGAACCAGGAGGGAAGCTTTAGCTTTGATTTGGGCTGGGGACGGGTGTCTATCTGCAACCTCAGAAAACGGGGACAGTTGGCAGGTATGCCTCAACTGCAGACTGACAACTTTACTGTGTCATGAGTTTTTGTCGTAAACCCACAAAAGCTAGTGCCGTAATAAATGCGCGCAGTAGTAACCAAGTTTTTTGTACCACTGGGCCTATGGGGCTAAATCAAGAGTTAGGTTATTTCATTTTTAAAAAACAGGGAGGACAGGCAATGAATACGAATGCTGTTTTTTCTCTCTGTGTTGTTTTTGCTTATGATCAGAAAATTTTCCAACCTGGGAGCTCATTGGAGCCGGTAGGGTTGCCAGTCTTCAGGTAGTGGCTGGAGATCTCCCGGAATTACAACTGGTCTCCAGGCCACAGAGATCAGTTCACCTGGAGAAAATGGCTACTTTCGGGGGTGGACTTTATGGAATTATGCCATGCCAAGGTCCTTTCTCTCCCCAAACCCCATTTTCGCCAGGTTTCTCCAGGTTTCACCACCCAAATCTCCAGGAATTTCCCAACTTGGAGCTGGCAACTCTAGGAGGCGGTGAAGCTGCAGTCCATTCGCAGTGACTTATATTAAACTTTGACAATTGGTATTCAGTGGCATACGAGGTTCCGTTCAGCTCTCATGGGTAACTTCAGGCCTATCCTCTAGGAATTTATCTAACCCTCCTTTAAAGCCATTGAAGCTCACAAGCGGTAATGCAATTAACCCTTATCCTGCAAGCAGTGATGCCCGACTTGTGGCTTGCTATCTTCCCTTTTTTTAATTATGAGATGGCCTCTCCTTGCCTTCGTTTTCTACCTGGCAGGTCCGTTGGTTGCTGACCTGGATGGCTCAGGTAGCCCAATTTTGTCAGATCTTGGAAACTAAGCAGGGTTGGCGTGCGCGCACGCACACGCGCGCACACACACACACACACACACATGTCCTTTGGTTAGCTTTCAGCCTCATTGGAAAGGAGGGGGCCACTTTTAAATGATTCTTGTCATTGAGCAGTGGCAAGGTTCCTTCCTCTCTTGAGATGGGTGGAAATGCAGCCACCTGTGCCAGCAGCCCACCTGACAGGCAAGGAAGGGGTTAATGCTGGGGGAGGGGAATCTCTTACTGCCCTATGAAGGAGCTGGCTGGTTCTGTGAGTCTCTCCCTGTACAAGCTCCCTCCCTAGAGGCCTGACCCGCTGTGCGCTCCCCTCTGTCTCTCGGGGTTGACTATTTAAGGCAAATCTCTCCAGACCCATCTCCGTCCTCCTTTTCTAAAATAACTGGTTTGGAATAAACAGCCAGAGGCACAACTCTATAAATCAAATATTCCCAGGCCTTGGCTAGCCAAAACACAGGGAGAAGAGGACGTGTGTTCAGAAATTAAAGGATGAACAGGATTGTGTACCAGCCACATGCATGCATACACCCCCCCCCATTTCCCCACATATTTTTACCTGTAGACAAATGAAGAACAAGTGAAGCCAGCCACACCACAGTACCTCTTGGGCAGGTGAAATGTCAATTATGGAATTAGTAAAGAGTCCAGTAGCATCTTTAAGACTAACCAACTTTATTGTAACAAGCTTTCGAGAACTACAGCTCTCTTGGTCAGATGCATGCATGTATCTGATGAAGAGAGCTGCAGTTCTCAAAAGCTTATGCTACAATAAAAGTGGTTAGTCTTAAAGGTGCTACTGGACTCTTTATTATTTAGCAACTACAGACTAACACGGCGAACTCCTCTGGACTTGTGGAATTGTTGCCTGTTGCACACAGAGAGGCACAGGAGCTGTGCTCCCTTCCCTAAAGAGATTAAACTTCTTTTAATTCTCCCCAAGTCTTTTAAGACCCTCTTGGTTGCTTTTTACTACCCTATCCTTTTCTCATAGCTTAATACTATGGCTGTAGCCTCATTTTTATGCCAGCCGTAGGATTTTTATGTCCTTTTAACTTAATGTATTCTATTGCTAGTTCTAGAATGGTGGCTGATGTTTCTTTGAATTATTTTATCGGCTTATTGTTCCTTGAATTGTTTTGTTGGTTCGTTGCTACTTTTGAATTATATTGTTGGTTTATTGTTTTGCAGGTGCTGTGAGTCTATTTATGAAAATTTTTTAAAATCATAAATAATATTTGATTTATATACTACCCTTCAGGATGACTTAACGCCCACTCAGAGTGGTTTACAAAGTATGTTATTATTATCTCCACAACAATCACCCTGTGAGGTGGGTAGGGCTGAGAGAGCTCTGAGAGAGCTGTGACTGACCCAAGGTCACCCAGCTGGCTTCAAGTGAAGGAGTGGGGAATCAAACCAGATTAGAGTCCTGCCGCTCTTAACCACTACACCAAACTGGCTATATGGTCTGAGCTGCAGGCATTTTCTTAAGGGCGGTGGGAAATGAGGCAAAAATGGCCAGCACTTCCAATACTTCTGGGTTCATGTTTCTTCCCAGTGTTCTCTCTCTCCCAGGCACTGCTGGTCTCATGTCCTGGGGAAAGTGGCTCTGCTCCATAACCTGCCTCTTGAATGCAAACGCTCATGACGTTATTTTTATTCAGAGTTATCTAAGCTCTGTGGCCATCCGCAGACTGGTTCCTGCAACAGCCCCCACAAAGCGCCTTTAGTAGCAGCACATTCACGTGGCAGGGCCCTCTTTGATCTCATGGTTTATTCCTTTCCTCCCATTTCCTGGAGTTTGGTTGCTAGAGCCACCTCTTCCGGAACGATGCTTAATTTCTCTGTCTTCTCCCCCAATTTGTTAATCCCTTGTTAGCCGCATGACCGAGGGGAGGCCTTCAGAGTTCAAAAGGATACCGGGTGGTGTCTGTTACAGATCAGATTGCATCTCTTCAAGGGAATCATGAACTTCTCTGAGGCTGGAGCAAGAGAAGGTGCTTAGAAACCAGCTAGGTACACCCCTGGTTCTAGAGAGACTGGAGGCGTTCAAGTTGTTAGGCTCTGACTGGGATACTCTGGAGCAAGCTGAGCCACGTGGCAAACAGTCCACTCAGTTTGCAGAGATGATGGAAGTGGGTGTAAGTTCATTGATAATTGGGAACCTTTTGGGGATAGTGAGCCATGTCACACAATGATGTGCAATGTCATAGTTTGTACCCAGAAGTGATGGCATGGTGCTCTAAGAATTCACTAATCTCTATGGTTTTTACCATAGAGATGTGTGAGTTCCTAGAGTGTTGCGACATCGCTTTCTGCTACAAACTAGAAGTGACGTCATCATGTGTCTTTGCACAAAATCGCTCCCTGCCCCACGCTTTGCTCCCACAGAAGCAAAAAAGACTCAGTGGGGCCTGATGCCCGGGGCAAAAGCTTGCCCACCATCCCCAGAAGAATGTATTAGACTCTACAGTGTTGCCAGCACCACAGGAGGCACTTGGCTCTTCTTGCTCTAGGGTTGCCAGCTTCCTGGTGGTGGTTGGAGATCTCCTGGAATTACAACTGATCCCCAGATGACAGTTCCCCAGAAGAAAATGGCTGTTTTGGAGGGTGGACTCTGTGGTATTATACCCTGTTGAGGGCCCTCCCCTCTAAGGTTGCCAGGTCCCTATACCCTCCCAGTAGGAGGGGGGACCCAGTACACTCCAGGAAGATCTTCGTTGCAAGTGTGTGCTCCCGGCACCGATGCAATGACATCACTTCTGAGGAGTTATGTCATTGTGCCGGCAGTGGGTATGCACCCGTGCTTTGCGCGGGGCCAATTCAGCCCATTCGGGACCTAAATTGGCCCTTGCAAAGTGCAGGAGCATGCCCGCTGTTGCTGCAATGATGTCACTTGAGGAAGTGATGTTGTTGCACCTTGCTGGGAGACCGCCCCCTGCATGCTTGCCCAGGTTGCCTGCTGGTGGTGGCCGATTGCCAGGAGATTTGCTCCCTCCCACCGATCACTAGTGATTGGCGGGCAACAGGGCAAACCCCCAAGAGATTGCCTTCCACCAGCAGGCAACTGGGAACCCTACTCCCCTCCCCAAACCCCAACCTCTCTAGGCCCCACTCCCAACATCGCCAGGAATTTCCCTTTCGGGCACTGGCAACCCTAGCTTGCTCCTCACTGTTAGTGGCCTTCCAGGACCACAGCCCACCAGGATCTTTCCCAGTAAGTTAAAGGGCCGGTCCACCCCTGGACATTGGGCACAAATGCAGACACAGGCTGTCTGAGAAGAGAAGGGCCAAGTGTCCGACAAAGCTCAGAGCCAAGCTACAAGTGGCGCCTTACACAGGTTGGACACTTGTCAGCTTCCCTCAAGTTTTGATGGGAAATGTAGGCGTCCTGGTTTTACAGCTTGGCTCTCCATTACAGCTGCAAGACCAGGACGCCTACATTTCCCATCAAAACTTGAGGGAAGCTGACAAGTGTCCAAGGAAACTTTCTGCAACTTCCTGGCTGTCGAAGCCACCTAAGAAAGTTCTCCTTGCTCCGACTGGCTAGAGTGGCTGCATTTTGGAGGCGTTTTGGGGAGGAGATTGCAGGTGGTAGGGGTTTGCCTCCCTCTGTAGCGTATCGCTTGAGTTGCTTGCTTGCACCATCTGGAATTGTTTATTGTGGTAAATTTCTCTGGATGCAATGCGTTATGAATTATCTTTGGTTGATTCTGCTGTCAATAGTGGATTTGTGTGTGAATAGCCTTGCCTTGCAGTGGAAAGTTGGCCCGTGTGGAATTTTGACCCCTCTGAGCGTGATGGCCAGCAGCAATCAAAGTAAATTTTTCTAGAACTCACATCACCTTTTGGAAGGATGAAGCTTGCTGACTGTCACAATGGAAACATTTTGCCAGAACTGTGTAATGTTTTACTGATACTCTGAATGTTTGACCTGAAGCCCCGGTTTGCATGCTGAGTGCTGGTGTTAAGGCCAGCAAATGGCATGTGCATTTGTAGGGAACATTCATCATCAGTGAGAGCACAGGCACTAGCCAATAGTTGCTTGTAACGACAGCACAACCGCTTACTGGGCAGCACCAGAACACATTCTCCCAGCACTGCTTTTAAGATGAGTAACAGGAATAATTAAACATGACATTTTTCACGTGTACAGTTACAAGTTTACTGCAAGTGTTGTGTAGCGGGAGACTGTTGTATGGGGAAGCTGTTTTCTCGGAAGGGCAGCACAGAGGTAAAGGGGCCTTAACCAGAGAGTACACAACACTTATAGGTCACTCATAATTGTACACATGGAAAATATCGTGTCTGGTTATGCCCAACAGATACGGATTCAGTATGGTGTGAGGAAAACAGGCTTGGGCCGCCCAAAAGAAGCCTGAAGCAATGCGGGCAGGCAGATCTGGAGAACCTCCGCTCCGCCCTGTCACCACAAAATGCTGTGTGATGAAGAGGAGCCCGCCTTATCTGATGGCAACTGCTAATAGCAGGACTGCCTGGGCAGGAAGGAATTCAGCGCAGCGGTACCATGACCAAGCATCTCTGTTTCCCATTTAGAGGGATCAGTCAGCATCAAACACACAGCCTCATTTCTAGGCTCTCCCTCCCTTGGGAAATGGGCTGTGGGTACCTGCGAGATTTATCTCAGCGACTGTAAACCTACCATTAGCCTCCCACAAGTCATCAAATACATCAAGGACAGCCTCAGTGCATGATTTCAGATCACCAAAGTTTCCACTTCTCTGCTTGTTCTTTTTTGTTCTTTAATTTGCCCAGTGGCACGGGACTCTTGATTAAATGCAGCATCCAGTAGGAATAGCAAAAGGAGATGACCTGCAGATGCCTGAAGCAGGATATTGTAGGATATAGTCCAGGGCAGAAGAAGAGTGTACGCAAGTACACAAAACAAAGCTCCAAAGCATGATAGGCTTTGCTAACGGGAATGTGAGAATGTAAGAAAAGCCTTACTGATCAACCAACTAATGGTCCTTCTTCTCTAGCATCTTTGATGCATTCCCACGGCGGCCAACCCAATGTTCTAGTAGGCCCTCGGTCAGGGGCAGAGAGAACAACTCTTCCTCTTGCTGCTGCCCCTTAGCAACATGTTTCTAGAGATATACTGCCTCTGAACATGGAGGTTCCATTTAGTCCCCATGGCTAACAGTTGTTGAAGGACTATCCACCATGAATTTGTCTCCCTAAAGGAGCCCCAGGGTGATTTGGAACAGAACTGGATGTTGGCTTTCCTAGATTAATCTATCTGTCTAGATCTCTTTCGGTTTTTGTGTTTTTTGTGTTTTTGTGACATTATTTATTTATTTATTCATTTAGTCAAATTTATACCCCACCTTCCCCCTGAATGGGCTCAGGGAGGCTAACAACATATATTATACAATTAAAACCATATACATATCTAAACAACCATTAAAACAATACCAACAACTGGCACTATGCTCTACTCAGGCTATAATAAGTATCTAATATAACAATATAATTATCTAAAAAACCATGCACATTATCTAAAAAAACATGTTGCTTTCTAGGCTTGATTAAGACTAAAGTTGTTTTCACAAGCGGTGCTAAGAATTATTTCTTTACGACTGTGCCCATAGGCATCCTCTCTTCAGGGTGGTATCCTCCACGGTTATATTTTTAATATAGTGGACAGAACTTTACTACCTCAAACACAACCCTTGCCCAGGGTTGCCAGCTCCAAGTTGGGAAATTCCTGGAGATCTGGGGGGTGAAACCTGGAGAAACCTGGAGAAAGGGGGGTTTGGGGAGGGAAAGAACCTTGGCATGGCATAATTCCATAGAGTCCACCCCCCCAAAGTAGCCATTTTCTCCAGGTGAACTGATCTCTGTGGCCTGGAGGCTAGTTGTAATTCCGGGAGATCTCCAGCCACTACCTGGAGGGTGGCAACCCTACCCTTGCCTGTGAAGTCAAACCACACATTCCACCATGAGTTATCATTGCACGCTTCAGACATTCACATCTGGCAGCAAAGTTCTACTTTTAGTGAAGAGAGGGACTAAGATTCTATTTGTTTTGACTGAAATTGTTTTTTAACATGCCCTGTCTGCTAAACGGCTCTCAAGGTGGCTTAATATTCCAGCATTAACGGGTAAAAATAAATTGTTAAGATAACAGCCATAAAACAGAATAAAAACTACAGCAGCAATTAAACTATTTAAAAGAGCAATAAAAATATTATCATGGCAGCAATATAAAAGCACTTAAAAGGCCAACATGTTCAGGAGTGCTGTTTAAAAAAAGTGGCTTAATAGCCCAGGCTAGCCCAACATTGCCAGAGCTTGAAAGCTAAGCAGGGTCAGCTTTTGTTAGTACTTGGATGGGAGACCACCAAGGAAGACTGGAGTTGCTTTGCAGAGGAAGGCAATAACAAACCACCTCTGCTCATCTCTTGCCTTGAAAACCACATAAAGGGTCATCATAAGTCAGTTGCGAATTAACTAATTATTAAAACTGGTTGAACGGAGGGGGGCGGAATCTTAAATGAGCACCGAAAATGTAATGGTGAGATCTTTCTATTACAAGGTCTAAAAAATGTGTCCCACCATTATACAAATGTACACAATCATAACTCGGGCATTTGTTCATGGCAAAGCCTGCACCATGCAATCCTTCTGACCTTTGGGGAGTGGGTAACAGTAACCAGGTGAAATCCATGTACCTTTTTATGTGTGAACACGTGGCTTGCATGAATATATGAATTTGCCTTGTGCTGTCAGTTCACTGCTGCATCTAGCTCAGTATTGTCTTTAGGGTTATGGAAAGAGACAGCAACCTACATATGCAACATTTTCTGTGAGAAAAGCAGTATTTCCTGATGGGAAAATTCTAAAACGGCTTGCGCTCTTTCCCCCTTTGAAACTTGTGGGTGAGGGCTCTTCCTGTCCTTCGCTTCCTCTGTGCTGCTCCAGAGAGATGAAGGGAGCTTCTTCACAGCCGAGGTGACCAAGCTGCAAAATGTCACTGCTAATCTCAACGGAGGCTGAGAGAAGGCAGCGGCATCTGCAAAAGCTCAAAACATGACATGGGGGGAGAGAGAGAGTGGGAGGGAACCGCCGCTGCTGCCGTTGTTTCTGTCTGCTCAACAAAACGCTACAAAAAAGTTTCCTCCGAAGCATCCTCAAATGTCCATTCCCAGCATGGATGGAAAGTTGGATATCAGTCTGGAATACAGGCATTGGAAATAGCCTTTTTCTAGGCCATGGGACAGAACGTAAACCAAATGTCTTTACTATCTGGGAGGGCTAGAAAATGCCCATAAAAGCCGATCTGCAATTCTTCGACGGAGCGGAGATAACCCCCTTTTTCCTGGTTTTATTAGCCTTCCAGGAAGGGAGGCTTGGGCAAGGTGGGAGGAGATGTTGGTCAAAGAGAACGTCAGCAAAATATTGCTAGTCCATGAAATCCTGCGGGTGGGGGAGCCGTGTCACCAAACCAGAACAGTGTTTACTTCAAATCAGGATGCACAAGCTATTAGGCCCCAGATTGCCAGCTTTTTATCTGTGTTTACAGGCTGAAGAAAGAGCTGTGACTGTTGGCAGAGCGCATTGTCACTACATTATGTCATCCATTCAGACAACACGAAACCTGGGATTTGGCTCACATGACAAATACTGGTTTCCATAGTCTTAGATCTGACCCTGACACCTCTGTAGATGGGACTTATACGCCGGACTCACCAGAGGACAAGCCAAGGACGCCGCATTTATACATCACACAAGCTAAAACTGTGTTTAATAAACCCACTTCAAGCCACAGTTTCAGATTTTGTTTGATGTACCCTAACTAACCGTAGTTAGCCGTGTGGTGTACGTTTGGATGATCTTAAAAGGAAAGCGAGTTGCCGGTCCAAATGGTTTCGATCCGTTTCATCATCAAACTGCCAGCTGACCCACAAGAGAAGATGCTATTTTAGGTGTGGTTTCTGGCAACCGATTTTGAAATATGAGAGAGAAAATAGTTACAACTGGGCATAATCTTGGCTCAAGTGATCACGAGTTGATTCAGTTTGATTGAGTTGGAATGACAGCTGGAATTAGAAGTGCAGTGGAGGTATTTCTTTTCTTTTTTTAAAAGTAGATTTTGTGAAATTATGGAGACTGCTTGATGAGATGAGAGAAAGTAGAGAACACTGGGTTTAAGTGAGAATTGGAATTTCTGTGTTGAGTGGAAATATCTCCATATTGAGCAACGAGTTTTGTACAAGACGACAAAAACAGTAGAGGATGTAATGTATTTTTCGTGGATGTAAATGTTACTTAAACCCTTTTGATCCCATTTTCCTAAGGGACACAAATAGTGCCATGCAACGATCCTGAGTAGACCTATTTAGGATTGGTCAGAAAGCATCTCTAACAAGATTTGGAAGTTAACTCAAGATAATGTGAATATATGGTTGTTGTGGGTTTTCCGGGCTGTATTGCCGTGGTCTTGGCATTGTAGTTCCTGATGTTTCGCCAGCAGCTGTGGCTGGCATCTTCAGAGGTGTAGCACCAAAAGACAGAGATGAAAGCCTTCGACAATACAATGTGAATATAGTTTGGCCCAGGTTTTTGTACTATTATTATTGACTGTTATTGAAAAATAGAAAATTAAAAGGCTTCACTTGCTAATGTTAACAAACAGAATTTTGAAGTGACGATAGCAATAAATAAATAAAAGTTATTCTTTGGATGCTAATATCAGCCAGACTGGAATGAGGAAACGTTTGTCCTGCTCTCATATCTTTGGTCGAGCCATTTCAGGTTACAGACCAGCAAGGGGATCAAACAATGTTGCCTTCCTTAAGTTCCAGCATGCTTTCACTCACAGGCACCCATCAGCACCTCTTGACCTGCCTAAGCTATAAATACTTCCAAGTTAGGCCTGCTTCTTGGTTGGAGCAAAAGTCAGCTTCTCCGGCTCACGTATAATTTCTGCTGCATTTAGCTGCCTGCCACGAAAGTTCATACTGGAAAAAATGTTAAGTCTTGAAGGTGCCACTGGACTTCTGTTTCATTTTAGCCCATATATAAACACGGGCTCTGAACCCAGCTTGGAATGCTCCTTGCTGCTCTCAGGAGGTATTGGTTCCTATTGCCTAAAGTTAGCGGCCAAACAAGAGTGCGGCCATATGACCTTTGAGCTTCAGGACTGTGGCTTAGGAAGTTAAATAGGAAGTTGGCCATGGCTCAGGGGTAGAGGATCTGATTGGCATACAGAAGGTCCCAGGTTCTATCCCCGTCATCTCCAGTTAATAGGATCAGAGAGGGGAAAGACTTCTGCCTGAGACCCTGGAGAAAACTCTCCTTGAAACACCGCCTGTTAGATAGGGTTGCTAACTCCAGGTTGGGAAACTCCTCGGGATTTGGTAGGTAGAGCTTGGGGAGGGTGGGATTTAGGAAGGGATGTTAGCTGGGTGTAATGCCATAGAGTCCACTCTCTAAAGCAGCTCTTTTCTCGAGCGAGAGTAGACAATACTGATCTTGATTTATCAACTGTCTGACTCAGTAGCCCTATTCGCATGCTACATTGGACACTTGTACATCCTGCATGTTCCCTGCGTACATCCATTTGTAAGAACGCTCCAGTGTGCATTCACTTTGCCATTGAAACCGGGGAAATGTTACTAGGATAAACATGGTGTTTATATCACATGTTCGGTTGTACATGATGTGTTGCATGTAACATAGAAAGTACTCAACATACATATTTAAAAATCAAGTGTGCACTGATTGTGGTGTGTTTGTTTGTTCGTTTTGTACCCATTTCTTTCTCCCTAATGGGGAACCCAAGCAGCTTACTTCTTTCCTCCATTTTATCCTCACCACAACCCTGTGAGGTAGGTTAGACTGAGAGTGTAACTGGCCCAAGGTCATCCAGTGAGCTTCCACAGCAGAGCAGGGATTCGAACTGGAGTGTCCCAGATCCTAGTCTGACACTCTAACCATTATACAACATTGTTCACCGTCACTTATGAACGGGACTACCAAAAGGCAGCCTAATGTGCCTTTTTGGCTATCTAGTGAATCAGCATGCATGGTTATTAACCTTTATCATTATTCTAAACTATATATACACATACATACATGTACCCTGGGTAGGGCCCACTTCTTGGCAGGTTTATGGCTTCCTATTACAGAGAGAGAGCCCAGAGTACTGGGCAAAGCATAGTTTTGGGAGCCTTTTCTCACACCTTTCCCATGTTGGTAGTAGATGTTACAGGGATCCATCACACACCCTTGACTTCAGTAGAAAAGAACAGAAGTCTATTAGTACCTATAAGACTAACAAAATTTGTGGTAGGGAATGAGCTTTCGTGATTCATGGCTCACTTTTTCAGACACCTTAACTTCAGTGTTTCTGACAAATACCACCTGGATTGTATGACCGTACTTGATCTGTCCACTCGAGAACCAAGATCCTAGATTAGGCTACCCACCGCTCATAGCTGATGCTAGGATGCCGTTCTCTGCTACATCTTCCTCCCTCTGTGGCAGCACATAGAGCAGGTGGGAATGACCCATTGGACAGCGAAGGAGGATTCCCTATTGTGCGGACATGGAAAGGAAGAGCAATATTATGCAGTGGAGAGCATTTCTAGACAAGGAAGATGCACGCGGTCCCTTCGCAGGAAACCCACTGCTGCAAACATGCTCCAGCCGACCAGTGAAGGAGCAAAACCCTTCCCTGGCGATACAGTATTGACCATCCGCTGTGCTTCCACATAGATGCGTCTCTGGCCTAGTTCTCACTGAGGTGATAAACCTGTGTCTTGCGGCACCGCTTCAAACGGCTCACACCACTTCATACAATTGGGTGTGTGTTTCATTTGTATACTCAATTTCTAGTCCACCTTTCTCACTGAGGTGCCGGGTAGATTACGGTTTTCTAAAAATATGCAGTAAAACAGTGTATGGCATGTAATATGTTCAGCCATTGTGTGTTTCTCTTGTTTATGTATGTTCCTCGAAATGCTTGTGTTGTGCATTCCAGCGAATATGAGTGTCTTGGACTGTCACATGTGTAGGTGATCTACCTGTGATTTCATATGGGTGGGTAGGTATGCAGGGGTCATTTCGTAGAAAAAGAGCTGGAGGAACTCATTAGCATAACTGATTTGCATATGCCACGTCCCTTGACGTCACCAGAAGTGTGTCATTAGCATAACTGATTTGCATATGCCACACCCCCTGACATCACCTATCCTGGCTGTTTTGGACCAAATCCTGGCCATTCAGGGCTGAAATTGGGCCCAAAATGGCAAAAAGAGGCTGAAAATGGCCAAAAAGGGGCCCAAAATGGTCAGGATCGGGCCACTGTTGAGTGGGAGAGTGATCCACCACCCATCAGAGGCCCGATCCGGGCCGTTTCACCCCCAATCCAGGCTGAAAAGGGCCCAAAATGGCCGAGTCAAGTGGGCGGGGCCACCTAACATGTGACCTCTTTGGGGAACTGCCGGAACTGCGTTCCTGCTGTTCCCCCTCGAAATGAGCCCTGCTTGTATGACCCTAGTTAGCAAATCATTTTCTGGAAAGGATCCTTTTGGAGACGGTAATGAGGGTAAGGGGCAGCACTTCAAAACCCACCCCCATTAAATAGCCTCCTAGCACCTTCTGTTACCATCGTCTCTTTCTCTGCCCCTTTCTTTTCCCTTGAGGCTGGCAATTGGTTGAGCCAGTTGCCATTCTTTTTTGAGCAGATTTGGGCTAAAGGCTCCACTCCTGCTTCCCAGGTTTGACTGTAGAGAACTATTAGAATTAAAGGGCACCCAGTGCAACTCATTGATTGAAACCAAGCAAAGAACTGATACATATATTTGAGCTGAGGAACTCCCAGATACTTGATATGGTGATGGTGTTAAGAATATGCTAGTTCAAAACTGGAGGAGGTGATAAATGCAAGGAATTCAATAGCTACTGATTCTGAACAAATGCTATCCTAAGCAGAAAGTTTCTCCCATCTAAACTAATTAATTTCAAGCGTTTGACAATTTAAACTGGGACTTTATGTTTGCCACTATGGAAAAGCTACAATTGGGAGAAAGATTCATCAGAGCAATTAAGGAAATTTATAGAGACCAGACTGCAGCAATTGTGGTGAATGATGAATTGACCAAGAAATTGACGATAAGTAAAGGAACAAGACAAGGTTGCCCGTTATCTCCATTGTTGTTCATTTTAGTATTGGAGATTCTGATGATACAAATACGTCAAGATGATGAAATTCGTGGAATAAAAATAAAGGACTATTCATACAAGGTCAGAGCATTTGCGGATGACATAATGTTAATTGTAGAGGACCCATTGGAGAACATGCCAAGAGTGATAGATAAGATCAAGGAGTTTGGAGACTTGGCAGGTTTCTTCATTAACAAAAAGAAGTCAAAGATATTATGCAAAAATATGACTAAGCAGAAACAACAATTGTTAATGGAAACAACGGATTGTGAAGTAACAAGTAAAGTGAAATATTTGGGAGTCGAATTAACTGCAAAGAACATAGATCTATTCAAAAACAATTATGAAAAACTATGGACTCAGATAGAGAGAGACTTGATTAAATGGAATAGATTGAATTTGTCATGGTTGGGCAGGATTGCAGCAGTTAAGATGAATGTGTTACCAAGAGTAATGTTTTTGCTACAGACAATACCAATCATCAGAGACTCCAAACAATTTGAAAAATGGCAGAGGAAAATATCAGATTTTGTTTGGGCAGGCAAGAAGCCTCGAGTGAAAGTGAAAGTTTTACAAGATGCAAAGGAAAGAGGCGGAATGCAACTGCCCAATCTGAGACTTTATCATGATGCAATCTGCCTAGTTTGGTTGAAAGAATGGATGACATTAAAGAACAAGAAACTATTAGCCCTAGAGGGATATAAAAAAATATTTGGATGGCACGCATATTTATGGCATGACAAAGTAAAGGTCAACTCGATGTTCCTGCATCACTTTGT
Organism: Eublepharis macularius; assembly: GCF_028583425.1. Lineage (NCBI taxonomy): Eukaryota > Metazoa > Chordata > Lepidosauria > Squamata > Eublepharidae > Eublepharis > Eublepharis macularius. The sequence continues at coordinate 30,764,511 of NC_072807.1, read as the reverse complement.
TCGGAGAAGTTTATACATAATCTGGAAGAAGTACAGAATTTATCTACAAGAAGGAACCCCTTTGTGGGTGGTTCCATATGAGGTGATAGACCCGAGAGCTGTTGATAATGAACAACAATGTTTAACGTATAAAGAAATAACTAAAACTGAAGCATCCAAACTTAGAATAAAGACACAAGAGGAACTATCACCTAACTACGATTGGTTCCAGTATAGACAGATCAGAGATTTATATAATTCGGACTCTGTAAAGGGAGGTATACGAATAGAGAATTCGGAACTAGAGCAGACCCTTCTTAAAGAAGATAAGAAAAGAATATCCAAGGTATACCAAGTACTGTTGAAGTGGTATACCGAGGATGAGATAGTTAAAACACAAATGGTGAAATGGGCTATAAACTTTAATAAAGAAATAACAATGGAGGCATGGGAATACTTGTGGAAAACTACAATGAAGACAACGACATGTATTAATATCAAAGAGAACATTTATAAAATGATCTATCGTTGGTACATGACACCAAAGAAGATTGCGCTAGGGAATTTGAATACTTCTAATAAATGCTGGAAATGTAAGAAGCATGAGGGCTCCCTCTATCATATGTGGTGGTCGTGTGAGGTAGCCAGGCAGTACTGGGGGGAAATAATAAGAGAAATGAGTGAAATTTTACAATTTCAAATTAATAAGAACCCAGAACTCCTGCTACTGAACTTGGGAATGGAGGGAATTCCAGCCCAACACAGGACGTTGATATTTTATATGACAGCAGCAGCTAGACTTTTGTATGCGCAAAAATGGAAAGTACAAGAAGTGCCAACTATTGAAGATTGGACTTACAAATTGCTGTATATGGCTGAAATGGACAAGATGACAAGAAAATTGAGAGATCTGGACTCAGGGCAGTTCAACACAGACTGGGAGAAGCTGAAACAATACCTGGAGAAGAAATGGGAGGTGGGAGGAAAACTGTGGCAGTTTGAGAACTACTGAAGTATTGAAGTAGAGGGGGGAGACTTTACCGGGGGGAGAAGAGATAAATGTGAATTATAACTAGTCAGATTAATAGATTGACATATATATAGATATATATAGGTTAACAAACAGAACATAGAGAAAATAATTAATTATAAGGACTAAATATAAGGAGCGATTAACTAACAATATTTTCTTTTTTTTCTGACAAGTTTTGTACCAAACTGAATGTCTGAAGATATAGATGGGTCAAATTGATTGACTACGTGAGGAGAGATATATAGAACTATTATAAAAAGATAGAATGAGTAATATATATAGAGAATAAGTCAAATTGTTTGATATAAACGAATGTATGATCTATATGGTTTATGATATATAGAAATACCTGAAATTGAAAAATTGGGATAAATTGTTTATCTAAGATGGAAACAAAGGCTTACAGTTTGGGCATATAATGTTAAAAATAGTTAAGGATGTACTGCTTAGAATAATGGAGAATATATATTTGTTTTAGATAGAGGAAGCTAATAAAAGTAAGGGAAAGGGGACAAAGGGTTGGAAAGCTGTTGGAAGTCAACAAAAAGGGGGGGGGAAAGGGAGGGGGTTAGAGATGAAAAAATTGGGGAAAATTGAATGTAAATGTGGAAATAATGGATTCTAACCCAATAAAAATTTTTCAAAAAAAAATAAACTAATTAATTTCAGTGGATTTAGGCGGATTTGACTCTTAAGGGTTGCATGGTTAGGCACATACTCGTTCCATGAATCCAGCTCTGCTCTGCTCTCTTAGGAAATGTATAATTTGTTATAATTTTTATTTAAAGATTGATTTGTGCCTACATGGAGATTACAGTATTCAAACAGCAGTTTGTGCACGTCATATTCACACCCAGGAAGTCATAAACCTTTTTAAAAGGGCTGGGGTGTAGTCTTTAGGGCTAGAGGGTTTCCAGCTGTTTGCCGGAGCCTTAGATCAAAAGGGAACCAGTTTTGCAGACGGGGCCGCTGCAAGTTCATATGCTCAGAGACACTGGGTTTTTAAAAAAACCCACAGCCTCTGCCTGGCATTAGTTCACACGTTACGCAGCAGCAAACCCGAGTTTGCCAGAAGTAAACTGCAGTCAACCCCGGCTCTCTGGCGAGTACAATTGAGCCGGGGGAGGGTGATAGTTCCCAAATATCTAAATCCCACGTTACGTTTTAGTAGCTCGTCTGAAAACAGAATGCGAGAAGAGGCCTGGTTTCTCAAAGGGAGGCGCCAATTCGTAGGGATTCGCGCCCCGCAACACGACAATCTCAGCTCGTACCTTCGGACTGATCTTTGCGCAACGTGGAAGATGCACAAGGGAACGGGGGCGTTAGAGGTGGACACATCCGGGTCTGGATTTCCTGTGTGCCTGGGGCTGGGGCTGCAATTGGTGCGAGGAACAGAGAGCCCTTCCCGAAGGAGCGAGGGGAAGCACGAGGCGCCTGCGTCCACACAATACTGCGCGGTGGATGCGAGTTTGGGACGGGAGGAAGGATGGTGGCTTGTAGTCAGAAATTACGTACCAAAACCCCCCAAATCGGTTTTGTTTTATCAGAGTGGAGAGTTGTTCTGTACGGGTTTTTTTTTCTTTTAATGAACATTTAGAAAATAAGGTTTTTCACTTTCACTTCCACTTTTTCAAGAGGATTTGGGGGAATGGGAGGGGTCGCGTTTCGTGATAATGGCGTCGTTCCCCCCGACCCGACTGGCTCCTTCAACACATCACAACAATGGCTTTCTCCGAAACTGGTTTCCGACACTGAGGAGCTCAGACATCTCCCACCCACTAGCGCCCCCAACAACGGGGCTGCCTGCCCAGCTCGTTCACACGATCCGCGGGCTGCAAGTTCGCCTCTCCTGACCGGTTTCAAGTTGTACCAAGTCTTTAACCCCGGAATGTGAAGAGAGTGCGTCTTGGGGCACGTGTAAGGTGCCTCTCCAATTCCTGATCCTCACCCATCTGTTAGGGTTGCCAACTCTGGGTGAGGAAATTCCTGGAGATTTTGGGGGGGGGGTAGAGACTGGGGAGAGTAGAATTTGGGAAGAGGAGTGACCTCTGCAGGGTATAATGTCGCAGAATCCACCCTCCAAAGCAGGAACTGATCTCTGTAGTCTGTAGATCAGAGGTAATTCTGAGAGCTATGTATTGTTGAAGGCTTTCACGGCCGGAGAACGATGGCTGTTGTGGGTTTTCCGGGCTGTATTGCTGTGGTCTTGGCATTGTAGTTCCTGACGTTTCGCCAGCAGCTGTGGCTGGCATCTTCAGAGGTGTAGCACCAAAAGACAGAGATCTCTCAGTGTCTCTCTAGGCCCCACCTGGAGGTTGGCAACCCTACTGCCTGCTCATCTAGCGGAAAAGGGCGAGGCTTCTGGGCCAGAGAATGAGAAGCCATTTATACAATCCTCTGAGCAAGCCGAGATAAAACATTTCCGGAATTTCAGGCGTGTGCGACGCGTATCTGAAAGCTCCCCCCACAGGAGTTGGGAAAACACCCACCCCTGAGTTTAGGGGAAACGACGTGGCTGCGGGAAAGACAGGCTGAACGTCGGGGCAAGATCCTTGACCTGTTTTCGTTGTGCAGAGCTTTTCCCCCCCGTGGAGGAGCATTCGGACGTGCGCTCTCCTCCTCGGTGCAGCATGTAGTGGTACAGACCAGGGAGAGCTGTACCACTTCGTTCGGCTGCTTGTATCTACTGTGGCAGAAGCAGCCCGACTCCACTGCTTTTTTGGCAGGGGCGGGGGGCGGGTGTTTCTCTTTGCTGACTGTCAGACGGCGACTTTACCAAGGGTCGGATCTGGCAGTTTGGGGAGGGGGCACCCCAACCGCCCCTCTCCCAGGTTCCCTTTCATTATTCTCATTTCCAGGAAAAGCCCCGTCCGCCTCGGCCAGCTTCCTGCAACGGGGCGTCGAGTTAGCCAAGCCCTCCCGCGGTTCGTGTCCAGCGCCTAATACTGAATTCAGATTTAAAAGAACAACGAAGCGCAGCAAAGCGCTGCGCGGCGGAACAAGCGCTGCTCCGGATCGGAGTCTTAAAGGGATGGGCTGGGCTTGCCAGCGAGGAGGGAGCGCCTCAATCAGGACTCCCCCCATTGCGGCGTTTGCTCCCCAGAGCGCAAACCGTAGCCGATCTTCCTCCAAGCTCCGAATAGGGTTGCCGGTTCTAGTTTGGGAAATTCCTGGAGGTTTGGAGACAGTGCCCGGGGAATGCTGATTTGGGGCAGGGGAAGAAGCTGGGTGGAGATGTAATGCCATAGAGCCCCCCCCCCTTCCAAAACTGCCATTTGCTCCACGGGAACTGCAATTCCAGGAGATCTCCAGGCCACGCCTGGGGATTGGCAACACAAGTGAACGCCCTCTTGCGCCCTTTGCAGTTCCCTCTCCTCCCCACCCCATCAGAAGTCCCCCCCCCCCCTCGTTCGGACCGCGGCATCCCCGCAAAGAGCGCGCGTCCCCTTGGGGGGCGCATCTCCCTCCCCGGACCGCCCTCCGCCCCCCCCCCCCAGAGGAGCCAGGCGAGGCAACGCCGCGCGGCCCCTTTAAGAAAGTTCACGCGGGCGAGTTCATCAAAGTTTCAAAAGTTTCGCGGAGGAGCCAAGGAGGAGGGGCGGGGGGGCGCCGCCCGTCGAGGGCCGGGGGACTTTTGCAGGGGCGGGATTGGCTGCCCGGTTCCCCGGGAGACGGTGATGCGGGCGGGGGGCCGGCCGGCCCTGCCCAGCCCAGCGCGGCCAGCCCCGCCCCGGCCGGGCCGGGCTGTGCCGTGCGCTCCTGGCCGTGCGCGCCATCGCGGGCCCGGCAGCTGCAGCTCGTTGGCAGCCCTTGGCCGCTCATTGGCCGGCGGCGCGCGGCCAGCCGGATGGGAGCCCGGCAGAAATAGGCGCGCCTCGCCCCCTCGACGCCCACCGCACAGCGCACCGCACCTCGGGACCCTCCCCGGCTCGCACCAGGCACCTGCCCCACCGTCTCGCACGCCGCCTCGGGCAGCCCCTCGTCCTCCCCGAGGAAGGAGGGAAGGGCTGGAAGAGACCCCCGGCCCGGACCAGCACGCGAGCCCCCGGCCTGCCCCGCGCCCGCCCCACGCCCACCATGAGCAACCTGCCCAAGGAAAACGAGCACAGCAGCACCACCCTCGAGGAAGAGGTAGGGCGCAGCAGGCCTGCCGTCGGGGCTGGGAGGGCAGCGCGCCCGGGCTGGGCAGGGCAAGCAGTTCTTCTGCGGTGGGTGGGTGTGGAGCTGGCCTCGGGGGTCTTTGCCTTGCCTCAGCTTCCCCCCTGGTTTCAGGTGCTGGTCTGCAACAGAAGAGCAAGATTCGGTCCAGTTGCACCTCAGAGAGCCGCTGCGACCGGACTCCATCTTGCCCTTGCTCCCTGGCACTTGAATGCCCGGTTCCTCCACGGGGTGGTGGTTGTATAGTCGAGCCACCTCCTCAGCTTTTCTCTTTTCCTCCCTTTGCAAAAGCCAAAGCGGCCTCTTACCCTTGGGTTTGCTCTCCCTGGCCTTAATCCTCATGCTCCCAAAGGTCTCCGAATAAGAGAATTGGGCAGTGGGTGAAGCCCATTGGGAAGACCAGCCGTGCGGCAAAGGTGCCTCCTCAGTATGCCGGGGCAAAGTTCTCTGTGGTCCCCTCTCTCTGCTGGGCGGGTGGAATTCTGGAGCCTTGAGTTGGCGGGGAGAGTCGTCCCTACCTTTTGAGAGAGGCGCTCCAAGCTTTTCTGTCCAGGTGTGGAGCCCTTTTGCTGGCGTCCTCTTGCCCGTGGCTGCTGCTATCCAAGAATGCCCTGGGTTGCCAAGACCGGAGACCAATTTTTTGCTCATTTTGTGTCCTAGCTTGTGCGTTTAAATAACCAGTGGATGGCCTGACCTAGGACAAACTGTGGTATTGGAAACTGCTCCGTGGCCAAAGATCTATCCATGTCTACTGGAGAGCGCATGAGTGCTTCTGCTCGGCTCGGCTTCTCTGCTGCTTGAGGAATAATCAGGGTTTTTCAGATCTAAGGTGTGGCATTGGCTCTATGAGAACAGTTATACCTGATTTAGGGGGTTAGGGAGCTTTGCAGAGGTGGGCAGCACGTGGGGCTGGTTTCCCATGCGCTCTGCTGGCATCCCCGTTCCATACGGAACCTCTTGAATTTGAGTCTTTGTTCCCAGTTCCTTGCAAATAGGGCTGAGCCTCTTAAGGAGTGGCCAGTGTGGACTTCTAAATGTCACATAGCCTGTGGATTGCCATGCAGCATTGGTTATCTATAGAGAATGTCCATTTTGAGTAACGGTTTAAGTGTTGTGTTTATAGCCTATGCCAGTGTAGCGTAGCTGCTCATATAAAGCCACGTTACCTCCATTTTGCATATGCGGATCTTGAAGTACAGGGAGAATCTCAGTTCCCCAGGGCCACAACAGATCACTCCACCCCCCCCCCCCAACTCTCTAGAAATGGCCGTGTAGCTTTCATGGCGCAGAATGGCGGCCATTCTAGTCCTAATTCCAAGCTTTCTAAAAGGCATGTGAATTTGTCACGATTCATATACGCAATGATGGCTGATCTGATAACCTCCTCAGTGTTTGAATCTTGAAAATGATCATTCCCCCAGAGCCTTTCTTGGAAGCAGTTTATATGAAATGGATCATGCAATAGGGCATCCCATCTCTTCTTTGCTCTTCCATGTGCTGGGGTCTCCCTACGTATCTGATCGAATGCCGTAGCAATACTAACCCTACTGCATTGCATACCTTAATATCGACCAAAGGACTTACAGGTTTGCGTGCCTGTCTGCACCCCGTGCATATGATTTAGGGGGAACTTCAAGATTAAGTTCCTAGTATAACCTGTAAAGCATTTTGCTTGAAAAAATCTGTAAGCATTAGCTGCTTTATCGGTACACCCCAAGAAAAAAATGTGCCCCGCTTCCATAGCTCACCAGGGTGCTGTCTGCAGACTGGCAATGTAGAGCCATCAATTTCTACAATAATCGTGCAGTTCATTAGGGGTGAAGCTCACTAAACGATATGCAGAATAACACAACGTTTAGAATTTGAGCTGCACACTGAGTCTTGACTCACCAACAGGACCTAAAATGTGCGCATTGTTGGATGAAACTCTAGGAAAATGAAATAGAAGGTCCTCTTTTATGTTACTGTGTGAACCCTGGATAGTGGTCATTGTTAATTATTGTGAGTTGTCTGGTGCAGTTAGGCAGAATTGGGTGAAATGTTAATTGCGAATAGACTGGGTATTGGTGTATTCCCCCCCCCCCCCCAGCAGCACCTGCCTGCCACAGGCCTTCCTGTGAAGACTGGTTGAATAGGTGGAGATTGTTGTACTCCTTATGAAAGTTAGCACATGTATCTGCTGTTAGCTAATGTTAACAAATCCTGAATATTCCACGCTTGCTTTGGAAATGTAAAACGCATTGGTAAACCGCAAAGATTCTAGTAAAAAAATAAATAGGCTGCACAAGCCCACCCCTGCGGTAAAGACTCCACTGAGAATGATACTTCTTCCCAAATCATTTTCAGTTGTAAGGAGAGAGGCAGGGTTCCCCCCCCCTTCTTACGCTAGGCGCATTCTTGGTCTCGCTTAACATTCATTACCTCTTAGCGCTGATTCCAGAGGTTTGGCTGTGTCAGTCAGTTGCGGCCCAAATGGAATGGGAGTCTCGAGATGCCGTTTAACAGCAAGTCATCGTTAAGCCAGGTTAACAAAGATGCCAGTACTTGGCGTAACATGGCCTTTGTTGCACTTCTAACTTCCTTCCCAGCACATGGATAACTCAGATCTAACTCCCTCCCCGTTCTTCTGGGGTGAGAAGAATATAGCGATGGTCATGTAGGAAGCCGGAGATGTTAAGAGGTACGGATGTGCATTTTGGAATGCAGTTCTGTAAGCAAATACAAGTTTCTATGTGAGGAGTTCATTGCTAAGATATGTTTGTGTCAAGTGAATTTGTAATTCTTCTGTTATACAGAGTCAAGCCGTTGGTATATGCACTGGCAGCTGTTCTCCAGTTGCTCGTGCAGAGAAAGGTCTTTACTGAAGCTGGCTGCCTGAAGTCCTTTAATTAGGGATTACCTCTGGGACCTTCTGCCAGGCAGGGGCTCTACCACCGAAGCACAGACTCTTTCCAGTGCAAAGCACCATATTGGTTTGAAGAAGGTTCCAGGTTCAGTCTCCTTTCGAAAGGATTAGGTGGTAAATAATAGTAACAACCCTGACCTCAGACTCTGGAGAGCTGCTGCCAGCCAGAGTAGGACAGAGTTGCTGTCATCCCCGTCCTTGGGCTGCGGTCCCTCATTTTGCTGCGTGACGTGTAATTTCAAGGTTCAGCTCATAGGCTAGGACTAAAACGGCTTCTGACGTTATGCAGACGTGGGCTACTTGTCGTGTAGACCTGCAGCGCCAGCATTTCTTCAAGGTGTGTCTTGGTCGAAGGACTTCCCAAGTGCGGCTGCCTGACTGCCTCTAATTGGAAGTGCTTGGGACTGAACTTTTCCCTCTTGGTGTGCAAAACTTTGCCAGAGAGCTGTAACTTCCCCGATTCAGTGTGACTGTGATCTGGCAAGTATCCTTTAAAAAAAAAAAAAAAAGTTCCAAAAATAGGCCCCAAACATGGTTCACTTAAGAGTGCAAATGGAAAGGGCCGAGCCACATGACTGCTCTGTTTTTTAAAATCGATGCAGCCGTCTTTCTATCTCCTGACTGCCTCCCCCAGTAGAGATTCTGTGTGCCATTCAGTGAATGCACTTCCCTGGCTAAGTGAATTGAATTAACCCTCCCAAATGGGGGCACTGTCAGTTTGATCTTGACACTGTGATAAAAGGGGGGGAGTTGTCCATCGTTCGTTACTCTACCCTTCCCTATAAATTAAATAGGGTACTGTACGTGTTGTGTACAGTGTATGTCTATGTACAAGAGAATATCATGGAAGGGGAAGGAGTGACACCCCCCCCCCCCAACACTGTTTCACACTTCATGTGCTATCCTAGATTTGAGTCATGCCCATCTTTTTAGGAAAAAAAGGGATAAACCAAGATGAATTGTAGTATCCGGATCAGTGGAATTCAGCCTTGCAAGATAACCAACCAGGAACATTGAGATGGTAGCATAGAACCTTGTGTGATAGGAAGCCACGTGGTTGCAACTCATGACAGGAAGGGGAGGAGCCTGAATTATGACTTCACCAGTGGGGAAGTGATGCTCTGCTCTTCAAGCGCTCCAAGAGAATTAGAAGACCCATGGAGGGTGGCCTTGCTGAAGGAAAGGGCAGGGGGGAGCTTAGATTTTAATTTAATTTTTAATTTATTCAATTTATACTCTACCTTCCCCACACCAGCGGGCTCAGGGCGGATCACAACAAGGCTTAAAACATTACACAGTTCAAGCCATTATTACCATTAAAAACATAAAATACTACATACCACAGTTTAAAATACCACATCTATATAAATATATAAATATAGAAACAAGAAGCATAGCAGAACATAATTTAGACCATTTCACCGTCTCCAAAGTGTTTTTACCGGAAAAATATGTGGGATATGGAAGGTGACATTGGACAGGAGGGCATATACTTTATTCCCTCCGACTAGATGGGGCAAGAAGGTCTCCGAGTCTACGTACGCTATTCTCCAAGTCTGAGTGACCCCACCACATTTCCTTTCTGTTGCTGCTCTCAGGAGGTATGGCGCTGTGAGTGCACACACTCCCGCAGCGTATCCCTTCAGAACGTTGCAAAAAAATTGTGTCTCAACAGGAGCTTGCAACCCAGCAGGTGAGACTCCAGTTTTGGATTATTCATTCATCTTACAGTGCTTAGCTTTGAGGTGCCTAAAAATATTTCCAGAAGGTTTTACCATGGAAAATTTTGTCTTAGAATCCATCTCTTTTTGTCCCCTAGTTCTGACACCAATGTGCGTTCTGGCCAAACGTCATGAGCACAGCTCACTCAAACTTGGGTGCAAACCGGTACTCGATCACAGAGAAGCTGGGTTTGTTACTGCCACATTCTCCGGAAGAGAATCAGTAAGGCTGAACACGCAGGATTCTTCGGTCATAAGTACCTTTAAGACTAACCAACTTTATTGTAGCATAAGCTTTTGAGAGCTGTGGCTCTTGAAAGCTTGTGCTACAGTAAAGTTGGTTAGTCTTAAAGGTGCTACTGGACTCTTTACTATTTTGCTACTACAGACTAACACGGCTAACTCCTCTGGATCTTTGGTCATCTGAGGAGGCCCATCCATTCTGGTTCTGAGCCAGGCGTGTGGTTAGCTATGTATGTTGCTGTAGGAGGAATAATACAGGGCTTTGCATAAGTAAAGATATGGGTCCCTTCCCCAAGAGGGTTACAATCTAAACAGCTAAAGTTCAGGAAGATAGTGGAGCGGAAGAAGGGGATATGCTAGCAAGGATCTTTGCTTCTGCTGAGATGAGAATTAAAGATTTGGCCCTAGTTTTTGTGGGAAGATTGTCTTTTTCCTTAGGAGGGGCTTGGAAGAAGAAAAGTGAATTATTAAGTGTAACTAAAAATGAAATACAAATAATTATAATAACGGTATATAATTTAATTCAACAAATAAAAGTGCATAAGTATGATTAAAAACATCAACAGCGTGGCTCAACATATAAGTACCATACCCTTGTGTGTGTGTGTGTGTGTGTGTGTGTGTGTGTGTGTGTGTGTGTGTGTGTGTGTGTGTGTGTGTGTGTGTGTGTGTGTGTGTGTGTGTGTGTGTGTGTGTGTGTGTGTGTGTGTGTGTGTGTGTGTGCATGCATAGTAAACTCACACATGCAGGTATGTTAGTACATTTTATCTCCGCATGTATAGAACCAAAACCAGATGTGTTCCAGCCCAAGGGCCTTCCTCAGTGGTATCTATTCATACAAAGCACTCTATTAATATAGTTAATGAATCAGATATACCCCTCCCCTTTTTCTGGTTGTCTTTATGTTGTTTGGAAGTAGGCCCAGTGGCCTTGGGTCAGCGTTCCAGGAGGCCTAGTTTGGCCATTCTGGTGCCATTGTAAAAATGTGGGTCTGTGTTGAGGCAACAGTCTCTGTGCCTGGAAGCAGTTGCCCGGCTGCGTCACTGTGCGGACCGTTGGCACTACACGGTTCCATTTTCCGGTGATCCCAGGCAGAGAGCTGAGGAATAGGCCTACATCAGTGTATCCCTCTGAGAACCTTTCATCTTCCCTGATATTAGCAATGCTTCCTGAGATGAACTCGGTTACTTTCCAAGATGGTGCTAGCAGCACCAAGAGCAGGGGGGAAACCCCAAACCGTGCTTTGCAGGTGCAATTCAGAAGGCACCCTCTGCTTTGCAAGGTACCAGCAGCCAGCCCAGCCTCTTCCTTCTCCAAAATGTGTATTACTAGTGATCTAAGAACGGAGGGAGGCATTCTGGAATTTGGAAGTTAGAAACTGTGTCCTGTAAACCTGCCGCTTGACTAACTTTTTTTTCACAGTTTGTTTCTAGCAATGATGGCTATGCAGGTTACATGCAGGTGTTTGGTCAATGCCTGCTAAAATACCTTGAGCCTCAGGATGTGGCTTGAAGGCTGTGATACATCCATCTGGCTGAACCTTAGGCATGTGTAGGTCTGGTTGGTTTCTGGATGAAGCCCACCGTAAGCTCCCCTGAAATTTTTTGATGGAAAAAAGGTGGGAATATGGATCTCTGAATGGGGGGCTGGGGATAGTGGTTTTTCCTGCAAAGCTGTGCTGATTTTTATGACTTGTACAGGTCATAGAAGGCATCTCTTCTTGTTGCAAAATTCGTTATGTATAGAGCAGGAGGGGAATTGTGCTGCCTCGACAAAGACTGGATGCAGTGCAGACGGCTGCTTTTGTGCTTCGACAGCTGTTACCTGGATCTTCCACAGCTCTGAAAGCATCTGCTGTGAGCAAAATGTAAATAAAGGCATGCATTATCTACATCCCGACAAAGCAGATTGTAAGGCGCAAAAAGCTTGTACTCGTTCTTAGCATATTTGTAATCTGCCTTGCATCCCAACAAGAAAGGTGGACTAGAAATGAATCTAATAATAGAACAAATGTGTTCTTTTTAATGCACCACGGACTGTAGTTCATTTCAAAGTGTCACACATGTGCCACAGAGTGTAGTTCGTTTGTGATTTCCTTGAAGCTGTTAAAGATGATAGCTTGATCCAACAAATGCAGATTAACAAGGAATAAGATTTGAGTGGTAGTGCCATCGTTGCAGCTCTTTCTTGAAATGGGCAGCTGTCTGCACGAGGAATTCTCATCTTCTAACCTTTTGCTCCTCTTGACTCCTTGCGAGTTCTATCGTAGTGGCACACCAGGCTTTTACTCCTCTGGCAAGTTGCACACCAACAGAGTCTAAAACACAGGTGAGCTGGGTGGCACAGCTGCCTAGAAAAACCGACACCCACTTCAGCATGCCTCTGAATTAGAGTTGCCAACTCCAGGTTGGGAAATTCTGGGGAGTGATTCCTCAACCAAGGTATAATGCCTTGGAGTTCCGTCTCCAAAGCAGCCATTTTCTCCAGGGGAACTGATCTCTGGAGAAAAGTTGTAATTCTGAGAGATCTCCAAGCTGGCAGTCCAACTCTGAATCTATGGTGCTGAGCTGCAATCTGGATTTTAATGGGCTTCTGTGAACCGTGGAGGTCTCTGCAGAAATGCACAAGGGCTGTGGACAAGGGAATTTCTGACCCTGGGGGGGTCTGCAAATGTTGTTGCTTTGCCTTGGGGTGTCCGGCGTTAGGGCCATTTCAAAATTTATGTGGCTCAGAAAGAAGGTGAATGGTCGGTACGAAGGGATGATGAAGGAAAACCCAGGGAATTCCCTTCCCCCTCGAATGCTCCATTTTGTGAGCATTTCCGCATTTGCAGGAGAAAAGGACTGCACGAGAGGAATTCTCACTTGTGTGGTTTTCACATTAAACAGGTGCACAAACAATAGTTCTGTAGCAAAGAGCGTACCTTCGTTTCAAGATGATTCATACATGGGAAGCAGGCCTCTGCCTCTGGGCGGGGTGGGGGAGGAATATGCCCCTCCTGTAGGAGAGCAGGGAACACCTCTGAAGATGAAGTTCGTTACCTTCAGCTCTTACTTTTTTAAAAAAATCTGTTGCCCAATTAAATGGAGGCATCTTTTTTCCCATTGATCTAACGTCTTTATACTGTTTAAGCAGATCACAGCTTTCATGGGCATGAGACAGTGAGGGATCCTTCTATCTGCAGCTGGAGAGCAATTGAGCTCTTTAGTTCCAAGTCTGGGCAGAGGGCACTGGAGGGGAAGAAGTCTGCCAGAAGAACCTTCATGGTAAACTCCAGAAAGGGCTGGCAAAGCCTAAAACAACAGGTTTTCCGTACAACGGCAAGTGATCCCTCTTTCCTGAAAGCAAATGCATGGTGAACAGGGGCCGTGGCTTCTGGCTCAGCAGCCCTGGGGTCTGCAAATGTTTTTGCCTTGCCTTGGGAACGGGAGATGGCCCAAACTCGGGTGTAAACATTAACTAGGTTAACTGTTGCTACCTCAGCTTGGTGGAGAATTAGAACAGAGGTGCCCTTGGCCCAGCCTACAAGTGTCAACTCGTAGGTTGGATCTTGAATACAGCGAGGTTATCTAAGGTGCTCTGTCAAATTTTAGGCAGAATAGTTGCCAGCCACCCTGATCCTTATGAAATTAACTATTAGGCAGTAATGGCTTGGAAAAGAGCTGGCAGACTTCCTGCTGCTTTTCTTTCACATGGCAAATAAGGTTGCCCCTTCTCGTTTCCCTCCCTGCTCTACTTTATCCTCACAACAACCCGGTGAGGGAGGCTAGGCTGAAAGATGGTGATTGGCCTAAGACCCTCCATGGAGCTTCATGGCTTATGCAGACGTTTGAAGCAGGATTTTCCTGGCTGTGTGGCACAGTCTGTTGGGCAACAGCAGTGCAGATCCAGAAGTGAACACCACAAATATTAAACACCCTTTATTTTGCCACATGTAACTCATAGGTGAGCCTGATCTCGTCAGATCTCAGAAGCTAAGCAGGGTCAGCCCTGGTTAGTAATTGGATGGGAGACCTCCAACGAAGATCAGGGTTGCAGAGGCAGGCAGTGACAAACCACTTCTGTTAGTCTCTTGCCATGAAAGCTCCACTAGGGGTCGCCATAAGTCAGCTATGACTTGAGGGTAGTCTCCACCAACAACTCATACAGCAATCTGGTTCTATTGCATTGTCGATCTTATCTAAAAATATTTGTATATGGAAATGTTTTTTGAGAAAATTTTTCTGGTATTGCTTAGGACTAGTACGTATTCATTTGCTAAGAAAAAATGGGGGGGAGGGGGGAGAAGTTCACTATAGCATTTTAATCTAGGATAAAATGGCTTGGGTCAAATATGAAATATTTTTCTTGGGCAAGTGAGGAACAAAACTCGGAGGACTTTTCTGTAGCTTCTCCTTGATTTTTATTTTAAAGAGGAGCTGCCTAGCAGAACTTGTGCTTGAAAGAAACTCATTCTGAGCCAAGCTTGCAATTAACGCTCACTCAGCCAGTGATGTGCAAATGTACCTTATTGTTGGCTGTTTATATATCGCAACACATTGCGCATGTACATGAGCATGGCCTTGTTGCCCCAGAATTCTAACCTCCCTTTGGACTATAGGGATTTCGATAAATATCGCAAGTTTGTCGCTTCTGAGGAACCACGGAATGTTCTTGGACCACAATATTAACCCTTCTTTTTTTTTAATAAGGTAAACTGGAACCAGGGTCCAGTCTAACCCCTTAAAATAAGGTGGGTGGATGCATCTGAACAACTGCATAATTGCTTGTAAAAAAGAATTTGCCCTAACTAGATGCAGAAAGGCAATTAACATGTTCCCCCTGTTCTGAACTACAATGTGGTCTCTTCTTAAACGGAACAGGTGAGAAGAGCAACGTCTTGCTCCTTACCTTATGCTCTCATGTTTTCGGGATGTTTCTTCTTCTTTGGCCTGGTTCATGTTGACTGCCCTGTTCATACGCAAAACGTGGCTGCCTCTTCACCCCTGGCTTGAAGAATAAATGCATCATGGCAAAACATTAATATGCTTGCCTCCCAAAATCAAGAACACTTCAATCCGAACGGATCGGTCCCGTTACCTGTGTTTTATAATAACTCTTGGGTTAATCTATAGCAGCATAATAAAACAGTCCAGTGGCATTCTAAAGACTTAACTTGTTCTAGAGTAGTAAAGAGTCTAGCAGCACCTTTAAGACTAACCAACTTTATAGTACCATAAACTTTTGAGAACCACAGTTCTCTTCGTCAGGTGCACCTGCATCCGACGAAGAGAGCTGTGGCTCTCGAAAGCTTATGCTACAGTAAAGTTGGTTAGTCTTAAAGGTGCTACTGGACTCTTCACTATTTTGCAACTACAGACTAACACGGCTAACTCCTCTTGTTCTAGAATAAAGTTAGTCTTTGAAATGTCCCTGGACTGTAAGCAACACTTGCTGCGGATGTGAAAATGCACAGTACTGTTGCTGCCCGTGGAAGCAATTTTAAATCCTAAAGTCCCTTCTCTCTCTTTTTCACCTCCTTCCCACCTCCATTAAGCTTTTCTGTACAGCAGGCATTCCTGAAGAACAGTGGGTTGAGCAAAAGCCGCATGCAGGGCTAATTTTTCTTGGTTCTGAAAAGACCAAAAGTGGGGATAGGTTGGGCTTTGACCCGCAGGTGGGTACTGGCCGCTGTTCCAGCCATAAGCCAGTCTCATTCAGGATTGCACCCACATCTGGCAAATGTCAGAGAGCCATCATGCTAGAGAGAAGAGAGCCAGATAATGGGCTACCATCTGACTCTTTCACATTGAGAAGGAATCTCTCATCCTAACCTAGAATATAAGATTACTCCGTTTTAGCAGGGGCAGCTCAGTAACAGGCACTGCACATTATGCAAGCAAATGTTAACCATCTCTCCCCCTCCTCCCCTCCCCTCCTCGGCTTTCCTGCAAACAATGACCATGTATGGAGAATACGAAAGGGTTTTGCCTGGCTCGGGCAAAGAGTTGCATGTCCTAATACTGACAAGCTGTCTTTAAAAGTCCAGCGTTCGTGAAGTGTCTATCTTGACTTAAAGTCCAAGTGCTGTACTCTTGGAGAGAGGACATGTGAGGGGGGTGCTCTTGCTAAAGCAGTTTGCTGGGCGGCTCATTCTTGACTGTGTTTTGTGTTCTTTATTTTCCCGCTTCAATATATACCTCGTTAAAATGTTCTCTGCCTCCTGGAATTCTGTTTTTTTGGAAGTGACCATTTTATAGGCTGATTCCTGATTAGGGAAGGAGTAGCCAAGTTTGCAAAGGACCTCAGATTACTTAGGCTGATGCAAAACCTGAGCAGAATTCAGTGCAAAATGACGTACCATGGGGGCAAAAATTCCAGATGCTGATATGGGAGGGGCGGTCCAGAACTGGCTGTACTTGACCACAAAAGGTCCTGGTCAAAGACTCAATAGAAATATCAACTCAGCATGTGGCACTTTTGAGGCAAATATGTCATGGATGGAAATGAAAGGCACTGGTGTAAAAGACTTTTATGCCACCTTTCCACCTAACTAGATTCCCCCATGCTGTTAAAACAAGCCTTTTAAAAATCTGTTTTAAAAACAATTCAACAAAACACTTAGACAGGAAGGAAGGTCAGTGAGGGAATGCCAAACAAAACAGTGAAGTCCTCAGCTGCTCGTAGGAGATGACGATCGAGGGGGATGGAGGGATCTCTGGGCAGGGGCCTGTCGTATTCTGGAATCCCATGAGCTGATAGAGAGCTCCGTGCATTTAAAATCGGTCTTTGGTTTAAGAAAGGCAGACAGCTGTTGCTTTCTGTGTTCCTTGTTTCGGGCACAGTCTTGGGTGTTCCTTTTTGATGCAAAGCCTGGATTTCTGGCATCGAAGCCAGCCCCAGTCATAGGGCATCGGGGCCCATGTGATTCTTTCTTCGTGCGAGAACCAGGAACAGGCCTTAATTTTTCCAGATAGCTCAGAGTGCACACTTCCGCTCCAGCCAGAGTGTCCTAGCACTAATGTTAGAACAGCCCTTTTCCTTTCAAGAGGAGGAAATGCTTAAATGACTCTACTTTTTTTCCCCCTTTCAGCAGCTAGGGAAGCCGGCCTCCTACTTAGCTCTTCCAGCTGGATTCCTTCTCAGCTTTGGCAGAGGCAGCCATAAAAACCACCTCCTCGCAAAACAAACCTACTGCTCAGATATCTGGATTCCCTTATGGGGCTGTGCGAGTACCACTGCAAGTGCCAAGCTTTTCAAGGGTGCCTGAAAAGAGAGGGACCCACCACACCCGTACAACCTGCCACTTCATGCCCACAGTGTGTTAAAACGTCATTCATGCTTCGCTGCCTAAAAAGCTTCAACTGTCGCAAGTCATCAAGGCAGGATGTGCAGTGCGACACATGCCTGGCTCCCCATGCGCCACTCAGCATGGGCGGCTGAACGGTACTGTAGGCAGCGAAGTCGCACTGATGGGTTCAGTAGAAGAGCCTCGGTTTCATTTTTCAACATCTCCAGTTTAAAAAAAAAAATTAAGGATGGTGTGTTGGAGTGGGATGTGGGGGATCCAGGTTGGATCCCCACTCTGCGCATGAAAGCTTGCTTGGTCTCCTTGGGTCAGTCACATCTTCTTGGGCTAACCTGCCTCGGAGGGTTATTGTTAGGTTAAAATGGAGGAGAGAACAATATAAGCTGCTTTTGAGTCCCCATTGGGGAGAAAGTCGGGGCACAAATGAAGTGAAATGAAATAAAAAAAAAGGAGTGGCAAAAGCCATTCTCTGTCAGAGAGGACAGTATTGGCCTTGATAGATTTGGATTTGCCTCTCTGTTTCCTTTTAGAAGAAAGAAGAACCAAACGTATGCCATTTCAAGGTGACACTTGAACTACTTTCCAGAAGATTCCCTGACGAAGCTTTTAAGCGAAATGTGTAGGGATCTACAAAATTTGGATAGAATTTTTTCACCTTGCAGCTCGTTCTTCTTTTCTTCTGCATGCTGGTGTGGCTATGGTTTCTCCTCTTAGAAGAAAGTGCTGCTATGGGCTTGAGTATTTTTGCAGCCACACTTTCATTCTCTAGAAGGTAGCCTTTAGGCTGGGTCTAAATGCAGCTGTTCCTCAAGGATAATGGGCTATCCAATGCAAGTTGTTCGACAAGGCCCAGATTTTTGGGCTTTGAAATGTCTTCCCTGACCAAAGAGGAGTGCAGATGTACAAAATGGGTGTGTGAGAACCTCTAGACTCAAATTACTGGATCCCTACCTCAATTGCTCAACCCTTTAAACCCCTGTGCCACTATTGCAGGATCAGACTTCTGATATCTGGTCAGACAGGTGCCCTGTTAAGAGCCTAGGGTTGCCAGCCTCCAGGTAGTGGCTGGAGATCTCCCGGAATTACAACTCATCTCCAGGCCACAGATCAGTTCACCTGGAGAAAATGGCTACTTTGGGGGGTGGACTCTATGGAATTATGCCATGCCAAGGTCCTTTCCCTCCCCAAACCCCACTTTCTCCAGGTTTCACCCCCCCCCCAGATCTCCAGGGATTTCCCAACGAGGAGCTGGCAACCCAAAATAGGCTGCTTGGCTCTCTCTGGGCATCACTGTTCAGCAGTCTCCCACCCACAGCTCCGTCTCCATTTAGAACCTTCCAAATGTTTCCCTCTTTCCTACAAGTTTGTTTTGCAAGCTTTGCTTGATCTTTCTCCGTGCCTTATAAGTCCGGGTGTTGAAGCTGACGGCCGTAGTTCGAGCATTCCTTCTGCCTGGCGTCAAGAGGCTGCAGCTGCATCTTGTCCCGTGTTTTGGGATCAGCCTGACAAAACTGTTTGGGGGGGGGCAGGGGGCGGGAGACGCAGTAGCAGCAGAGTCCTGGCTTACTGTGTCCGGGAATGTCTTGCTTGAGCTGTGCCCTGTTTTAAGGCAGACCTCTGCTCTACGCAGTGCTATGCTCCCTCCGCGGTGCAGGGAGGGAAAGAAAGAAGGTCAAGATCTAGAAGTTTCCCTTGGCTGCTGAGCCAAGGCAGACCCAGGGTCTGCAGGGACCTGCGGTGGTCCTGAATGAGCCAGCCTGGTGCACCCAGGCCCTTGTCAGTGTGTGGTTTTTTTTTTGCTGGTTCTATTTATGTAAATATTTTTGTCTGTTTAAATTATTACTTTATTTGAACTGTATTTGTTTATTTGAACTGTATTTTGGTATTGTTGTATGTTGCTTTGAGTCCCTTTGGGAATAAGCAGGGTGAACTTGCTAAACTAAATAAACGAAACTAACTGCCGCTGGGCCTACCAGGCCTCTGCTAGAGTGGCGCACGTCGGACCTTCCCTGCAACGAGGGCCAGAAACTGCCTAGTTTCCCTACATTTTATGCCCCACTCATCTACTTCAAGGGGGTTAAATAAGGTTCCCCCGAGATCAGCCATACCAACGCAGACAGCCCTAGAGCTGCTACATCGGAGTGGTGTAGAGGTTAGGGTGTCAGACTCAGATCTACGAGACCCAGGTTGGTCGGGCTGTGAATCAGCACTCTGTTGGTTCGACTCCCACAGCTGCCATGAGGTCAGCAAGTGGCCTTGTGTCAGCCAGTCCTCTCAGCCCCTACTCCCCAGCTGCTTTGTGGTGATGATAATAACACTGACCTTGTTCTCTGCTCTGAGTGGGGCCCTATTCTGTCCAGAAGAGCAACTTATAAGCACAGTTATTATGATGATCCCCATTCTTGCAGTAGACGTTCACCAGGACATTTCGGGCTTGTCACTGTTTCTTTCAGCCTGACCTACCCCACAGGATGGTGGTTGGGGTAAAATGTAGGGGTGGGAATGATGTTGGAAGCTGCTTTGGACCCTCATTGGGGAGAAAAGTGGGGTATAAACTTCTAAACTAGTTTCAATTAGGCTGCTGCCGAATATGACCCCTAGCCATACTGTGGGAGGAGTTGACAATGGCCAAAGAAGAAGGTGCCTCTTGACCCGGAAGGTGTGGGTTTGTGTTAAGTATTGTTCTTTCGTTTGGGGAGGGATGGCTCACTGACAGAGCATCTGCTTTGCACTCTGAAGGTCCCAAGCCCAGTCCCACCCATCTCCCTTGAAAATGTTTGGGGAGTTATAAATAGAACTTTAAACTGAAAAAAAAGAGTTTGGGGAGCAGGTAAAGCGAAAGACCTTGACCTAAGACCTTGGAGAGCTGCTGCCAGTCAGAGCAGGCAATAATGACCAAGGGCCAGGCTCAGTGGACAGCCGCTTCATATGTTCAAGGGTTCTATACCCATCTTCTGTACTGAGGGAGGGCCCGGGCTCAGTACTCCAAGGAACTTTGAAGGGAGGGCCAAGCACGTGCTGGCATGGAAAAAGGTTCTCTGCATCCGCTCTTGTGAATCTCTACTGTTCAAAATCATGAGTGGATCTTTTCCTGCCCAGCTAACAGACTTGGGAGAGCTGGAATAGACTGGGCTAGCTAGGTCGGTCGTGCTCGGCAAGGAAATGCTGATGTATTGGGCTAGGGGAGGGGGGAGGTAGCAGAAGAAGAAAGAAGACCACGGAGTAGATAGGAAAGACTTTATAAAAACAACAAACAGCATAGATTTGCCTTGTCGTAATTCTAGAACTGAAATTGGTGATCAAGAGACAAAGGAAGTACGGAAGCATCACAAACACAGAATTGATAGGAGGGAGGGAAGTCTCTTAACTCTGTAATGTCTGAACAGGTCTGTGCTGCAGGTGCAGACGAATCTCAGCACTCCCTTCTGACACTTCTCAATCCACAATATTTCAAATCCCACAAAACGGCAAAGCTGGCAGCTCCCAGGGACATCCTGCTCAAAAGATGCTCTGTGTGTCTTCTCCAAAGGCTCCGTTGACCATTCCGGTTTAAAGTGCTCCTGGATTTTTGTTTTGTTCGCCTTTGACGAGCAAGTGCTCAGAAGTCCAGTGCATTTATTTCCTTACAACCTGCCTTTCTCATGGAGGTTCAAAGCAAATCACAACTTTTGTGTGTGTGTTTTTTTTTAAAAAAGCAACAGTTCAGTAGAGACAGTATAATGCAATAAACAACTCTGTAAAATTGGATGACAAAATTAGAAAAGAAGGTAATAAAAGTTAGGCTATCTCCAATAAACAACGCTGTAAAGCTGCCTAAAATTGTTTATAGATGTTGAAGCAAACAAAATTCCCTTGTGAGAGATCCATTTCACACACTTTTCTGGAAAGATGAGCGAAGGAGCCTTCCTGACCACCTCGGCAGGCCGTTCCACCCAGTGGGAGATGCAGCGGGTGCTTGCGTATGGACAGCTGTCAATCTCATTTGCACAGTGGCATTTTTGTGTGTAGTTTTTGGATGCTTGAGTTGTCATGATGATGCAAATTAAAAGTCGGGTGTCAGAAGCAAAGCTGGTCTGGGAATATTCCCGTTGGAGGAACTGGTCTTTCTGGAGAAGGAATTGGCTTTCCAACAGGTTAATGGAAAGCACTATTCAATTTTTGCTTTGATAATTCAGTGCAGAAACTGGTGTGTTGGTTACGCTGTCGGACTCAGATCTAGAAGGCCCAGGTTCAAATCCCTACTTTGCTATGGGAATTTGCCGGGTGACCTTGAGTCAGTTGCATACTCTCAGCCTAATCTACCTCACAGGGCTGTTGTGAGGATAAAATGGGAGAGGAGAACAGTGTACAGTGCAATCCAAAGCAGAACTGCTTCAGTCTAAGCCCATTGATTTCAATGGGGAGTAACTCTGTTTAGGAGTGCACTGGTAAGCTGCTTTGTGTCTTCCAATGGGGAGAAAGGCAGGGTATAAATGAAGGAAATAAATAGTGGTTAGTTTTTTCCTTGGGTTTTTAAAACTATCTTTAAACTGAATTTCTTCTTATCTGTCTAAGATATTTGGCTTGAAATGCTTTCTGTATTTAAGTTCCAAACCCATTATTATAAAATACACGT
The DNA here is from genome assembly GCF_028583425.1 of Eublepharis macularius. Classification (NCBI taxonomy): domain Eukaryota; kingdom Metazoa; phylum Chordata; class Lepidosauria; order Squamata; family Eublepharidae; genus Eublepharis; species Eublepharis macularius. The sequence goes on along the minus strand of NC_072807.1, from coordinate 30,742,569 downwards.
GGAATCAAAAATATTACAAAAAGGTAAACAGTGGTGCCAGAGCAGAGTGGCTACTTGCCATCTACTACATGGGGCACGATGGTTATGAATTAAAACGGGAAGCACGCTGCTCTTTCATGCTGTAAAAGTAAATGTTTGGGTTTTAAGAATGTGAGCAACAGTGTTTAAAATCTCCAGCAGAGCTCACCGGTGTGTCTTCATGAATCTGTGCACATGCCTTCTAAGTTGCAAGGATACTAGCTAAGTTCTGATGCACGTGGAGGTACGACAGGCACCCTCCTTCAAGAACGGGTATTACAGGTTCACAGAAAGTGTTTTCATTTTTCAGTGATATGCTAGCAATTTCTAGAAGTCTTGTGCTGTATCTGGTCCGTTCTTCTGTTTTTATGCGCGCACGTTGTGACTACTCCATCCAAGCCTATCTAGAGTCTTAAACAGCTGCCAGCAACATAGCTATCTCAGCAGACTTCATCCCAGCATCTTAATCCCAGCTCATTGAGCCTGACAGAAACATGAGCCCGAGAAAGGGATACTAGGCCTGTCATGCTGGCAACTTCTTGGGCTCCCCTTGGCCCATCTTGGCATGAGGCTGGTCCCATTCTCCAATCTGAGTAACAAGGTCATACCTCCATGGGGGCAGCACCAATTTGAGAAGTCATTGCTATTGGATGGACCACCAGAGCTGGGCAATGAGGCCTCCCTTCACCAGCTACAGATGTTGTCTTGAGCTTCTTCGCTGAAGGAAGGAAGATGCACCCACCCTTCCTGGAATGTTTGCCTTCCCAAAGTCGATTCTGGACGCCCAAAGAACCTCATACTGTGACCCAATACAATGTTCTCTAAATCTGCTCAGCCTTGTTACATCTCTCCTAGGTACGGACACTCTTTGTCAGCGGCCTTCCTGTGGATATCAAGCCAAGAGAGCTCTACCTGCTTTTCCGGCCATTCAAGGTGAGTATTAGCAACTGAGAATCAGACTAAGCCCATCTATGGCGCAGTAAGGAGTGTGTGCCTCTTACGGTGCCCTCTTCTATATGCATATGCAGAAGTAAATCTCTTCAAAACTAATGTGCCTAGCAAGTTTGCTGTAGCGGTTAAGAGCAGCAGGACTCTAATCTGGAGAGCCAGGTTTGATTCCCCACTCCTCCGCTTGAAGCCAGCTGAGTGACCTTGGGGTCAGTCACAGCTCTTCCAGAGCTCTCTCAGCCCCACCCACCTCACAGGGTGATTGTTGTGGGGATAATAATAACATACTTTGTAAACTGCTTTGAGTGGGTGTTAAGTTGTCCTGAAGGGCGGTACGTAAATCAAATGTTGTTATTTATTATTATAAGTGCGCTGAAACCTAATACTTCGGCATCCTTCTACCCTAAGAGTGAAATCCTGAAGACACTTTCCTGGGAGTAGGGCCCCATTTAAGAACATGGGACTTACTTCTAAGTATGCCTGCTTAGGATTGCTCCCTAAATAGCATTTCTCTTTAAAAACAACAGACAATGGGAGTCTTGTGGATTAGGGGTTAATTTTATATTTAATTTTATGCTGCCTTTCCATTCAATTTTAGGCTTCCCAAGGCAGCTAACAGAACACTAAAATAAACTTTAAAATGCACACAGAACTTGAAAATATATATAGTTTGACAAAAGGAATGCATAAAGTAGAAGGAGGGTCAGGGAGGGAACGGGAAAAATCTTCACCTGCTAGCAGAAGATCGTAATGGCTTGGCGGCGGGGGGGGGGGGGGGGGATGGCAGCGGCAAATGAATCTCTGTGGGACTTCCATCATTTGGTGCCACAACTGAGAAGGCCTGTTGCTGAGGTTACTGGGAGTACCACAGGTGTGCAGTTACAAAGACTATAAAGGGACTCTGATCTGGATAGTCCAAACAAGCCTGATCTCGGCAGATCTCAGAAGCTAAGCAGGGTCGGCCTTGGTTAGTAACTGGATGGGAGGCCTCCAAGGAAGACTAGAGTCTCTATGCAGAAACAGATCATGGCAACCCACCTGTGTTAGTCTTTTGCCTTGAAAACCCCACAAGGGGTCACCGTAAATCAGCTATAACTTAATGGCACTTTCAACCAAAAAAAGGGCCCCTTATCAGCTGTTCTGCTTCCCATTCTTTGCTCCTTAAACTGTTACCTTGAAGCAAACAATTCCAGGTCTTGCAGTTGAGATGGCTGGGAGGGGCTTAGATCTCTTGCCCACCTGTCCCATGTGGCTGTACAGGATAGGGTGGGTGACTGGGGATCTGCAGCCAAAGGGGGTCTCTGCTTGGACAGCTTCGAGCCTCTGCTGTTAGTTGGTACTGGGAGAGTGTGGGGAATGTTGTTCATGTACTAACTGTGGTTGGCCTGACTTGCTCTGTAGGACTGCGGAAATATTTCTGGCACTCAGAAGTGCCGTCCAAGGGCACCAAGCGGGCCTCCCAGCCTTTCCTGTCCTTTTAAGGAGTCCTATAAACTAATTTTTGTTGGCTTCTTCTTTCTTCAGGGTTATGAAGGATCACTGATCAAACTAACGTCCAAACAGGTAATGCTTCTGTTCTGGCAGCTGCTTAAATTGTGGGTTGGGTGTCGAGTTGAATGTGGAGGGAAGTTTGTCATTGCCCACCCCTGTGAAGGTAAAGGTGTGCAAGCACCGAGTCATTACTGACCCATGGGGCGACGTCGCATCACAACGTTTTCTTGGCAGACTTTTGTTACGGGGTGATTTGCTATCGCTTTCCCCAGTCATCTACACTTTATCCCAGGAAACTGGGTACTCATTTTACCGACCTCGGAAGGATGGAAGGCTGAGTCAACCTTGAGCCAGCTACCTGAACCCAGCTTCTGCCAGGATTGAACTCGGGTCGTGAGCAGAGCTTGGGCTGCAGTACTGCAGCTTACCACTCTGCGCCACGGTGCTCTTAAAGCGACTTTGGGTAGAATTCTTGTACCTAACTGAAACCTCTGAAGCTGAACGGCCTGCCCTTGCAGTGTAGGGGGGGCTTCTAATTAAAGGCAGCCCATAGACCTTCTTGGTGGGGGGGTGCTGAAAAGGGAAAGCGACGTGCTTGCATAATTGCTGCTTTCCCCTGGCAGCTGGGCTTCTGTGCCTTTATCTTAGGAGTCCTTCATACCAGGTGGTGCTGCTGAATTTGTGTTCAGCTGGGCCAGAGGTTTAGTGGATCCATGAGCATCTTCCCTCTTGTCCTTTGTCCCTTGAGCACGAACAAGGGCAAGGAGGGTACCCGTCTCCTTGTCCTTTAAGTGGCATGCTGAGTTGGGAGGGTTTTTGCTGAGGCTTGCTTACCAAACTGGCTTTCTGGAGATGCCAGACCAGAGATTGGGGAGAAGCAGGTGAAGGGCCCCCTGGGGGGCGGGGAAGGTTCTTCCTTGCTGCATCTTGCAGTGTGGCCAGAGGGCTTATGTGCATGCATGTATGTGTGGCTCACATGGTTTGTTTGCCTTTTTTCTCCTCTCCCAGCCCGTAGGCTTTGTTACCTTTGACAGCCGGGCTGGTGCTGAAGCTGCCAAGAACGCCTTGAATGTGAGTACGAAGAACCCCGAAGCCTGAAAAGCGGATTCGGCCAGGCTGAATTAGGTCCCACTTTGCATTCCATTCTGTAGCGTAATAGTCCTTCTGTGGCAAGTGCTCCACATCTCAAATTGTAGGAAATCAGCAGAGTTGTTTAGAGTGTGCATTGGAAGTAATGAGAATAGACACACACTCCAGTGTAGCTCTGTAAGAATACTTTACTAAAAGGGTAAAAATAGGGTTACTTTGAGAGAAAATAATTAATGCTAAGTAGACTACATCTTGCTAGTATAGTTAGAAAGTAAGCAAGAGACTGAAGACAACTGAAAGCAACTGAACAGAGGGCAATAAAACTTCAGTATCTAGCATCCCTTAATTGCCCCCCCGAGTAAACAAGTTGCTCAATAGAAAATCCTAATTCTACTTCATTATGCTTAGAAACTCCCCTTCTGTGGCAGGAATCCTTGCTCGAAGCCCTAGTGGTTACATGCAAAGTAAGTTTACTAATTAAGTAACACAAATAGTTTAACTCTTTCATGATTGAAACGGAAACGCTTGCTAATCCCAACACAAATACCTTCTAAATCCATATGGATGATACTTGCACCGTAAATCTGCAGGTGATCATGATGCATTTCCCTTTACTACTTGGCTGGAAGACGGGCAGCTGAGTTCACTGGCCAAAGAGGTGCAGACAATGTGGTTGCCACTCGATTCCTGCCTTCCAAGGGGAAACGTTTGGAGCTTGCCAGTGCGCTGGGTGCCTGGTCCTATCCTGTCAGTTTAGGACATGAGCTAAGAAGAGCAGGTCTAGGAAGCACCAGCCATGTGCTACACACCTCTTACCCCCCCCTCCTTTCCCCATCAAAGTGTGTCATGTATTGTCGAAGGCTTTCACGGCCGGAGAACGATGGTTGTTGTGGGTTTCCCGGGCTGTATTGCCGTGGTCTTGGCATTGTAGTTCCTGACGTTTCGCCAGCAGCTGTGGCTGGCATCTTCAGAGGTGTAGCACCAAAAGACAGAGATCTCTCAGAAGACCTCTGAAGATGCCAGCCACAGCTGCTGGCGAAACGTCAGGAACTATAATGCCAAGACCACGGCAATACAGCCCGGGAAACCCACAACAACCAAAGTGTGTCATGCCACAAGCAGAGCAGAAGGCACCCTGAGGTGCCTGCAAACCAGGTGGCGCCAAATAATTTTAGCAAATGGACCACTTTGTATGTTGCAGGGGGTGGTGGTGGTATTTGAGCTATTGGTGATGCTGGGAAACTAACTTCTTGTAGCCGGCTGCTCGAAAGAAAGAGCTACAGTGAGGTTATGCGCAAGGATGTTTCCCTGCTTTCTGTAGTAGTTGTTTTCGTTCAGGAGTGACACTGAAAGCTGTGATGGTGAATTCTGACCTTGGAAGAAGAGCTCACAGTGTGTCTTTGAGCCTTAGCTTCATATCCAAAATGGGAGGTTCACGTTAATAAGCTCGACACTGGCTCTGCAATTGAGCTCTCCCTGATGCTGCGTGTTAGGAACTCTGTTGGCGGTCTTTGGCTTCAGTATTGCATGCGTTACCTCTTTTATTGGTCCCTTGCTTCCCCCTTTTTAAAGTATAAAACTTTCCCCGCCGTGACTGGAAATGGGGTAGATGTTTTAATGACTTTGCAGGAGGGAGAGCCAGTTAAGCAAACACGTAGAGCCAGTGTTGGGTTCAAATTTGCAGAACAATTTCATTTCCTTGCTCTCCTCCCCATCAAGGCATTTTCTCTGGAAACGAAATCTCATGTTTTGGATTGCTCATGTTGCTTCCAGAGGCTCCATGCCACTAGAGTCTATATCATGAGTGTCTGTCCTAGGTGGAAATGTTCTCTCTCTAGTCACGGGACTGGAAACATGCAATGGAATGAGGTGGTAGAGCCCTGACACTGTAGAATGGGCTGTATCACTTCAGGCTGTAGATGACTCTACCGAGTCCTCCCTCCATGGAAGGAAATTCCCTGCAAGTAGACAACCAGCACTTCAGGGAACAGGATGAGCTAGAACTACTGTTAACTTTCTACCTGCCAGAAACTTTTTACATGGGGAAACATTCATAAGCTTGTTCTCACCTGCAGTCCAAAGTGGTATGGTCTGCTAGAGGGCTCTAACCAGTGAACTCTGTGGCATGTTTTGGCTCATCCCAGTTCCTGAGAAGGGGAAGCTGGGAGCATTGCAGAGGGAGCTCTGACTCTTGAAAGCTTATACTCTGAAAATCTTGTCGGTCTCTTTAAAGTGCCACTGAACTCAAATTCTGCTTTTCTTACTGTAGACCAACATGGCTACCCACGTAACCTTCTCCAGTTTTTGTCTTCAGAGAACGTATTTCCTTCTTCTGTTCCCCTCTGCAGGGCATCCGCTTTGACCCGGAGAACCCCCAGACGTTGCGGTTAGAGTTTGCAAAAGCCAACACCAAGATGGCCAAGAGCAAGCTAATGGCCACACCGAATCCCACCAACCTCCACCCTGCCCTGGGAACACACTTCATTGCACGGGACCCTTGTGAGGAACTGGGGCAGGGGAGGGGCAGTCGGGATGTCCTTGGAGGGCTTTAGATGTGCTGGGCGGAGCAACCCTGTCCCTCGCTTCCACCCTCCTTTTTGTCCTTCCCTTCCTCTGAAGAGCTCAGGACAATGTATGTGATTCTGTCATATCCTCACAACAACCATGTGAGGTAGGTCAGGCTGTGACTAGCCAAAGGTCTCCCAGCTGAGTAGAGATTACGGCTTGGGTCTGCTTGGGGCACACAAGTTCCCCATCTCTCAGCTGAGCACCCTTGAATCACATGCACGCACAATGCCTTTCGTGTATGCGAGGCACACAAAGGCAAGTTGTGTCCACCGTTGGTTCTTCCAGCCCAACTTGGGCCACTCTGACACGGTGGATTCCCTGCAGAGGTCTCTCGTATCTCTGCTGCTGTCCAGCTTTCTTTAACGGGGAGATGCTGGGCATTGAACTGGAGACCTTGAGCAGGGAAGGGCATGTGAGAGTGCTGCTGTAGCACAATGGTTAAGTGGTTGTGTAGTGAATCGGCAATCCTGCTGCTGCCATGAGCTCAGCAGGTGGCCTTGGGTAAGCCACTCGTCTCAGTCCCAGCTGCATTGTGAGGATAATAATAACACTGACTTTGTTCACCACTCTGAGAGGGGCACTAATCTGTCTGTGCATAGGAACAGTTATTATGATGCACTCTGCTGCTTAGCTTTACATGATGTGTCCGAGCGGCCCTTGGCCAGGTGCAGAACAGCAGGCTTGCATTTTGTGCTCATGGGGAAAGGGTGTCCGGAAATACTTGTGGGAGCAGAGACCCTACTTGGGTGCAAGGCAGGAGGCAGCTTTATGCCCAGACAGCCCACAGTTCCGGCCCCAAGGTACCAACAGCGCTCTTTGGGTGTAGCTGCACTGAAGTCCTGTGGGTGCTGCATGGGCAGTCAAGATCAGTAGCTTGTAAAAGGCCTGGAGAAGAGACACCTTTGCCGTCGTCCTGGCAGATGGGCCTCTCTGCCTTTACGCTGCCTTTCCCCAGTGCTTGTGCCGCAGCTCACAGCTGATTTGGCCATTTGTCTCTGCTTAATGTCTAGATGACCTGACTGGAGCAGCCCTCATCCCAGCATCTCCGGAGGCCTGGGCTCCCTACCCACTCTACACCACGGAGTTAACCCCTGCCATCCCACATGCTGCTTTCACGTACCCAGCCGCCGCTGCCGCTGCTGCCGCCCTTCACGCTCAGGTGAGGTTTTGTGTCTTTTCTCGGAAAGCAGGAAGCTTATTTTTTCCTCCCTCTGGCGAGCTTTCCAGAGATACAGGCTGCCCGTTTTGAGCGGCAAAGCTGTGTCCCAGAATGGAGAGCATCAAGGCACCCTGGGTAGCTGGGCCCGGTTGGGCTGCTCCGGGTGCACCAAAAGTGTGCCCTTCTGATTTTGGAGCCGTGATTGCTGGAAATTCCTAGACTCAGAACCTGCTTAAGGCTCGACGAGCATCCCGAGTTGCCGTTCTGAACTTTGTGGAAATAAAAGCACAACAGGGGGTGGAACGAGCAGTCCAAGTGTTAACGCCTGGCTCAGTTGGCTAAAGAAGGGCTGGATGGTCCAGCCCCAAAGGAAGAATCTGGGTCCTTCTCCCGAGCCCCAGCCCCTCCCCGAAGGAGCTCCTGAATTGTTAATACCCAGGGCAAGAGTGGGTGGGACTTGTATGGGCAGAATGGGGAGGAGGACCGGGATTGGTCAGTTTGGAAGAATTCCAGAAAAGGAGCCGAACTCCTAGAAGGAAAGGACTTGGTGGCTTTGGAAGCCCAACTATTCTGAAACCTGGCCCTGAAATAAAGTTGCCAGAGCCCAAAACTGCAAATTTGACCAACCTAATCGTTAATAGTGGATTGAATTTAAAGCTCTTCACTTTTTTTTAAAAAAAAAAGTGCAGCTGTTCAGCTTGGCTTTTACAGCCTTCAGACGTTGTCCGGCCGCTTTTGGTACCTGCCTCGTCCTAAAGGATCCTTGGGGCGGCACCAGGTTGCCTTGCTGTGCGGAAGCAGGTTCTTTAGGCAGATCCCTCAATCCACCCTGTGGGCTTGCCCCTTGAGTATAACCCTTGACCCACTGTGGGGAGGGACAAGGGAGTGACTCCGTGCACAAGTATGTTGCCATTTTAATGCTCGTAGGGTAAACAAATCTGATTCTGTGCAAGGTAAGGGACTCCCGCTTGGGACAGGCACGCAGAAGAAGGCCCACACTTGTCACAGGCAGCTCTCCCACCACTGGAGACAACGGGACGGAGCTTATGCTGTCTGCTTCGAGAACTAGTGCCGTGTCGAGTCCGTGTCTCCCCTCTTTCCCCTTGTGCTTTCCCTTAAAACAAAACGTATTACTCATAAAACCGCTTTATGGAGTTAAACATTACTTCACCTCCTGCTTGCTGAACAACTGGCTCAGTTTGTAGGCTGGGAGTCTTGTTATGTTAATGAATAGGTGGGGAGGGGCAGGAGTTCAGGACACTCGTTCTGGAGTCCTGGACAAAGTTGAAACTGGGAGACGACTGGCTAAGTTCTCCCTCCCCCTGTGGCTAGAAAGACCAATGGGGTGCTTGGCTGCGATGCTGCGCCATATGGTGAACATGCTGCTCCCAAGCTAGCCTGTCAGCCTCCCAGCCTGCCTTGGATCAATGCTGTTGCTGAATCAAATTGTCTCCCTGGAAGGAGAAAGAAACGTCGGTCCTGTTTGTTCCTATTCCCCTTTTTTACCTTTTGCTGTGCCGCCTATGACCTTTTAATAACAGCATCCACTTCCTCAGATAGTCATGGAAGTGGTCCTAGCCAATTGGGGATCACACAGCAAACAGGACATGACTGGCAGTGCTGTACAGCCAGTTGGACTTTGCTCTGTGATGTTGCTGGAAGTAAGCAAAGCCTCTTTTGTAACAAGGGCTGTGCTTTCCAAAGAGCCAACAGTTTCTGCCAAACGGGGGGCAATAGCCAAAAAAGTGTGTGCTCTGGGGGTTCATTGTGTAACTGTTTCCAAAGAGACTGTTGTATTGTGCCCATCCACACTTCATACAGTATTTATAAACTTTGCCAGAACATCTCCAGGGTCCTCCTGCCATTTGCCCCCCTCCCTTGCTTACAAATAAACGAGCAAGCGACAGTCTGTCCATAGCTCGCATAAGATTCAAGTCTAGTCGCACCTTAACGACGAGCAAGATTTCCAGGATATAAGCTTTTGAGTCAAAGCTCCCTTTGTCTGACTCTTGCTCTTCCTGCAGGACAATATGGATACGCAGCTGAAACTGCCCATGGCTAGTTAGACCCTCTGCTTGCCAGCTGCAGCAAGAGGGAAGGGCCTCTAAGTCTTTGGGCCACAGAAGGCTTAATCCGTTTAGCCCTTCTGGCCCTCAAAAATGTACCCGGTGTATTTGCTGCTAAATGTCGACGCTCTCCTAGCAGAGGGTGCTGTGCAGCATGGCAGGTTGCCGCGCTCAATGTCTCCCACCAAAGCAAGGTCTCCTGTCCCCTGGCGGCTCCCCATTGGCCAAACGGTGGTTGAAATGATCCCTCCTTTGATGTCTTCAGTGATCTGCAGCCAAGATGCCAACGCAGGCTAGCCCTGAAGGTCAGAGCTAGCCCCGGAGGTGGGGCACCATAGTCCCAACTAGAGTGGAGATGGCTGCCCTGTAGCTTCATTCCTTTTAAGGATGGTGGGCTCCATCCAGAAAAGCTGGTAAGGCAATCTCTCCTCTATGCCACTGGGCACAATGCTGTGGGGGGGCGGGAGTGTCCACAAGCTTTGTGGGTTTTTTGTTTTGTTGCCCATCTTCTTCCTTAGCCATCCAGTGCATGGGCCTCACGCTATCCGCACCCAGGCGAACGAAACGCCAGGCATTTCTCTAACCCACCTCTTGCCAACTTGGCACACGACACAACATGGCACCACAGCATGGCACCGACTTGAGTTCCAAGCTGCTCCCTATGAGCAGCAATGGATTGGTCCTGTCTGGGGGGTGGAGGGGGCGGGGGTGAGAAACCCTGCCAATATAATGCGGCGGCAGGGCGGGTGGAGGGGAAGGGGGCATTCCCGGCCACCTTTGTTTCACTCCACCACAATCACATGGGAGGAGGTGGCTTGTAGCAGTAGCAAAGACACAGTTTTGATTTTCCCTGCACAGACAACTTGGCACATGTCTGCCACACTGTGGACTCCTGTGAAGGAAAGCCCTTCCCTCTTTCCTTGCCGGAGCCCAGAGAAATCCTCCTTCCGACACACTCTCTCTCTTCTCCTTCCCAAGCGGAGTCCTGACTCTCTCCTCCCTCTCTTTTTCTTGCTTCATTTCGATCTGATGATATACGAGCAAAAGGGAAGCTTGATGGGGCATTGATGGGAGGTTTTTGGAGTTGTGGCGGGGAGCTTTATTACACAAGCGTACTCGGTTGGACTGTGTGTAAAAGCAGCGACGGAGCTTTGAGTTCTGCTGAGAAGGAGCATCGAGAAATCAAGGCAGGCTGATAATTTTTGATAGAATTCGGGAGCAGGTAATGCCATATTAGTAGAATGAGCTTCGGTGTGCGTGACTCCCTGTGCGCCAAGGAGCAAAGCCTCAGGCGTCTGCCTGCAACAAGCAAGCCCCTGCTCCTCCTGAAGGTTTAGCATCTTCTGGATAGGGCTTTTCTTTCCAGGGTGAAAGAGCAGAGTGCAGTCCGGCAAGGAGGGAGCTTCCTGTTCCCACTCGGCTGCTGGGCAGGATGGATGAAACTGATTCCAGATGTGCGGGGGAGAGTGGTTTGGGAATCTGGGAAATGCTTACAAACTGAAGCCGGGGGGGGTGGGGTGGGGGGCGGAATGTGAAACATGACAATCCTTGTGGCTGTCAGTCGAGAAAAGAATGCTTGCTAGGAACGATGCAGATAAGCGGGGCCTGGTGGCTTCTGCCAGCTGGCTCGAGTGACCCTTGCGTGCGCTGTCGTTGCAACCTTACATGGAGGCAGAGTACCAGTGAGGCTGACTGAGCGATTGATCAGGGCAGACGGTACAGAAAATCTGTGGGGCTTGCTAGCAAAGTGAGGCTTTGCCTTTTTTTTGGTTAATTTTCAGGCAAGTTTGGTGTAGTGGTTAAGAGCAGAGGAACTCTAATCTGGAGAACGGGGCTTGATTCCCCACTCCTCCACTTGAAGCCAGCTGGGTGACCTTGGGTCAGTCACAGCTTCTCGGAGCTCTCTCAGCCCCACACACACCACAGGGTGATTGTCCTGAGGATAACAACAACATACTTTGTAAACTGCTCTGAGTGGACGTTCAGTTGTCCTGAAGGGCGGTATGTATATAAATCAAATGTTATTGTTACTGAGGCCTTTTTTTTGTTAATTTTCGTATGTTGTCATTCTCACACTGGTGTTCACTTGTTTCTTCGGCACATATTCGCACCGTTGATGCCGTTTTCAACACAGATTTCAGAAAAGGTGACAATTTTTAAGAGAAACTTCTGGATTTGTTCATCTGTAGAGTAAGATTTCTGTGTTGTGTTGTTTGGAGCAAGGAGATACAGTGTTGGAAACCTGAACCGTGAAATTCAGTCTCCTGTATCAAGATGAGAGGCTCTTAGGCCCTGTGTTACTGCAGCCCAGAGGGGAGAGTTCCGAGTCCAGCTGTACATAAGCTGGGACCTGTGGCAAAAGCACCGGTGAGTGGGTGCTGATTCTCTACTCTCACCCTTTGAGGTTGGCATAGTTTATGCGAGACACAGCCACGGTCTTCCTATTCCCTTGAACACATGTCCTCTAATAAACTCTGTTGCCCCGTATTACTTTCCCACACTTTTTTCTTCTCACTTTCCCCATAATTCCAACACCTTTCCGGTTAAAAATGGGGGTGCTTTTGTGTTCTTCCACCAAGAACATGCCGTCTGGGTGCATGCGCATCATATGTGCATGCACTCTGCTGCTTATTGCCGCAGGCTTTTTTCTCTGCCTGCTGTAATTGTTTTGCTGTGAACTAGCCAGTTCTGAGCAAGTTTCTAAAGTAGGTGTGCAGTTCAGACTGACTGCAGCTGTTTGCGTTTTTTGGAGGGAATGGATGGAGGGAGAGGTGTGCTCTCAGTTGGTAATGGTTGTACGTGTAGCTGCAACTCAAATACATTCAGCAGATAAAGGGAGGAGAAAATTGGAGGGGTGACAGCCGAATAGTAGAGCACCTGCTTTGCACGGAGAAAGTCCTGGGTTCGAATCTCAGCATCTCCAGTTAAGAAGGTCAGGTGATGGGAAAGACCTCTGCCTGAGACCCTGGAGAGCAGCTGCCAGTCTTGAGTAGTTGGTACCGACTTTGATGGACAAGCGCTCTGGTTCAGTATAAGCCAACTTCCTATGTTTTGTGGAAAGACAGCCAAGTGCTCTATGGCAGACATGAAAGACGAACATGCGGATTCTACAGGCAAAATGAGGCAAATGACGTTCCAGGAAACAAGGGAAACTGGAGGATATAGAATCCCAAGGGGGATAGCTATAGAATTGATCCAGTTACAACGCAGGGCAGGAGATTGGAAACTATGGGAGGCAGGTGAACAGGAAGAAATAGCAGGACAAACTGACGTCACCGCAGGTAGCGAAAAAAGTAACAACATACTTGGTAAACTGCCCTGAGTGGGTGTTGAGTTGTCCCGAAGGGCGGTATATAAATCGAATGTTGTTGTGTTGAATGGCCCACCCTAAACCTCTAGCCGAGGGCTCCTGACAGCGCATGCCGCTCTGCTCTGATGGCTCCCCACCACCATTGGATCCTCTCCTGGTCTCTGCCTTGTAGATCCTAACCCTCTTCGCATACCTACATTCTACTCCTTTCAAGGCATATTCTGTTTCCTTTAATGCTGAAGCCTGGAATTCCCCTGCTGTTATCTGTGGCCAGTGGGTAAATGTATACACCTTCTGCTTAAAGATGGAGCAGACCCACTGTCGGCAGTCCTGAACGCAAGAAGCTGCCTCTGTACTCTTTTAGACCCTTGGTCCATCAAGGTATTCTCTACTCTGCCTGTGGCTCTCCAGGGTCTCCGGTCTTTCACATCACCTATTACCTGATCCTTTTAGCTGGGGATCGAACCTGGGACTTTCTGCATGCCAAACAGATGCTCTGCCACTGAGCCACAGCCCCCTTCCCTTACCACACAAAGACTGGCCGGTAGAGTGCGAGCTGGATACAGTAATCAGCAGCTGGAGCACCGACGTCCCTGGTTCCTTGTGCTGTGATTAGCGATGGGTGGCCTGGGAAGATCGGATTGCAGGTGTTCCGTGAGAGGCAGCTCCTGTGTCTTGCAGGTGCCTGTAGCTAGCTGTGACGTTGTGTTAATGACGTGTGAGCCTGCGATCTGGGTGAGATACAGTTGTTTCCTCACGCGCGCTCTCAGTAGCTTCTTAAAGTAGCTCTTTTGGATCGGGCTGAAGGTTGGTCGGCCGGCTTGTCTCCCTGCACAGAAAGAGTCCGTGAGCTTTTGTAGTGCGAGGCCACGTTAGGCTTGGTTTTTCGAAAGCCTTCAGTGCTACTTGAATAGCTAGGAGGAAATGCCCTCATCCGTCGCCACCTGCAATTTTGCCGTGCCCGGAGCGTCTCCATCACACCGTTTCTCTCTCTTCCAGATGCGCTGGTATCCTCCTTCCGAAGCCACTCAACAAGGATGGAAATCTCGTCAGTTCTGTTAGTTTTAGTAAGTATCTGCCTTGCTTAAGTTTGGGTCTTTAAAGCGTGGGCATTTTAGGGCTGCTCCCAGAACTTCTGCTAAATCGGGTCGTTCTGTGGTCGCCCCCCTTCCCTCCCTGCTGGCTCAGCCTGTCATAGCAAATTGAAGCTGACTTTGCTTTGCAAGACCCCTGTCCTCATCTCTTGCCCGTATGGATGCCACATGCCAGGCTGACACTGGGGAAGCCGCAACGCAGCCGCGCCTTTCCACCAGATGGTTAACAGAGGGAATTCATCTATCAAGGGAACTATCTGGTGCAGACTTCTTTAAGCACCAGTTCTGCGCCAAGGCTAAACCAAGGCCCTGCAGCCTTTGTGTTTTCGTCTGTATGGGTAGTACACTTGAACAGATGCACGCACAAAGTGGCTGCCTACTGAGTCAGACCATGTCAGTGTTACCTACTCTGACTGGTAGCTTTCCAGGTCTCAGGCAGAGGTCTTTCACACCACCTCCCACCGGATGATGCGAGGGATTAAACCTGGGGCCTTCTGCACATCAAGCGGATGCTCTCTCACTCAGCCACATCCCACCCTTTGTATTGAACATGGGCTGCCGGAGACACTGGTTAGAATCTCCAAGGATACATAGCCACTTCCTCCTGCATGCTACTTGCCGATTGATTGAAGATGTGGGATTGGTAGCTAATTCCTTAGCCAGTGAGGCATCCTGAAGGTGGAATCCTGTTTGTACGTCTTGAGGCCCTCCTGCCCAGGTGCCGTCTGATACTTTAATCACCTGTCATTTATCCATCCTTCATATTCTTCTCCCATTCTTAAAGCAGAGATCATCCTGATCGACTTTCGTTGCTTGGGGAAGGAGGGGTTCTTTAGTGGACTGTGATATCTTGCAAAACAATGAGGCCAGTAGCACCTTTAAGACTCACCAACTTTATTGTAACTTAAGGTTTCGAGAAACACAGCTCTCTTCATCAGATGCAAGAGAGCTGTGGCTCTTGAAAGTATATGCAACGATAAAGTCAGTGAGTCTTAAAAGTGCTACTGGACTCTTTGCTGTTTTGCAACCACAGACTAACACGGCTAACTCCTCTGGATCTGTGATATCTCGGTAACTCTTTTCTCTCTTTCTCTTCCAAGAGCTGCCTCTCGGCCCACGTCCTCCCCCTCCCCTTGTCTCTCCATGGAGTGATGTGCCAGGGATGAAGCAGTTTGTGGATTGCTGGAAATCCTCCCACCACCCCAACCTTTTCCTGTGGCCACCAGACAAGGTGCCTAACTGCAGTAACTCGCGCTTCCGATGAATGAAGTTGCGGGCTTCCCCGTCCAAGACTGTGAATAACAACAGCCCCCTAACCCTACTGTGGACTTGCATGGTCTGTAAGTTCTGCCTGCTTGCTTCCCACTCTGCTTACATCCCGGCAAACTCCCGTTGCTGAGGGGCATGTAGGTGTGTGTCCCCCCCCCCTCCTTTTTTGCTATGCTGAGGCTGAGTCGGAGAGACCCGTTCTTGGCGATAGTCAGATTTGTTTCCAGCTGGGCTGCTGGCATGAAACGTGGCCAAGCTGTATACAGTGCAATATCCAGGCCTTTCCGATCCTAAGTAATGTTTATGCAGTTCCGCTGGAGGAAGTGAAGAGACAATCAGTTTTGCATGTTTTTCTGGCATGAATTTACAACACTTTAACTTGGTGTGTGTGTGTGTGTTGTATGTGTGTGCAAAGCTTGTTTTTGTTTAGCATTTGTGTAACCATAGCAACAGGTCTTGGCCTAGCTATTAAACACTGAAGTTTTTTCATCTTGCTTCCGTGAAGACTTGGCTTCTGACAAACACTGTCCTGGTTTCTCCCCTCTTTCCATTTTCTGCTTCTTCTAGAATTTGGAGAATAAGTCATTTCTTTAAAATTCACGTGCTGGATTTCTTGTCCATTTTTCTCCTTCTCCAGTTCAAGTCAGGGTTGTATCTGTGTTTTTTTTTCTGTCAGACTTCTATATATAGAACAGCTGTAAAATATTTAACTTTTTTCCACATCCCTCTGATTGGAGAGGCTCCAGTTCTGCCAAATAATCCGCCGTCCTTATGGGAATACCGAACAAAGATGTACGAGTATTTTTGTACCTTGTGTAATAAGGAAATATTTATGCCTCATAAAAGATTTTGTGTGGTTTTTTGTGCAATTAATTATTAAGAGAAACTGTAATCTGTAAGATAAGTTAAATGTTTAGTTGAAAACCTTGAAGAGGAGAAGATGAAAAACCTTTCTGTAACAGATTCAGTCAGGCATAGTAACAAGAAATTTGTGCAATTTTTTGTTGACATTTTATTGCTTGGTATTGGAAGTGCTTTAAGTATTATTATATTGGACCATGGCTGTCTCGCTTGTATTCAAATCCTTGAGAATAAGTTCCTATATCCTATGAATGTGAAACTGGATAATATATGAATTGTACTCTCTGGTGCATTGTGACTCTTCTTTTTGTATTTATTTATTTTATTCGATTTATGCCCCGCCCTCCCCACAAAAACAAAAAACATTGGGTTGTAGGGTGTCAGGGGAACCATACCAAAAGAAGGAAATCTTGCCTCCTAAACTAACTTAGGGTTGGATCCACGTTGCCGCCAGTTCAGTTCTTCAGTTGGGGAGGAAGGTTACACTCCAAATCGTAGGACCTACACGAATTAAAGTCATGTGGAATGAGGGCTGTAATAAGGGGAACTGGGTGAAACTGAACCAGAAAGCTGACTGGATCCAACCCTAACATCTTCACAGGTGACAGAGACCCTTTCAAGAGGGCTTCAGCTAGGTAGCTGTTTTGGTCTGCAGTAGAACAGCAGGCTTTGAGTCCAGCACACCTTACAGATGAACAAGATTTTCAGAGTATAAAATTTCGAGAGTCAGAGTTCCCTTTTGGTATCTGAAGAAGGGAAAGGTCCAATGCCACTGGACTCAAATCTTGCCAAGAAGGTTGTTCCATCTTCATGGCAGCCTGAAATCTTGTTGCTGAACAGGAATTTGGCAGGGCATTTCAGGCAGCTGTGAGGGGAAGTCCTCCAGCGGGGGAAGCTGTATCATTTCATTGCTTCTTCCAGGTTACTGATGCTAAAGGGCAGAAAGGTGCAAAGCTCTCCATGCTGAAACATTCACACTCTTGAGTACCTCCTATTTTGCCCTTTTATATACTTACTTCCCTATCCTGTCACTGCATGCTTAATGACTACCATAGATTTTTTTTAAAAAAAAAACCTGCCTGTTAATTGGGGAATATTTTCCTGTTTGCATCCTATAAAACAACATTTGGAGAATTTTGTGATGCTGAAGGAAATGTAAGTACTTACATTTAAACAAAGCATGTGCAAAAGCGAGGCTGTCTTGAATAGTCCCTTTCCTTAGAAGAACTAGTTCTAAAAGAGCACCAGAACCTACAGCAGTGTGCCCTTTAACTAGCCGTCTTGCTGATTTAATTGACCATATCAGTTCACCCAGGGCTTTTTTTCTGGGAAAAGAAGTGGTGGAACTCAGTGGGTAGCCCTCGGAGAAAATGGTCACGTGGCTGGTGGCCCCGCCCCCTGATCTCCAGACAGAGGGGAGTTTAGATTGCCCTCCACGCCGCTGGAGCAGCACGGAGGGCCATGTAACTCCCCTCTGTCTGGAGATCAGGGGGTGGGGCCACCAGCCACGTGACCATTTTCAAGAGGTTCCAGAACTCCGTTCCACTGCGTGCCCGCTGAAAAAAAGCCCCGAGTTCACCAAAGCTTCACATTTCCTATTGCAGTATTTACTTTAAGTGTCAGTAATGCAGTCTCCCTGTAAATTTCTCTTGCCTTTCAGTTGTGTGGTAGTATCTTAGTGCTATTTCTGGATATCTCAAGCAAACCTCACCTTATAGGTTCTAAGTATTGTGAGGTATGAAGTAATTTTTTTGTACTTCACAATGCTCTAATTATTGTAACTTGAAGTAAAAAAAAAAACAACAACCCTGGAGCCTGCAACTAGACAAAAAGATTTCTGGATATCTGAAAATTATGGAAATATTGAAATATCTGTATTGCTACTGTATGAAATGGAAGCTTCTATAACAATATGAGGCGATGCTCTGTTTACATTATAAATTATGGTAATTTTATACCATTTAAGGCCCAGAAGTGTAAATCTGTTTCCTGCGAGCAGACTTCTGAATAGACAGATGTGCCATCAGAGGTATGGCTAGACCTCATTTCTCCCTGGTTGTAGTTCTCCTGGGAATCTGAGGGCGTCTCTCGGAGACAAGCAGTCACATATTGTTTGTGGCAGGTGGGCAACAGACCAGCTCTAAAGGCTTAGGAAGAGGTGGTCATGAGCCCCTCCCCTGCAGAAAGCATGCTCAGTTCCTCAGTGGCTTAATAACTACATTGTGTTAGCCAACAGTGCATTCTTTGGCAAGATCCTTGAGTGGGTGCTGGCTATAGGACTCCAGGTAGTCCTGGAACCGTTCCAACCCAGTTTTAGGTGCGTGTTCAGCACAGAATTGCCTCTAGTGTCCTGAATGGATCTTCGCAAGGAGCGAAGCTTGTCTCTTACTGGCTCTTCTAGACATTCAATAGCAGCTGCCACGAATCCTTCCGGCATCCTGTAAGAATCTGTCTTATCCACCACGCTGTTTAACATCTCCAGGAAGTAGCAGGGAGCGATGCCCTCGCACTTCAGAGTGAGGTGATTCCATAATGCAAATGGTACCCATCTCTGTTCCTCTCTCATGCCCAACTCAGGTGTGTGACTGGGGAAGTCCTAAACAGATGCTTAGGAATGGCTAAAAGACAATAAATAAAAGCTCAATCCAGATAAGACAGACGTTATCTGATAAATGACAAAAGAACTTGAGAACCGGAAAGTTCGCCTGTCCTGGATGGGTTTGGGCTTCCCCTGAAGGAGCAGACCTGTCGCTCAAGGGCTACGCATGGATCCTGGCCTGGTGCTAGAGGCTGAGGCCTCCCCAATGTCATGCAGTCCATTTGATCGTCTTTGGCTGACAATACCCTTGCTGTGGCTGTTCCACAAAAACTGGTCTCGTCACATCTAACATATTACAGCAAACGGGCTTGCCCTTTGATAATGGCCCAAGCATTTCAACTGGTGCAACGAGAGGTGGAAGAGCGACTGTTGGGGACTGAGGTCAAGGGATCCTACCAGACATCTGCAGAAAGCTCAGCACTGGTTGCCGATTTGTTTCGGGCACGATTCAAAGTGCAGGTTCTTGGTTTTTAAGGCCCTAAATGAATTGGGGCCAGGTTACCTACTTGCTTGCTAGTTAAGATCTTCACCCTAAGCCCTGTTCTCTGTGTGGCCCCTTGCAGTGGGGAGGTGGGTGGTAAACCAGGCTCAGTGGGGGTACCTCACCCTTAAGGCCTACTTAGACATCAGGTGACAACATTTATTTTTAGCCATGAATATATCTGAACAGAAAGAACTCAGACCAGTAGCACTTTAAAGACGAATCAAATTTGCAGGCTATGAGCTTGCCAGAGTCTAAAACTCCCTTTGGCAGGCACGTGACGGACTCTCAAAAGCTTATACCCTGAAGATCTCATTTACCTTTAAGGTGCTAAAGGACTCAGATTTTGCTGTTTTGGTGCTCACCAACATGGCTCCATTGAATACACTTGAGGATTCCATTGTGGTTTAGCGGAGGGCAAGGTTGCCTTCTAGTTTGAGGACTACTGATAAAAGTAATTTTTAACCTATTAAATGCTGTTTTCTGTCCTGGCTTGTTTTAAGGTTTGAAGCTTTTAGGATAACACAAAAGTTATAATCTTCATTTGGGAGCTGCCTCGAGTACCTCACTGGAGATACAGCATATCTGTTTTCTGAATACGGGATAGTCCAGGCAGGCCTGTGCTGGTCAGATCTCAGAAGCTCAGCAGGGTCAGCCTTGGTTGGGAATTGGATGGGAGACCTCCAGGGAAGACCAGGGTCGCTAGGCAGCGGTAGGCAATGGCAAACCACCTCTGTTAAGTCTCTTGCCTTGAAACCCCAAGAAGGGATCAGCGTACGACCCTTTCCACCACCACTACTAGAGACCAAATGGGACACTAGAAATGCAGCTTATGCTCTAAGGAAAAAATAAGGGTCCCATGAGGTCGCAGGTGACCCAGTATATACATGTCATACTTAGCATGGACAGGACTTACTCAAGTAGGAGTACATACATTTTCTGATGGAACAGGATAAAATAAGGTCACTAGAGCTGCAGCCTGCAAGTGTCTAATTAGTAGAGGAATTAATTTAGCTCACTGGGATAACTATACATCAATTTTCAAACTTTTCAATTAGCAAGTGGTTTCTTAAAGTCATTGGGGTTACTATAGGTCAACTTTTGAAATTTTCAATTAGTGAGGGGTTACTTGAGGTCATTGGGGTTACTAAAGGTCAACTTTCAGTGTTGCCAATTAGCATAGGGGTTATGTGAGGTCATTGGGGTTACTAAAGGTCAACTTTTGAAATTTTCAATTAGCATGGGGTTACTCGAGGTCATTGGTGTTACTAGAGGCCAACTTTCAGTGTTGCCAATCAGCATAGGGGTTACTTGAGGTCATTGGGGTTACTAGAGGTCAACTTTCAGTGTTACCAATTAACATAGGGGTTACGCGAGGTCATTGGGGTTACTATAGGTCAACTTTTGACATTTTCAATTAGTGAGGGGGTTACTTGAGGTCATTGGGGTTACTAAAGGTCAACTTTTGAAATTTTCAATTAATGAGGGGTTACTTGAGGTCATTGGGGTTACTATAGGTCAACTTTCAGTGTTGCCAATTAGCATAGGGGTTACTTGAGGTCATTGGGGTTACTTGAGGTCAACTTTTGAAATTTTCCATTAGCAAGGGGTTACTCGAGGTCATTGGGGTTACTATAGGTCAACTTTTGAAGTTGCCAATTAGCAAGAGGTTACTTGAGGTCATTGGGGTTACTATAGGTCAACTTTAAGTGTTTCCAATTAGTATAGGGGTTACTTAAGGTCATTGGGGTTACTAAAGGTCAACTTTTGAAATTTTCAATTAGCGTGGGGTTACTCGAGGTCATTGGGGTTACTATAGGTCAACTTTCAGTGTTGCCAATTAGCATAGGGGTTACTTGAGGTCATTGGGGTTACTTGAGGTCAACTTTTGAAGTTGCCAATTAGCAAGCGGTTACTTGAGGTCATTGGGGTTACTGTAGGTCAACTTTTAGTGTTGCCAATTAGCATAGGGGTTACTTGCGGTCATTGGGGTTACTATAGGTCAACTATTGCAATTTTCAATTAGCGAGGGGTTACTTGAGGTCATTGGGGTTACTATAGGTCAACTTTCAATGTTGTCAATTGGCATAGGGGTTACTTAAGGTCATTAGGGTTACTATAGGTTAACTTCCAAAGTTGTAGGCCCATCTATACTCCCAGATTATCACTCTGTGTCAGGTGACTCACTCTATATGTGAAATAGACATTTTTAAAATCTGAAGCCTACAACTGCATCTGGAAGCCCCATGTGCCCAAGTTCAGCCTCCCCCCACCCCGGCCAATTCTGTTCTCTTCCCTCCTTGGGTAAAGACTTCCAACGCTTGTTCCGCAGGTAGGTGTTGCAGCCCCCTGCCACTTGCACATTCTGCTACGGTTCTTGTCCACCAGCCGTCCTTTCTGTTGTGTCCTTGGCATTTTCCTACAGGCTTCAAGAGCGCTCTCGCTCAGCCCAGCCTCTATTCCACCAGCTTTGACAGTGGAGGCAGCTTCTCCTTGGCCTGCTGGGACTAAGTGGGGGCATCTGCTCCATTAAACAGGCAACTTTCCCAGACATACACACACACACTCCAAAAGACAAGGGTTGTTTTATTGAATAAATGATAACATTTAGCCAGCCATCTTGAAATAAACACTGGCTCAACGAAGCTGCATTCACCAGAGCATGAAGAAATGCCCATTCTTGCTGTAAGGACAATTTCTCTGTAACTAGGGCGCCAGTGTGGTGTAGCAGTTAGCATGTCAGGCTAGGATCTAGGAGACCCGATTGAACACCACTCCAGCCATGAAGTTTGCTGTGTCATTTTGGGCTAGCCTCCTACTCTCAACCTACCTCACAGGGTTGTTGTTAGGATAAAACGGAGAAGAGATGAATTATGTAAGCTGGTTTATGACACCCGTGGGGAGAGATGACAGGCATAAAAGAAGTTATAAACAATCAAGGTTTAGCTGGCACCTGCAAATGAAAACTGATTTGCCTAAAGGCCAAACTACACATTACAGTTTTGGGCAAGTCAGGCAATGGCTGCCTGCACCTGACCAATTTTCCTGCAATCATGCGACAGCACAGCCAAAGAGAATGGCAGCATAGTGGGAAGAGGTCTCTCGTATTCCCCTCTACACCTTTTCCCCAATCTGAAACCAAACAACAGTGAGTTATTTGCAGAACTTTGGATTTTCACATGCTCGGAAAATTCACATGCAGATCAGGAAAATGGCATTGCGGGGAATAACAACCGCATTCGATTTATATACCGCCCTTCAGGACAATTTAACACGCATTCAGAGCTGTTTACAAAGTATGTTGTTGTTATCCGCACAACAATCACCCTGTGAGGTGGGTGGGGCTGAGAGAGCTCCGAGAAGCTGTGACTGACCCAAGGTCACCCAGCTGGCTTCAAGTAGAGTGGGGAATCAAACCCGGTTTTCCAGATTAGAGTCCCGCGCTCTTAACCACTACACCAAACTGGAGGAGATACATCATCACCAGAGTTCTGAGCAGAATTGGGCTCCTGGGGACTTTGCTTTTCCTGCAGGTGCCGCATGTGACCACAGGGAGAGCAAGTCAGGTCTGGGGAACCTCAACCCAACTTGCAACGAAACTAACCTGTAGTTTGTCCCAAATATGTTTCCCTTGCCTCTCCTGGGCCAGAATCGGGTGGTGCTTGCCAAAAAGAGAACTGCTTGGCAGCAAGTTGCTTAGCATCGCTGTCTTGCTCTTGAAGCCACGGGGATCTTCACTAGGAAGAAAATCAGGCAGGGATAGCTACTTCTCTTGCGCTGCATGGTTACAGCTTACCACTTGGTCTTATTAGACCATCAGGCGTAGAATTGAACTTGGCTTTCCTCTCCTACTTCTAGTGCAAAGCGTAGCGCAGCACCACTCTATGTCCATAGAGAACATTCAATTTATATTCTGCCTTTTAGGACAACTTAAGGCCCACTCAGAGTGGTTTACAAAGTATGTTATTATTATCCCCACAACAACAATCACCCTGTGAGGTGGGTGGGGCTGAGAGAGCTGTGGAATCGGATGGTTTTTAGTAGAAATTCAGGTGCGCGCTCTCTCTCCAAAGTCCCTCCGTTTGCAGCAGTTGTGTCAGAACGTTCTCTCACAGAACTTTGGCCCGCTTCCTGTAGCATAGCTGCTTTTTAAGTTTCCCCAGAAGCTTCTGGGTGAAATACAAAAAAGGCAGAAGAAAAAGCCAAAAGGAAGAAGGAGAATATGAAGACTGTGAAGAGATGAACAAAGGGGAGGATGGAACAGGAGAAAGAGGAACAGAATTGTGGAAGCGACAAGGACAATCAAAGATACTTCTTTGGTGATATAAAATGGTGACACACCAGCTTCTTCAGCAACAAGCACACGTATCCCTAAAGGAAGTAAAAACAAGAAATGGTAGTCAGAAAGGAGCTTGTAAATGAGAGCTTACAAGCATTTAAATATTACAGATTTTAGTTTACTAGCGATGAACAAATCTACAGTTCCTCCCGGGAGCCAAAGGGCAGGGCTTTGTCTGGAAAGGTTCAAGACTGCTGGATTAGAAGAATTTGGAGGTAAGGAGGGGAGAAAATATTTCATTGTTTAAAAACAAAGCAAAACTGGGCTCCCAAGAAGGGACAGAGATAGGCCTCTGAAAAAGGTTGCAAAGGCATAATCTATTTAAGTATATGGGTACAGCCTAAAAGCATCTTTAAAAGAATTAGAACAGGGAATCTCACAAGCCAGACTTCTCTATCTGAATCCAATCTCCATGTTTACATAGCATGATCACCCAGGTAAGGGATCGTGTCCACGAAACAGAGAGGATGGCCCAAGTGATGGAGTTTGCTTAGGTTCTCGCTGTCCTGAATTTAAAAGGCGCCCCCTGTTGGATCAGTCCAGCGGTCCATCCACCTCCATTTCACACCAGATGCCCTAGAGGGCCAACAAACTGGGTACAGAGGCCCAGGTGTCCCCCTGACACGCCTTAGCACTGGTATTCAGAGGTGTACTACTTCTTGCCATGGAGGTAGGGCTGGCTGCTCCTGCATGGATTTCTCCACCATGAATTTGTCTGATCTCCTCTTAAAGACCATCTCTATGCTAGCAAGCATTGCTACATCTGCTGGCAGCAAATCCTACCGTTTCATTCCACCAATTAATTACCTTGCTAAGCTATCGAAAAGCACAGCTCTTGTCGCCTGGGCTCACGGGCCTTCTCAGATACGTGGGGCTCCCCTCTTGCCCACACCTGCTTCATACTCCACTTTGATTCCAACTGAGTTATTCCCCCTTCATCAGCCAAGCCAAACACATTATTTCTGCTCTGCTCACCTAACCATGAATGGGTCCTTGGGGGAAAGCTGTAACCAGGGGGAGCACCCTGCCTTCTGAATTATAGAGGAGATTGTTTAAATCCTGCATTAACATGGGCCAGCCATGAATAATTCACAGCCATGCACGCTTCCATACAGTCCTCGCGCATGCGCGCACCTCCCCTCGTCATAATTAAAGTAGGTCACAGCGGCAGCATGCTCCCTAGATGCACACATCTAGATACATTAGTGTGCGCGCACACAGCTAGCTAGACAGTTGCATGATTCTTAACTTTGGGGGGTGTGACCCAATGGGAATGAGGCAGGTGGAGATACGACTGCGTAATATCAGCACACACTTCTATTACCTTAATGGGCCGAATACCTCCATGAGCAAGCTACAATTCTCCAGTTGTTCAGGACTTGGCACCAGCTGTGCTCTCTGGCTTCAAGGCCCTCTTCTCCCTTATTGCTGCAATCTTTAATTCAGTCCTTTAATTCAGCGAAGTGAACCAAGGCTGTATTACTAAATGACAGAACTCCCCAGCTTTTAGAATTTGGGATCCCCAAACAAACTTTCATCTCAAAACATGACGGTGCCCCATCCATTTCAACTCTTTGTCAAAGGCAAAGAGCTTGAAGAAGAAGATAGCAGTGGCTGCATTTCCCTTCTCTCTTTTCAGAAGCACATGATCTTAGCTCTGGCTTAGCTAGAGGAATTTTGGATGTCTCTCTGGTGCCATCTGTGGGGGAAAGAACTCACAGAGGCAACATCATTTTTCACTTCACTTCAGCTGGGCATTAAGAGGTTGATACTGAAGTCCATATAGTAGTGCCATTCTGAGCCTGTGCTAGAGGTCCAATACTGAAACACGCATGGGTTGGGTTCTGCTTGCGGAGATTTGACGAGCAGCTTGGATCCATCTCTCCAGCTTCCCACCCTGAGAAGGAACGCAGGAGGGCAACGCTACCATTCTTGATTGCAGCCACACCTGAGAATCCCGCTGATATGCAGAACTTGAGCCTGCCTTTCTTTTGGAAAAAGAGAAGAAATCAGAGCAATAAAAACACGGTCTCCAACAGCATTACGCAAAGTATATTCCCCCTTCAGACGACAACACACAAACCCCCACATCGAAACAAGTTTCTCGTTATCCTGTGCCCTCCTGAAAGCAACCTTGCCCTGCACGCTCTCCTGAATGACAATAGGAGAGGAACATTTTTCACCTCACCTTGGGCTGTATCCACCCAGTAAGGAGTCTCAGTTTTAAATCCATTGGCTGCTGCCTACAGAGGCACTTGCCTTGGAAACACTGCATCCGCAGGGGAGTTATTTTTTCTCTCTTCTGCCAGCCAACCAAGGTTTTTTTTTTTTTTAAAAACAATTGCTATAGCACTATTGCTATGAAAACTCACGAAGTTCCTTGTAGTGCAGTGGGGAAAACAGCAACAGCAAAGGGCAACAATATGGGCAGGACCTGCGAAAATGCCCCCCTCCCCCTCCAGAGCATGGCAATATGCACAAATCTGACATCTTCCTAAAAAGATCTGAGAAAAGATCCTTTCAAAGATGGAGAGGGGAAAATCAGAGCACATGGCGTGGGTACTTAAAAAAAAAGACCCTTCTATTTGGAAGGCAAATTGGATGAAAACTTCAGTATGGAAGCCGCTCTGGAGGATATTCTGTTAGTCAGGGGTAGTGGCTGAAATTAACTGCAAGCAGGGAGCTGCTGATTGCACCTTGGCGGGCGGGGAATGTTTGCAGCTCACTTTGGTCAAAAGCAATTTCCTTCCTGCTCGAAGTAGATGCTGAATATCCCCCAAATTGGTCTACAGTGAAACCAGGAGAGATAGGGGCCTTTGGCCATCTCGTAGATCTCTTCTATCTCCAGGGGGCACAAAACGCCACATCAAACCAGCTACTATTATTTAAAATTTGCTCTATACTGCACTTGATGTGGAAACACTAAAGAATTCCACAGGAGTACATGAAGCAAGTCAGAAAGCGATGCGTCTGCACACACAGCAGACTCCCTTCCCACCATCTTATCTATACAACCACCAGACAGGCCTTCCAAATAGGGTACAATTTCCAGCCACGTTGCGAGCCCTCTCATTTGAGAGGCTGAGATGCGTGCAAAAGCCAACAGCATTGAGGCAACTGCTCCCTTGGCGGAAGCAGAAAGGAGAATCCAGAACAGAATTGCTGGTGCTCACACCCCAACAAAAGGAACACACCCAAGCCCCACCAAAGCAGTAAAAAGGAAAGAGATTGTGAGAGGCCCCTGAGAAAGGAATGGAAAATTCACAATATATACAGTCATTTATATGTTCTGTAAAAGCAATGTTCCAGTCCCCCACCTGAAGGACGGTGCAAAGTTATGGGTCTCCACCATTACCTCAAAACAAACCCCAAGAGGTCTTCACTCCACACCACAGAATGCTACTGTGAAATCAGCACAAGAAGTTAAGCAGAGATACCATTTAATGCTCGAGACAGCTACCGCTAGGCCCCCACCATTCCAAAAGTCCTCACCGGTTGCAGCTGAATTATCCTCCAGGCTAGGACACAGCCTCCACGAGCTTCGCATCCAGCGGCATTGACTGGCTCCAGAATTAAGCCCCACTCCAGTATTGTTGCTTCTGTGTGGGCGCAAGATCCGTCAAGAACACACAAAACGCCACATCAAACCAGACGCATGACAATCTAGGGGTGAGGGAGGAAATGTGGCCTGACAAGGCACCTTTGCCCAGGAAATTCTATTTTGGGCAGGTCTGCCAGGTACTTTAAGGCGAGGCGGCCATTTTGAGCGCCCTTAAGGGTGGCAGAGGGGGAGAAGAGACCCCTTGGAGCACAAAGCCAACATTCGTTTGAGAAATTCCAATTTTTAAAAATATTTACATACACAGTTCTCACAGTTGGGATAATTAAGAACCATTATCACATCGCATTCTTTTCTCCATTTCCAATGCCAATACATTTGAGGAGTGTGCCAGGAAATGGGAAGACCAGCCGGGATATTTCACAACTGAGCAACCACAAACATCCAACCACTTTCTCTCAGGGAAGTTCTCCTCTTTCATGATACGTGCATTAGCGGGATGCCTGATATGGCTTTCAGCTTCTTGTTCCTACATCATTGTCACAGAACCAGTTTTGGTTCTCTTACAACCTCCAAAAGAACTACGGCTCGGGGCTTCCTTCCTGGCACTAGACAAAGCACAAATCCCATGCACATGCCATTATCTCTCTTTTTTTAAATATTTTTATTCAATTTTAGAACTGTAACAATCAAACAACAAACCAGTATAATACACTGCATTTACAAATATCACATGCCGTTATCTCTAATCCACTTGCAAGCGGGACACAGGCCTTCTGCTTTTCTTTGCAAAGTCAGAGGAGCAGAAGGCAGCCGTTTCAAAGCTCCCACGTGCGCCCTAGTGGTCAGTCGTGTTGATACAGCAAAGTGCTGAGGGAACAAACGACAGGCAGTGCTAACTCCCTCCAAGCTCCCCACCCCCCAATAGTAGCTGCACAGAATAAGTGTTTGGTTATACACTGCTTTTCTGGACAGATTAGTGCCCTCTCAGAGCAGTGAACAAAGTCAGTGTTATTATTATCACCACAATCAGCTGGAGAGCTGGGCTGAGAGGAGTGGCTCACCCAAGGCCAGCTGAGCTCAAGGCAGTTGTGGGAGTCAAACCAGTAAGTGTGCAACCCAACCACTATACTACAGCAGCTCTTACGGATACCCATAAACCCAAATTCAGCCTGGTCCACATTTCCTATATCCCTGGCACATGCCTCAAAAGAGGAAAGGAAAGCAACCGGATGATGGTTCTTAGTTATCCCAACTGTGAACTGGGTATGTAAATGTAAAAAAAAACACGTGGACCTCTTTTTCTATTTGAAACAGCCCATGGAGTTGCTATTCGGAAAAACAGCCCACAAAAGAGAGTTGCATCCGAAGAATCTAAAGCAAGTTAAGTATATCACTACTTTGATTCACTGTACCTAGTATAATTTTGTGTCTTAGATCTTAGTAGTTAGTAGGTTACAGTGGGATTTCTCTTTGGTGATTCAAAAAAACAGAGCAGAGAAGTAAAGGATACCCCCAACTGATTCCAATCAGAATTAGGGCCCTCACACGGCAGCTATTTAGAAAGTAAAACTGCCTAACAGCTCCAACCACAGAACTCACAGCCTCAGGTATTTCAGTCATGGGCACCTTTTCAGACTGAACCCCACCTCCGTTCAGTATCTTCTAAGTGTGAGGAGCCAGCCATTATGGTTTGGGTCTCTGGAGCAACCTCTTAATGAACCAGGTGTCCTTCGGCAGGCTACACTGCAGCCTCAGGCCCCATCTGCAATATGCAGATAATACAACCTACCGTAGAGGGTTGTTGTAAGGATCATTGTACAATGAATGCATGGAGCACTTTATAAAACGGCGACGACACAGAGTTTGCTCAGCAGAGATTCCAGAGACAACAGCCACTCTCTGTTCACCAGCCACCCCATACCAGACTGCCACATGGGCCAGTGATTATGGCACAGGTCCCACCCACCCCTCCCCAAGCGCAACACTACAAACCTCGAAGATCCAAAAGCACACAAAATAGTCACAGTAAACACAAGGGAGTCCACAGGCTTTTGTTTCTATATATTTATTGTAAAAGTGACAGTACAGCAATGGTTTCAGATGGCACCTCTTGGGGTTTTGAAGTTCATCCCTACGGTGGGCTGCGTGACCTGCAAATTGGGCAGGCTGCCGAAGTCCTGAAAGTAAAACAGCACAGAGAGCTTTCAGCCAGTGCACAGCCAGCCTGTTAGTGAGGAAGACACCCCCTGCCTCCAATCCCAGCTCAACTGAAAAAGCTACAAAAGCTATCGGCGCCAAGCAACTCAAAACAGCCTCTCTGATGCACAGTAGTAAATAGGCCCCGTACTGGTAAATGCCCACACTCCAGATCTCTGCAGCAATCGCTTTATGCTAAGCTCACCCCTCTGTGGCTACTGCTGCTAACAAAACATGCCGGCAGCAGTTCTTAAGGTGGGGGGGGGGGCTGGCCTCAAACAGCACTCCCGCTGGCAGCCAGGCCCAGCTCCTCACTCACCAGTAGCTTCAACATTTCCTTGGTGTCGGGATCTACTTCAATGATCTCCTGATCCAGGGCCGAAACCTGATGAAGAACCAAGTAATCAATCAGACTGGTCCCAGACTACGCACACGAAAGACACATTCTCAATAATGATTGGTACGTTACACAACTTGAGGGGTGGTACAAAAACTTTGGTCCTCTCGTGGCCAAAAGGAGAAAAAATTCAGGGGAAACACCACACACAAATAGCATGAGGATGTGATTATGCAAATCTTCCCGATGTTGGGGGGGAAAAAACCAACCATGTGGCTCTGTTAGCTGTGAGGGGAACTCCTGCGGACTTACAAAGATCTGTTGCGCTCAGCAAGCCTCCCGTTCACGGGCTGACCAGTCGCAGACCTGCTTAGCTCCCAAAGGGTGTTGCGGCATGTCTTTAGCCAGACTTTGATCTTCTCCGCAAAAGCTCCACTGAAGATGTTTGGGCTAGCCAAGCTAAAGCAGGCCAAAAAAGACACAGAGCCCTTGGGCAAACAACAAG
The DNA here is from genome assembly GCF_028583425.1 of Eublepharis macularius. Lineage (NCBI taxonomy): Eukaryota > Metazoa > Chordata > Lepidosauria > Squamata > Eublepharidae > Eublepharis > Eublepharis macularius. The sequence goes on along the minus strand of NC_072807.1, from coordinate 30,712,677 downwards.
CAGGCCCCAGGGTGATGGTTGGTAGGGTATATCCTCATTCAGGTTAAATTTAAGGTGTTTTTTTTTTAAATGGTCAAGCCAAATTCAGCAACCCCAAACAGCTTCTGACACTATCTCACAGTACAGGCCTTAACCGTTCCATTAAACAACCAGAACACTCAAAGTATTTCCCCTACTCATTTTTAAAAAGAATTTCAGGATCAGGTTTACCAAATCCTTGGTCATGGGGAGCACACATTTATATAAATGCTGCTATACCACTTGGCCCATTATTTGTACCATTATAATGCCGCCCCCTCCAGCTTTCAAAACAAGGAGACAACCTGTTGGGTGGGAAATGCATACTGGAATTTATTTCTCCATACTACAACTAGAAGACATACCAATGACATGTACTCTATACTAATTAAGGTCATCTTTCAGAAGCAATGATTTTTTGCATTCCTCATCTCAAATTGGTAGAAAAACAGGGAAGCACTTCCCACAACAGGTATCTCAGAACATGCCTTTCTAGTCATATCTTATTAGCCTTCTCCATGCCATGTTTTTTGATGAGGATAAGGCACCCACACCTCTAGGCACTGGCTAATTTCAGTAGGAACAATTAACTGGGCTGCTTTATGCAGCAAGGGGACAAATGTCTGAAGAAGCCCCTGGCCTGTGTTTCTATCAACACCTGTAACTAAATGCACAGACACCACACTGGAGAAAGAGACTCAAACGATCAGCCAGGCAAACAGATAAACTGTGCCTAAAGGAAGTGGAATGGTAGTCTGGATTAAGCCTGAGTTTGACAGGAACCCTAACCTAGAAACTAGCTATAGGCAACCAGGAAAGACACTCACGTTGACTCAATACAATCAAAGCAGAAAAAAGCTCAGAACAAAGACAATACGTTTACTGAGAAGTTGGGTGCCTAAGCCATTTTGACACATCCAGTCAGGAACGTAGCAGCTACAGTTTGTGGATATGAGAAGCAATACTACGAGGGCTTCCTGAAGCAGTCTCTCTAGCACAGATTACACAACATCTCACACCCGGCTCAAAACATGGAAGTGTCTGAAAAGCCCAGGGTTTGGAAGGGATGGAAACAGGCCCCCCAAACACGGGAAATGCTTTCAAGAATTCTCTTCCTGCACTATCAATGACCAGGCCACAAACAAAAGACCAGAATCACTTTCGAATGCAGGTTTGAGGAGGGACAGACCAGCCCTTTGTATGCAAGGGTGAAAAATACAGTTCTCGCTGCACTGTTAGCATGCAAAGCTGCTGGGCTCTGCCAGTTCAACTCTGGATATTCTTTAAATACAGAACTGCACTGATTCCGCACACGTTGGATAATGCACTTTCAATGCACTTTAGCAATCATTTGGAAGTGGATTTTTTGTTTCACACACGAAAAATTCAGTTCCAAATGATCTCTAAAGAGGATTGGAAGTGCATTATCCAACATGTGCGGAATCAGCACTGGGTTCAACAAAGGTTATTTGCCCACTACGAACCTCCAAAATAAAATCTGCCCCACCTAAACATTTTTAGCCCATTCTTCTATCGGCACAGCCCATTTTACAGAATAATAAATGTAGTTAAGAAGACAGCAACTGCCCAAATTTGCCCGACCACTCCACGAGCAAGCAGAGGTTTGTACTCAGATCTGAAGTTCAACATGCCATTTCCAGCTCCATACTGACTTAGCTCATTCACTGGAATGGTTTAAGAACCTGAGTTCTCTGGCCAGAGAGTTTCTTTGCACAAGGTAACATGTGAACCAACAACAAGCCCCTCTGACAGCTGTGCTTTGGGGAGGTGGTTGCTGGCATACAAACTATACGTGGCTTTTCGAAGCTGTGTATTTCTAGCCGCACTGAAGTGAGTGGAGGCTCCTAACACATCAAAACAAACCCCCCTGTGAGGGCAAAACTTACCTCCGGGACGTAGTTATCCCTTCTCTCTCTTTCTTCTTCCTGCAGTTTGATAGAGATGCCTCTGACTGGTCCTCTCTGGATGCGTTTCATCAGATGGGTGACATACCTGCAAAGGCAACGTCTGAGTAACGGTCTCCAGATGTCCCTTTTAATGAGGGAGGTTTTGCTGAACGCTTAATCTAGAACTAACTGAACAAGGGTCAACCCTAGACTTGGAATTGCAGGTTGAGGGTCAGGCTCAGATATATGTGCCGTTGCCACTGCTGTTCTAACCTTCCAGCTAGTTAAGAAGCAATGTCTGAAAAGCGCAGGGTTTGGCAGGGATGGAAATGAACCCTCCAAACACGGGAAATGCTTTCAAGAATTTTCTTCCTGCACTATCAATGATCAGGTCACAGACAAGACCAAAACCACTTTCGAATACAGGATCCAAAGAAAACAGAAGCTTCCACAGAATTTGGCCACATTTAAAATATTTTTTTCAAAATTCACTGGCATGTACTAGAATTTTTTTTAAAAAAAACTTAAGGCCTACCCAGCAATCTTGTTGCGAAGCTTTTTGCTAGGGATGATGGCGATCTCCTCGCAGACCCGCTTGTTGGTGTGAAAGTCATTCCCAAGACGGGTGTAGTATTTTTCAATTATGACCCGGGCGGCCTTTTTCACGGTCTTTGTTCGCACACGTCCCTAGGAAGTCCGAAGATAAAAGGAGCAAGTCAGCCATGTGAAACAGCGTAACTATTATTGGTTAGCTGGCAAGTGGTTTCTAAATCTTGAGCTAGTTCTCTTGCTTGGAAAGAAGAAGAGTCCCTCAAAAAGAGCCACGAAGTGTAGCATATCAGACCAGGTCCTGGGGGGACCCAGGTTCAAAGTCGCCACTCAACAATGAAGCTCACTGAGTGACAAAGTTCAACATCTCCCACAAATGTGATGGGTCACTGGGATGAACCCGGGCCAATCATTCTCTTTCCACCTAACCAACCTCGCAGGGTTGTGGCTGTGAACAACGTATGCCATTCCTGAGGTCCTTGGAGGAAATATGGCCTAAAAATACACAGAAAGATGGAAAATGAAACAGGGCAGGCAGTTCCCTCGACTGGCCTACTGTTTGCACAAACTTGAGGTTCAAACAAGACCCCGATAATGTGTTAAAAGTCAGATGACTTTAGGGCAGGGGTCTGTGGCCAATCTCTCTATAGCTAAATGTGGCTCAACACAGAACCTAATAAAGGTCTTTAAAAATAAAGAAATTAAGCTATATTAGAGCCGTGGGAAATGTGCTAGAGCATTAGTATGTGAAAGGAATGGCAGCCAAAGATTATTCTGGGACTAAGGGGCTTCTTAGAGATGCTTTACGAAAAGGGAAATGATAGAGGTGAACAGTTGCCAGTAATCCAAGTGCGAACAAGACAGAGGTTTCGGCCCGTGCATTTAAACAATCGCGCAGGGTGCTCCTGTTTATATTACTTCTTGTGAGACCTTCTTATGTGCCACTTTTTATTAAAAGACTCACAACAACTAGTGTTTGGGCTGCAGAAACGCTATGGATTATTAACCAACATGTCAATTATTAGCAAGTTTAAACGGTGTATTTTTCAATTACACAAATGGGCTTTCTTATACTGGCTCTCTGTTGATCTCTTGTACTGAATTTTGACAGTAAATTCTTTAATGATAAAATGTTGTGGACTCCTGCTTTAAGGCCAGACTATTTTTTGACACAGTACTGTCAACACATCCAAAACCATCAAGTCTTCTGACTTTCCATGTAGTCACCTGGCACATACAAGTTTACATGCATTTAAATTGGGGGGCAGCAATACACTGTTTTTGGACTTTAAAATCCCCCTGCATTAGAACAGAAAGGGATGTCTGACTCCATCATGAATCTGGCATGAATGAGAACTGAGTTCTCATAAATGAGACTCTGGCATGAGTGAAAACTGACCCAAAGCCCTGTTCCTGAAAATAGTGATTGAATACCTTTTTAAAAACTTTAGGTCTGTTCACAAGTTATAGTGAAAGCATATGTACAACACACACTTGATTCTTCTTTGTATGTGCATTAAGCAATTCTCATGTGACACTCAATGCACACACAGCCGAATGTAAGACTGAAATGCCACATTTATCTAGTTCCCGGTCTTATTTGTAAAGGGAGGGTGCACTTTGGCTCTCTGTTACAAATGTATACACACACATGCAGATGTACATGCATCCACTCTTACATATGAACAGGGCTAATATATGGCATCTCCATGTAGTCATTCACAGTTCTTCAGTGACGGGGCTGTGTTTTGGCAGCAGAGCAATTGCTTTGCATGCAAAAGTTCACAGGTTCAATCCCCAACATTGTTAAACAGGATCCACAGGTAGGTGATAGGACCTGGGACCCTGGAGAGCTGCTACCAGTCCATAATGTTCGATTTATACTGTCGTTCAGGACAACTTAATGCCACACTCAGTGTGTGTTATTATCATCCTCAAAAAAATGAAACCAAGGCCTGGTACATGAATAAACGTGGGGTTTCAACCCCACGTTCAGTTATACATGTGCTGAACGTCACATGAGAATCACTCAATGTACATATAAAGAAAGGAATCAAGTGTCCACTTCTACACAGGCTGCACCCATGTTCACTGTAACATGTGAACCGGGCTACTGAGTCAGACCTCGGATCTATCCCGGTCTGTACCATCTCCTCTGACTGCTGGTGGTGCTCCAGGGTCCCCAGTCTTCCCACTACCTGTTTTCAACTGGAGATTGAACCTTCAGCATGCAAACCGAAGGCCCTACTACTGAGCCACCCTCCCCTGAAAAGCTTCACCTGCTGAATGCCCACCTGTCTGGCAAACGCTATAGAAGCGGCAACCCTCGCCAAGGAAAGGAAACGCGATGTAAGCCCAACACACACTCCTTCCCAGGTTTGCCAGCTCTGGGTTGGGAAATTCCTGGCGATTTGGGGGAGGGGGTGCAGCCTGGGGAGGGCATGGTTTGGGGAGGGGAGAGACCTCAGCAGGGTATAATGGCAGCCTGCAAAGCAGCCAACAGGGAAACTTCTCCCTGTTGTAATTCCGGGATATGGCCAGACACCAGCTGGCAACCCTATGAGCGGGTAGGGGCCTAGTAACTGAGAGCTGCCCGCTCGCCTGCCTCCTGCCCACAGCAAGCACTACTTGGGGCCTGCAACGCGGCCTACAAGCCTGACTTGGAGTATCCGCCTATCCGCCCCCCCCACCCCCCGCGCAGAAACCGGCCCACAGAGACAAAAACGGCCGATTCGCCGCTGCGCCGACGACGGGCCCAGCGACACCGGCCTCCGCCGATGCCGAGCCCACTGGCCGTTCCCCCGGTAACCGCCCCGCCAGCAGGGATGGCCGTGGATTCCGCCGCTCTTGCACTCACCATGTCGGCGGCAGCCGGGCGAAGAGGGAGCAAAGAACGCCGGGAAGAGAACTATAGCATTCAGCCGCCTAGAGGGGACGAGGTGGTGCCGCTTACAGCGCCTCCTGGCGGCGCGGAGGGGAAACTAGAGGCTTCTGGCGGGCTCCACCTTCTGCCAAAGAGGTAGATGCTAAAAAACAGCATTGCAGCTCAGGTTTTGATTGGAAGCCTCCGTATGCGGGGCGAGAGTGGTAGAAGGACCTAGGAACCCACACTTTCTACATTACATTATTTATAGTCCTCCTTTCTCACTGAAACTCAAGGCGGATTAGATTACACAGTATTGTCTATTTCCAGGACGTTTCTGTAATAGGGTATATAAAAGCAAATTTGCAAAGATTTAAAACCAGCAGAAGTCCAATACAGAATTGGGCTCAAATCTGCTTGGTATTGCAGTACTTTGAAACACGTTCGACCTCCCTACCCAAGAAAAGAAGTTCTAGTTTATCAAATTATGGGCTGCGTTTGCAGCTGTTGGTTGAGCCTTTAGATAACAAGGCTAATAGGGTTGCCAACCTCCAGGTATGGCTTGAAGATTTCCCAGAATTGCAATTGATTTCAGGCTCAATTTCAAGATCAATTCCCCTGGAAAAAATTACTGCTTTGGAGGGTGGACTCTGAATATATGTGAGGTCCCTCTTCCCCCAGGCTTCAACCCAGATTGCCAGGAATTTTCTAACCTGGAGTTGGAAACCCTACAGCAAAAATCCAAGCACAAAAGCTATGCAATACATGGTACTTTAAGCAATCAACAATATGCACATGTTCTCCAGAACTCTTTATCAGGCAAGAGTTGGGGGAAGGGGGGCAAGAAAGCAAGCTGGCTGCAGAGAAGAGAGCGTGCAATCACACCACTGTGGCAATCTGGGGAGCACGCTGGAATCAGGAGGGCTGTGGACCCAATGGCAGAGAGTCACCATGTAGCTTTTTGGCTGAAGGTAATTGGAAATGCAATCTGCAAGATGATTTGGAGTCACTGGAGAGCCCCCTTGCCAGTCAGCCTTCTTTAGCATCATCTGTGCTTTTCTGGCTAAAAGACATGAGTATTTCAAAATAAAAGGAAATCTGTAACCCTGCATAGATGACATGGGGCTTAGAAAGCATGCCCAGCCTAATCCCCACTGTGTGACCTCAGCTTTGCAGAGGAGGAGAGTTTTTCCACCCACAGAATACAAACAGGGGAAAAACCTCCCTCCACTACTATTTTGACAGGGGGAAATGGCTTGGGGGGGGGGAGGAAGGAGTCCCTCCTCCCCCTCCAGAGGCATTCTGCGGCCATTTGGGTTCTCCTTTATTTTTAACAGCCATTCCCCAAAGCTGCTGCGTAGCTGCAGCGAACTCGGGTTGGGTCCGGGGAACCTGCATGTCTAGCTTGGCCCTTTTTAGTCGGAGTGTGTAACTAGTTCAAGGCCATCCAGTGTGCTTCATGGAAGAGTCGATTCCAAACTTGCGCCTGCTCTAGCCACCACGCTGCCCTGCTACTGATGGAAGCTACTTATTTAAAAGTTAGAAGACACTTTTCCGGCATGCGTTCAAGGCTCAAAATGCAGTATATAATTTTAAAATGAAACAATATGGTATTTCCCCAAAGAGACATGAGGTATCGGACACGTTTCTAGGATGCATCTCTTTCTTTTGGGGTGCTGGTGGATTAGAATGGCAAATTCCAGTATTTTACCTGTACATGACTGCAAGTGTACACAGTAACATGGGAAGTGGAGCACCAGGTTATTTGCAAGTATTACTACTACATATGAGTAAAACTGACTTTCTGCTACAATTCCAAAATTCATTTGAGAATACAATAGTGCCAATCGAACTAGGCGAACAGCTAAAAGGAACGTCGCATGTGTTGCATTTGTTTTTATTAAAGTTATTTAGCATCATAATACAAGTTGAAGACATTAACCGTAGGTTGTAGACACTCGATCTTGGTAACGTTAGGGCTAGAAACTCATTTGAAACATGTAGAGCACCATATTTGGGGAAAGGAAAGGATCCCTTTAGTAACTCATAAGCACAGTTATCTTGTGGGGACTCGAGAGATTTCTCCAGAAGGAATCAACAGACACGGATTACCCATCAAACTTGCCGTCCGTCTTGGTCTTTCCATAGCAAGGTTCCATGTGCTTGGTTGGGAGTTTAGGCTTCCTCCCCATCTCCTTCGAAGTGGGTATTGGGTTCTTTTCATATAATTTGAGTTTCTCCCACAAATGTAAGGAAGGGGGAAGTTTGGTGGGGGGCACCGCTGCTTCCACTGTAGGCTTTTCAAGGGAACCCGCTCTACGCAAATCTGCCCTGGCTAAGGAACCATCCGCATCTGTGGTAGAACTGCCCTTGACAGACGTCAGAGCCACTTTGCCTATCGCACCAGTCCTTGGGCCGTTGCTTGGTACGCAAGCTCTGTTGGGAGAAGCGCTGGGACTCCCCTGGCCTGCTAAAGCAGGACTACTGCTGCACCCAGTTCTTTGCCTCCATCTCTCCATTCCTGCCTGGGAAATGCAAAACTTGTGGTCAGACCATGGAGAGTAGACAAAAAATGATTGGCTGGTCTTTACAGCTATGTTGAAGATTTAGCCATTGCCAAGGAACAGAGTTTTATTAGAGAAGAACAGGCAGTTAGTTATTTAGTGCATTTAAAAGTCTCCTTCTTCCAAGGAGCTCAAGGCGGGTGGGCTAGGGTAAGAGACTAATTTGTTATCTAGTCAATGTCATGGCTAGCAGGGAACTGAAGCAGTCTGCTCAGGTCCAGCCCTGTCCTTTATTAATACACTGCCCTTTTTCCAGTCTGTAAACTGTAACCTCTTTGGAGCAATGATCTATTTTTGCTAACTTAACTCTGTAAGGTGCCACACACAATAATTTTATTTACGTAATTTTATTTATTTATTTGGTGTTGTATTGAATAAGGGAAATATTAATGTTTCAGTGTCCATGGCTGCAGGGGTGGACGAGGAGGCAAACACAGCCCTGGAATGAGCTCTGCCGATGTCCCACGCCACCCCCCAACGGAGAGGGGACGGAGCAAAAAGATGCCCTCAAGATGCCTATACCATTAGCACCCATGACATTCTTCGGCACCAGAAGATACTTCCCATTATGACATGTTAGCCACATAATCACATAGTTACAATGATGAAAGTCTCAATTCTACATAAGAGATAATGTACCGGTGCAGTACCCAACACAGAAGGACAGGGGTTATGTGAAAAGAATTACACCAGTGTCTGGGATTTCTGAAGCAGGCAGTAGGAGAGTTGCCCTACGAACCTGCCCCCTCCCCATTGCTTCTACACAAATGTGGCTTCTACATTGATGGAATGGCCGGGCGGGGCGGGGGGGGGGCAACCACGTTCCCTCACTCAAGGTAGCCGTAGCTGTGATCCCTTCGCGTCACTCTCCACCACTGCCAGACCTAATTCAGGCCTTTATACCTGGCAGCTCCTTGTGCTACAGGGATATCGGGCAAGGCTTTTACGGACAAGCTGCTCCCCGCGCCAATCTTGCTGCCAACGTTCCTGAGCCAGTTCCGACTTCTTCCCTTCCAGACGCTTCCTCAGCCGTTGATTCTCCCAGTAGACTTGCTCGAGATCTCGCTGGCGCTTCTCCCAGTTCAAGCTGTACTGGGGCAGGACGGAGGAAGAGTGGGTCATAAAGCGGTGGCTCTTCCCTGAAACTTCTCCCCCTAGGGACCACGCTCCTAGCTCTACCCCCCCCCCCGCCATTTTCTTCAGACCCCCCCATGAATTAACTTTGGAATCTGCATCAGCTGAGTTCACGCTGCATTGCCTTCCCGCCAATTTCCCTACCCACGAAGATTAAATTCACCAATGACAGTCCTTTGGTATTACTTCTTCTACCAAGCTTGGAGTATGCGGGGACCCTTGCCCATGTGTAAGTCTCCAGCTCCTTCATCCCCCCCCCTTCTTCACAGACCTGTGCCTACAATAGAAGTTCCAGTTGTCCACTCGCCCTCGGGACTGCTGGATGCCCCCCAGTCTGGTATAATGAAGGAGATTATCCCGCTCTTGAACAGCTTGGCGCTCTTTCTCCAGCTGAAACACAACATGGTTTAGGCAGGAGATGTAAAAGAGTGATTGAACGCCGTCTCCCAACCATCTGGGCTATGAGACCATCAATGGCATTCGAGTCTAGGTTGCACCTTTGGTGGAGCATTAAAGAAATGGATGTTGGGATTTCCTCAAAACCCAGGTTTGCTTCTGGACAAAGATTTTGCTCCAGTTTGGCAACTGAACTGGAGCAGGGCTTTTTTGGGGAACTTCCCAGATACGTAAGACAGCTAGCAAGCAAGGAGCAAAGCATCCGTTCTATAAGAGACACCAGGCTTTAGGATTTGAGGGTCTTGGTTTGGAGACTGCTACGCTAAAAGGCTAATCTCTCATGCTATAGGTGAGGAAGGAAATCTGTAGACATGGGCTCTCTTGCACTTTTTTTTTTTTTGCTAACTGCAGCTGCAAAGGAAGGGGGGTTGGATTGGGATAACACAGCTACAGGTGAGGAGTTTTAACCTTCTGCCTGCACTTTCTCGATAATTTCACATTCCCTCACACCCTTCAGGAGCTGCTATCAACCAGGAAGGGGAAAACGAGCCAGTTTGGTGTAGTGGTTAAGAGTGCAGGAGTGCACTCGGTTTGATTCCCCACTCTTCCACTTGAAGCCAGCTGGGTGACCTTGGGTCAGTCACAGCTTCTAGCTCTCTCAGCCCCACCCACCTCACAGGGTGATTGTTGTGGGGATAACAACACACTTTGTAAACCGCTCTGAGTGGGCATTAAGTCATCCTGAAGGGAAGTATATAAATCAAATGTTATTGTTATAAAATAACATGTAGACACATTTTTTAAAAAGCTGATGGCAACCTGACCTCTTATTACCTTCTACTGGATATTGTTGCGCTATAGCAATCAGTTGCAACTAGATTTTCCCCATGAGAACAAACAATTGCTATAGCACGGCTGTAACGCAATTTCCATCTCTCTCGAGTGCACATACTTGGTGTTGTACATACAATAGACAGGATATGAGCAACTATTCTTGAAGACGTTATCCAAGGGGAATCAATTCCTCTGAAATGTCACGTTCTGGGTCAAGATTGGCAACGTGAGCCCTTCATTAGGCATCCAACACTGTACACAGAGTACTCTACCTGCATTTTCTTCAGGTTCACCTGCAGATGAAGAGGTGTTGGGAGAGCTGTTGTATTGACCACAGGGGCGGCCATCTCTACCTGCAAGCAGGAGACACCCCAATGCACAGGTGAGAAGTGGGGAAAGGTGCATGTGCAGACAAACAAATGGGCCTTTCCCTGAAGTTACCAGACTTAACACTTTTAAAAAGGCTTCTTTTAATATCCTTGATGGGTCCGTTAAGCTGCCACGATACCTGGGTAACAGCTCACACACCACCAGAACAAGGTTTTGACTCTTAAAGAGATCTTAATCCAGAGATATTAAAACTCAGAAATTGAGAGCCTGTGGCTGAGCAGTGGAGCACCACGCTTTGCATGGAGCAGAGCCCAGGTTTGATTCTTAGCATCTCGAGTTAGTCTCAAGGAACAGTTGAAAGACCTTTCACAAAATGTTTCATGCAGGTATTGAAGAATATAAAGATGGAATGTGGAGACGTGCTTCCTTCTCAGCTGGACATGTATTCTCCTCCTCTACTGGTTTTAGATGAGGCATGTGTTGGTACGTAGGTCTCCCCTAGTGCTAGTATGCCAATGAGAAAACTGACTCAAATAACCATAGTACCAACACAGCAGCGGTTGTCAGGCGAGCTGGATTTTTGGTAAAAGGTCTTAAAGCCATCACCCCCCCCTCCAAATCCCCCTTAACTGTGGTCAGGAAGAAAAAGGACCAGGGTAAGGGGATGAGATACAGTAAAATACGGAAGAGTGCTGGGGCTGCGGAGCAGCTATGAAGGACAAAGAGTGATAGAAGTTTCTAAACTGTCTGGCAACAACCAGCAATGTTGTAGTTTTGAAACGAAGTGTTTGCTGGCTACCCAGTTCTTGGATGGAATGTCTACTCTAACTTTTCTGAAGAGTGGGTCATGCAAATTTTATTGAGGAAGGCAACCTTTAATCTGTTAATGAATTAAAGTCCTTCTGATTTACTAGAACATCCCCTCTTCCTTATTCAGCAACATTTCTAAAAAGTGTAAAATAAAAAAAACCCACTACCCAGCAGAAATAATTCAGACTTGTGTCCGAAGGGAACTCGGACTCCCTTGCACCTTGCAAATCTCACTGCTCTCCAAGGTGCCACTGGACTCCAATCCTGCAGTTCTGGAGATTTAGCGAGGCATTCACGTTCAGCCATGCAGAAGGGGGACAGGAGCACTTCTAAAATGCTTGCTCAATACTCGGATACGTACCTGCATCAGAATACACCCCTCCCCGCCCCCAAACTATGGCGTCTATTCAGTGCATAAATTTTAACCAACTTAGACGTCAGACATTTGCATACATGTAAGATTTGTTCAGTGGGGTGATAGCTCTAACGCGTAACACAACTCTGGCTGTGGGTTAGGTGCGGATGTGGATTTGACCACAAAGACGATGCACCTCCGTACTTGGCCACTTCTCACTCACCCAGCTGTTTGCCCAGGGGAGGGGGGGGTTACAGGTGAGGCATAAACTGCGTACAACACAGCATCCTAATGTCACCAGACGGAAGCTTCTCTCGTACCTTTCTGCGGTGTTCCTGGTAATTGGACTTGTCCCATTTCTCTTGCAGGTACCTACTGGCTGAAGGAAAGAGAGGCTGGTATGCTCTATACATGCTTTGTGCAAAGAGCTGAAATACCCCGCCAGACAGCACAGGCAGGCAGATGAGAAGGGCTGAAACAGATCCAGGTGGGAAAGCAGCAAGCAGCCTTTCACTGGGTCCTAACCTCCACCCGTCCAATTTTTGAAGGCCCCCCATTGCATTGCTTGCTGAAAACCAGAACAATGAAAAAGGAAAATCTTACATCACGTTGGGGCAGTGAAGAGATCAGAAATCCTTATCCCACGTTTTGAGAGCAAGCACCAAGTAGTAGGTAGGAAAGGAAGGGCAAAGGGCAAGTTTGGTACAGAACCAAGCCCCGTTTTCAAAATGTGCAAGTGACTGGCCCCTTAAGATTTACAGAACACCACACTTTTCATACCGGGTCATGCATTTGGCTTCTCCTCTGCAGGGCCCCTTCCATAAAGATGCTGCAAAATTAGCTCACATCTCCAGGGGAGCTCTGCTAGGCCCCTTGGCATCATAATACTTCATTCATTATTCACATGTCCTCCAGAGGGTAACTTGATCTACCTCTCAGAAAGGTGCAGTGGGGAACAGTTTGTTAGCTAACAGAAAGCAATGCAAGACGGAGAGAATATAGGGTGGCAAAGTCATCGGCCGCCACCCTACATCACATCAATTTTAAGCAGACTTCTAAACACTAGAATGAATCTTATTTCATGGGTTGAATGCAACTCCTTTTTGCTTTCGAGTCAGTGTACACGTTAAGAGTGGATTCCCCAATGGGTATTCCTTCCAGTCATGCTAACACATTGCACCAAACTCCGAAAAGTCTTATGGGGCCCCTTAAAAAGACAAATGCGTTTCCATGGTCCCAACAGATGAAGTCACCTCTAAGTCATTAAACCTTTATACCAAACTAAAAACTGCCGGCTGGTTTATGGTAGTGAGGATTATACAAAACGAAATCATGCTAGTTTCTCAAGCAGGTTCACCCACTAGATGCTTCAAGTCACCTCTCTTTATCTGTGAGTACACAGAGGAGGAGGGGAAACAAATGCAAGAGCTTGGATCAAGTCCAGCGTGTTGCTAAGCAGAGTGTTAGGGAATGCAAGATCCACCCAGTACGGACGGGATTCAATTGTCAACTATGGGTCATGGCTGGGTATAGCAAGGTAATATATGAATGCAGTCATGAAGGAAGACAGCTACCTTCCCATAGCAGCCCATCAGCTTCCAGTCTCTGTACCACAATGTACCAAATCCACTATTAATTTCCACCCAGCTTTTTCATGCTCTTTGGTGCTTTTTTTTTTTTGGCTGGAATATGACGACAGACCACTGGAGCACGTATTTGCTTGGAGGCTTCAAGGCCATCTGGGCAGGTTTATCTGTTCTCTGCAGAGGTATTACTGTAGCATGCAGTGAGGCTCCGCTTGGTGCAAATTCTTCCTCTGGCAAAATCTTCTCCTATGGTGTTCGAGTTTTACTTCCACCCTTGCAGTTGCGCCTGCTGTGTGTCTTAACAGTGTGAATGCTTTTGTCCCAGTGCAGTGTGACTGTTCAAGTGTTAAGACCTGGTTCAAATCCCAGACTGGTCAGTCACCCTGTCAGCCTAGCCTGCTTCTCAAGATCAGTGAAAAGAAAATGGGAAACAGAACTTTGCACGCCACTGTGAGTACCTTGGAGGAAAGGCAGATAAAAAACAAGAGATTTCATCTCTCACTGTTGCATTACTGCCATTCCCAGCGTCTCAACGGAAGCCTTAGAAAGAACTGAGAACTCATTTGGGAGGGAAATGAGCAGGGGAGAGAGAGCATACCTATCCATTCCTTGTGCAGAGAGGAAACCAGAGTGAAACCTCATCTGGTCCTTTACCTGAATTTGAGAGCAGACAGACAATACTTGCTTATATCAAAAGGGTAAAAGGCAGCCCCCCGCCCCCCCCGTGCATGTTTCAAACACTCTCAAGCCGCCACTGAAAAGAAAACCCTCAGATCTGCTGCAACGTGTTTTATTATGTGCCAAGAACTACATCACAGCTTACTCCACACATCTGTAGGAGAGTGCAATCTTGCCTGCCTGTACTACAATGAGGTAGAGACTTCACACACTGCTTCACAAAACCCCACAAAGAGCAGCTGGCATATGCAAACATCAGCTCAGCAGGAAGAAGGGAGAAATCATGACACTGGTTCTTTGGCACACAGCTTCCAATAAAGGGGGGAAAAAACCCAAACAAAATCAAAACTTCAACTCCCAGCACATTCTGTGGGCTGCACGGAACATTCCTTGAAAGGGCTGTTTCTCTCCCTTCCTGAATCAGAAAGGGCTCCTAGGAACCTCTGCCTGACCAAAGTGTGCAGCCCTTTTAACAGTTCAGTTATAAAAAGAAAATTGAAGTCTTGTGACTTTGTGATTAAAAACCTGTTAATCAAGTCCCTCCTGAAGTGCAACGTAAAGTGCAACAAACTATATACAGCAGCTCGGAAATCGTTTCTCCGGTCCAGTTTCAAAATCCAAAAAAAAACCCCAATCCTTCTGGGTTGCAAATATTTCTATATATTCACAACTGGGAATTATTATTATTTTTTTTTTAAACTAACAAGCTCCCAGACACAAGTTGCAATGATGTTAAAAGCTGCCAGGAAAGAAAAAAATTCTCATCTCAACTGACTTAAAAACCATTTCAAGAGAGTGTAAAAAGGAACTGGTAAAAATCCTGGAGCGTAGAATATGAAATATGATTTTGGTTTTAAGTGAAGAACAACGTCTCCTTGTTGTTACAGTAAAAAACACCAGCTGAACAATCAGTTTATTCCGTTCAGATGGGGGTGGGGGGGTTTAAACGAATGGGAAGGCACTGTATGGCAACTGCAAAATAATGGAGCCAATGAGACCTGCATTATTACTGCCAGTATTGCAAGGAATGTAAAAAAGGGCCCTTGATAAATACGAAACAGAGGCACAGGCGTCTGCATTAAACGCCTTCTCAACACACGGGCCCCTTGCAATGCTTCTTGTCAGAAATTAAGAAACCAAAGTCTGGGAACTGCAGAATCATTCGAGGGGCCCACCCCTCTTCAAAACCCCACAAACAAACCCCCGACAAAAAAAAAATTCACTGTGCATTAGTGCAGGAACAACTAAAGACCAGCAAGTGCAAACGTGAAGAAGGCAAGATTCCCCCGTTAAGTTCTTCAGACGGGTTTTCCCCCCAGCCTGGGGCCTGGCACCGGCAAGCATGCCTGGGCTCTCTTCCTCGGCAGGTAAACGGAAGAGGCTCCTCTCCAACTCTGGAACTACAAGCAGCTCCTGGTGCCTTGGAACGCTGCTCTAGCTGGAGTCTCTGTTCTTCTGATTGCGCATCAGTGGGCGGTGGTGATGCAAGATCTCCATGGAATGTTTCCAATGCCAGCAGGAACGACAGAAGTATTTGAAGCAGACCTAGAGAGAAAGATTGGGAATTTTGGTGGGGGGGGGGGGAGAGGGCAAAGCATGAATGTGACATATGCTTAAATCAACTGGGAAGGGGGGTGAGAGAGAGGCAGGTCATTTGTCCTGATGCTTGAATTTAGACCCCGCATCCATCATCTATTAAAGTAACAGTGAAACGGAGTATTATATCAAACAAGAGCATATACTTACCAGTTGGTCTGGAAGAATTTTATGTAACAAAATTAGATTTATATTCATGTATATATTTATTGATGTGATTTTGAAATTGGTCTATATATTTATACCATTAATTGTATTTATTGAACTATATATGGTAGGCGCTTTAAGCACTGTTGCACTTTGATTATATTTACTGGCTTTATCATATTGATTGCTTGCTTTATTGTGTTACGCCTTGGAGAGTTTTGTTGTTTTTCAGGAGCTGAATTTAGACCCTGACAAATGGGGGGGGGGCTTTGATACATTTTACAAGTTTTTTATGCGCATCTCTTTCTGATCAAAACGAGACACAAATTTAAGCAAGTAAGAGATGCAATTTGGTAAGAGGTGGAAGGTTTTTTTGTATCCAGTAAATTTCTTCACTCTTTTTGGGTGCCTTTATTTTGCTTTTGTGTTGTTGTATTTTTATCATGGCTGGGGCCTCAACATAGTCCAGGCTTCTCTGGACCACGAATGGAGCCTGCACACACTTCACTGCCAACAAGGCTACAAGAATCCCCTTGCAATTTATATTCTGCTTCCTCCCAGGGAAACAAATGAGAAACAAAAAGAGTCCAGTAGCACCTTTAAGACTAACCAATTTAGTTATTCCCTGGGTAGATATAGGGGCTACAATTACAGGACCCAATGGCATCAACTACACTGTCTCTGGCTCTTACAGCTGCTCATCCTCCAATCTGATATATGCCCTCATGTGCCAACAATGTCCTTCTGCTCTGTACATTGGACAAACCAGCCAATCTCTACGCAAAAGAATAAATGGACACAAATCTGACATTAGAAATGGAAACGTCCAGAAACCAGTGGGAGAACACTTCAATCTACCAGGACATTCCATCAAAGACTTAAAGGTCGCTGTAGTTCAACAGAAACCTTTCAAAAACAAAATCCAACGGGAGGCTGCTGAACTGGAATTCATATGCAAATTTGACTCTCAAACTGGGACTGAATAGGGGCTATGAATGGTTATCACATTATCACAGGTAACAGATTTCCTTTACAGAGGCGGGGTCTGGGGGAGCTCAGTGGCACCTGGCGTGGGCTTTCGGGGACCACAGATCTCTCTGTCAGATGCATCTAGCAAGGAGAGCTGTGGTTATCGAAGGCTCATACTGCATTGGAATTGGATGGTCTAGCTGTTTGGCTGCTACAAACTAACAGGGCAAACTCCTTTGAAGCCAACTGATCCACACACCAAAAGGAGATGTTTACATATACTAGCAAAGGAATGTTTTGGTTGCACCCCCCCTCTCCCCCCCTAATTGCCTCTTCTCTCTCCTCCCCTTCTCCTTCCTCCTCTTCTATATTTGACCAGTCTCTGTAACATGCATCTGACGAAGAGAACTTGATTCTCGAAAGCTTATGCTACAATAAAATTGGTTAGTCTTAAAGGTGCTACTGGACTCTTTTTGATTTTGCTACCACAGACTAACACGGCTAACTCCTCTGCAAATGAGAAACAGAAGATTTGGGAAAGGGAGCTCAGACTTCCACTTAAAAAAAAAATTCGAGGGCTGCAGGCAATGTTTCTGTGTCCACAAGGGGACCTTCTGGCAGGCCTGAACACAACCAAACAGCCATTACTGGGGCCTAGGTGTGAAGTAAAGGTTACACATTTTCTACAGTAGCTGGAATAGTATATGTATTCTTTATTTTAAGATTGATTAACTCTGAATAAGGTATGTTTTGAGTACTCTGTATTTTAGTAACTCTTGTAGTGCACAATCCTACCCTTCCTTTGACCCCGTATCTCCCCTTCTTTTTATACCCCTTTTATTTTGGAAATATTTTTTTAAAAAATAAAGGTTACACATTTCCAAAACTTCGCCAATGCTTTGCCATTTTCCAAAACTTCGCCCTTTTCTAAGGAAACACAAGGATCTTTCCTTGATCTTTGGGAGCAGCCGCCGCTTCTCACAAGGCTGTGAAATGACTTAAAACGGTGCTTGCAAAGGGAAAGGGAGCCTTTGGGAGGTTTTCTGGCATCGCATGTGCTCTAAAGGGAAAAAACGCTCCATACCACCACAGCTTGGAAACGGACAGAAGAGAAAGGGTGCGTTACCTGGTCTCTGCAGAAGAAGGGGCCTGGATGAAACTTGCATACTTGACATATGGCATCTTCCAGGTACGGATCGATCTGAACCTATTGGGGGGCGGGGAGAGCCAGTGTAAAGGTAAAAGGAATTCCAAGCAGCATGGTTATAGTCAAAGCTGCAAACTTTTATAAAGGATTCTAGGAGACAGCATGTATTACCTTCCTCTTACTATATTCTATTTTGTAATTCCGTTTTGTGCACTGTTTATGTCTGATACTTCTTTTTTTGGCACGGTTTTCCTAATTTTTGTAATCCTATTGCATTGCTTATTGGCTGCCTCATACAATTTAATTTTACTGCTTTATATACTGGATAATCAGCAAGGGTGGCTGATCACTTTTTCCTCTCCCAAGGAGAGAGAGACAGGTTGTTCAATCAGAACCAGAGCTGTTCACAAAACACACCAGGCAAACTAAGAGCTAAACTATATGAGACGAATTACACGAGGATGCTCAAGTGAAGGGAGATGCAATGTTAGCCGGGAAGCATAGTTTGCATTTCACCTCTCTCTACAGAGCTGGCAAAGATCGCTCCTCAGAGGGCTTGTTAATTTCTCCTCTCTACAGAGCAGCAAAGATCCTTCTCAGAGGGTTTGTTAATAACTGACAGAGCCTTCAGGTAGGCAAAGAGGAAATGAGCAAACCTTCTGAGGAGCAATCTTTGCCGACTCTGTAGGAAGAGGTGAAATTCAAACTACGCTTCCCAGCTAACATTGCATCTCCCTTCACTTGAATATCCTCGTGTAATTTAGCTCTAAGTTACCAGGAAATGATTGTCTGTGTGACCTAGGAAACTAGAACTTTGTAAACATCTAAACTTGCATCTTCGCCAAGGCAAGACCCACCCTTTGAGGCACCAAGACCAGGATGGAGAAAGACAGGCTTCTATCAAAAACTGTACAAGCAGCTAATTTTCATTTACTAGTATTTTTGTCTCTGCTCTCCCTTCACCACTATACATGAACAAAGTAGACTTGAACAAAATCCCCCCCTGCCACACTTCCAGGTTGGGCCATAGCCAACGTTTTATTTATCTAAGGTCCTGTGTTAATAGTCCTAGGCACTCTAGCTGTGTAGCAGGGGCTGGGAAGAGATTTCTGCCAGAATAGATGACACTAGGTTAGAATATCCAATTTCAGCCCTGCCGAGCTTTGCTCTGATCCAAGGGGAACAGAGGAGATACCGGTACATATCCAATTAGCGATCGAAAATGGAGCTTTTAAAAGCCATTCCACAGGCTCGTCCATACCTTTTTGGTAAACTTGGCTGTTTTGATCTCCACAAACGCAGCGCACACCGCCTTCAGGTAGCTGTGCTGATTGTTGAAGGTGACCCGTCCAGATCCTGAAACCAAACCCATCCATTATCATGATGCACAGAACCTGCAGTGTTTGCCAACTGCAGCAGCAGCTCTGGAGGCTTATGAGTCACCAAGAACAGTGCATGGAAATGTCTGCCAGACTGGGAAATGCGCAGGGTTCATAACAGCTTTTGGCTGCTGCTTACTTACACTCAACAAAAACTATGCGTTAACATAAAGCGATGGGGATTTATAGGTGGCCCCATCCTGGAACCTTGCAACAGGAGCAGAAGTCATTCATGCCTACCCCTTGAGGAGGGGAGCAGCCCATGACGGGGTTGCAACTCACTGACTCATTCCCTGCCCCACCCTGCCAGTTATCTTTAGCAGTGCATTTAGGGTAGTGATCCTGACATGATGCCTACTGACTTGTTCCCTAGTGCCCTCTTTCTTCCTCCCTCAAGCAAAGCGCCAATCTAGGCTTTCTTCCCTTAACACAGAGCCAGTTGGGTGTCGTGGTGAAGAGCGGCAGGATTCTAATCTGGAGAGCCAGGTTTGATTCCCTATTCCTGTGCTTGAAGCCAGCTGGGTGACCTTGGGTCAGTCCCAGCTTCTCAGAGCTCTCTCAGTTCCACCCACCTCACAGGGTGATTGTTGTGAGGATAACAACAACATGCTTTATAAACCACACTGAGTGTGGCATTAAGTTGTCCTGAAGGGCGGCATATAAATCGAATGTTATTATTATTATTCACTGGAGGAGGAGGAGTTTCAGAAAAGCCCTTTATTTCAACAGGGACCACCTATTCTGGAATATAATACAGTTTTAGAGTGTCTGGCTAGGGTCTGGGAAACTCTAGCTGGAATCCCTAATCTGCCATCCCAATCCAGCCCAGTGTGTTTTTACAGCAGGAATGGGAGCTGAGCTGCATTCAAACTTCAAAAGGGTTTCAAAAGGATAGTGGTGAGAGTGCCAGAGTCTGAGAGACCCAGGTTTGAATCCTCACTCTGCCACTGAAGCTCACTGGCTAGCCTTGGGCCAGTTACACCCTCTCAGCCTAACCTACCCCACAGGGTTGTTGTAAGGATAAAAAATAAAGCACTGGAGAATGATGCAAGCTGCTTCTCTCCCCTGGAGAGATGAGTAGGATATAAATGAAGTAAAATAATTAAAATAAAATTAAAAGGATGTCTGGCTTGCAAACTCACAACATTTTGTGTTTGGATCTAGGTCCCATTTTGCTGTGCTGCCCCCACTCACTCCCTGCGCTGAGAATTCAAGTTGGGCTCATAGCCCAGCACGTTGAGGAAGAGAGTCCAGTAGCTCAGTGGTAGAGCATCTGGTTGGCATGAAGAAGGCCGCTGGTTCAATCCCCAGCATTTCCAGTTAAAAGGATCAGCTAGAAGGTCACGTGAAAGATCTCTGCCTGAGACTGGAAAGCCGCTGCCAGTCGGAGAAGACAACACAGACCATGATGGACAGATTGATTCAGTACAAGGGCAGCTTCATATGTGCTCATGTGACCCCCCAACACAGGGAGGCCAGGGTTCCCCGAGGCAGCTAAAAGAGCACTACAGGTTGGAACATTTTCTCCCGACTTCCCAGGGGACAGTCACGCCTTCTTTCGACCTAGGGAACAGGAAGACACCAGGCGAGAGCGAGAGAGCGCTCTGGCCACCCACAGGGGAGAAGTGACCACCGCTGACCGTCCTCACTCACCAATCGGATACTTGTGCTTGTCTGTATCAATCCCTGCATACACCACACCGCCGAACAGGTCGTTGAGGATCCCCGCTAAGGCCTCTGCATTCAACATGCCATGAAGAGCGCCCACAAAGACAGTTTTGCTAGGGTCAAGCCTCTGTGTTGGGCTGCGCACGAAACTGCTGTCTGCCAGGACCCAGGGGATTACCTGTACCTGAAGTCACCCCAGAGGGAGGGAGGGTGGAAAAAAATATATACGTATTTTAGTTATCCACAGGCTTTCCCTCTTTTCACTGCAGGGCTCCAAACACTTTACAGTTTTCCTAGTTGCTTTCCTTTCTGCAAACTGTATTTCAATGATCGTAACTTTCCTCAACAGCCAACATCCAGCAGGCTTCCATTACCCTGTGTGTACTTTAAAACCAAGCCTCTGGATAGGAGGCGGCCTCGACAGAGACACCAGACAGAAAGGAGAGAATCCAACCTTCCTCATTTGCACTACGGACTGCAACATGAATAGGGCAAAGCTAAGCAGAGTGGCACCCCTTTTCACCCACTGAAGGTAAGAAAAGCTTGCCTGAGGAGGTCAGGAGAGCGCCCACTCTCCTGGCTTTCCGCAAACTATTCAAAACCGAATTATTCAAAAAGGCTTTTTACTCAGATAGGGGGGAAGTATTGTAGGGAGGGGGTCTCAGATGCTTCGCGAATGAGTTAGGGACCATAGACTTCACCACTATGTTGCCTTACATATTATCTGTTGCTTTGAATATGTATTCCTATATACTACTTGTGCTTCATGTTATCTAATGTCAGTTCTAGAATGGATTATGTTCTGTTTCAGCAATTCTTCAACTTTGTATTGGATCCTTGCTAATGCTATTACCTTTGTAAAATCCTATGACATTGTTTATGGAAATGTCCTTGATACTGATTGTACTAATCTCACACTATGGAATCCACCTTGAGACTCGGTGAGAAAGGCGGACTATAAATGACATTAATAAATAAAAGCAGAACTGCACCTAAGATTGCCTCTGTAAGCCATTGAATGAGATTCTGGAAGAACTAGGAGAACAGGGTTCTGCTTCTATGCCCTCCCCTCTCTTTTGTGCCATCAAGCCACAGCCAACTTATGGTGACCCCATAGGGTTTTTTCAAAGCAAGAAATATTCTTAAGTGGCTTGCCATTGCCCGTCTCTGGATCGCAACCTTGGACTCCCTTGGTGATCTCCCATCCAAATACCGACCAGGGTCAACTTTGCTTAGCTTCTGATGTCTGATGGGCTTGCTTGGGCTATCCAGGTCAGGGCCCTTACTTGCCAATAATTCAACAACCAGCCAGTAATTCTGAAGCCAAGGCAACTCCTCCATCTAGGAACAGCTGAGCAAGAATAGAATCTCTCGTCTGCATTCTGTTCATTCCCCACTTTGTGCCAACACTCGAGGGGTGTTTTTTTCCCCTTGTGATTCAATTCATGAATACCGGTGAGTGATTTCCTGTCCTGAAGGCTACATCTGAGACACATGCTACATGTTTTGGGCCAAAAAACATTATCACAGAAACCCAAATTCTGCACCCACTAATGGCTGTACAAAATATTTGCCAAGAAACAGCATAAGGTCAAAAGGTATTCCTTCTCCCATCAGGACTGTGCACAAACCAAATCATTGTTCGAGGGTTACATGGGCTACACTGGAAAAGATTAAACCGATTTTAAGTTTGTGTCACCAACATAAGCACTGTGCCTCTCCAGCAGTGTCTACTCTTGTCTGAGCAAAGTAAATAAGAAAGGCGCTCCTCTGGAACCTCTGCTTAAGGTCCTGGGCTTTTTCTTTCTGGCCAAACGGCCAAAGAAAACAGTGGAGAGGCCCAAGAGATAGTGTGCCTTCTCAACTCAACTCAACTACACTTACTATTTAAGTTTTTTTCCTTTTGCAAATTTAGCTGCCAGACCTGGTTTATCAAGGAGATTGGTACAGGAAGAAGAACTTCAGCCTGCTCCTCCCCTGCCAAGTTCTCACCAGAAAAAAAAAGTTTTAAGTTTTCCCTACCCAGAAAATAAGAGCATCGAAGGGCAGCTTTTTCCAGTGAGAAAATGGCAGGGGAGGAAAAGGTTAAACTTTCCCCCCACTACTCTCCTCCTTGATAAAGCAGTCCTGGAAGCTGCTCTGACGAAATGCTCCTTGGCAGAGGCTGCATCCGGGCATCTCCACAGCCAAGAGGCAACAGAACTTTTTTTAAAAAGCTGATATTTATTAATCTGACTTCTATGCAATGCACGCAGAATATACTCAGGGCTGTCTACAGTCAAATTGCAACCAGAAACCCTAGGGCAGCGAGCCAGAAGTCCACCGGCAGCCAGGCACATGGATTTAGTGCTCAGCCAACTAACTACCACCCTGCACAAGGAGCCATTGTTGAGAAAGATCAATGCGGCCCCTCGCTGCCAATCCTGACAAGACAGGCTTACAAGCAGCTTCGGCTGACATCTATCACCCTCAACAAGGCCTGGCTATTATTGCAGCTGAACGTTTAATCAAGAAGCCCACACCATTCCTTAAGTGCCACAGTTCCCACACCCAGGACAAAAACCCTGTGCCTCTAGGACGACCATCCTTTACTCCAAAGCAGAGGCAAGTTCCTCCTTTATGTGTGTTACCTGCACGCAGCACTCTCGGAAGCATTATCCATGTAGCTAGTGGATAACTATAGTCCAAGTAGTCTTCCTCCAACTTAACTGGCTCGTTCTCTAACAAAACAAACGTTTCATTTGGAGGAAGGCTCCTTAGATTGGCCCCATCTTGACAGAATTTGCCCATGTGGCCTTAGTAGGATAGATACATCCTTTCATATCCTGCTCGAATACAGGTTCTTCGAAAATATAAGGGATCACTATACTCCAGAAACCCTGGCTCTTTCGCTTAGCAACAAGAATCCTAAATTTACCTTAGCAATTGCAAAATATGTCTCAGTCTTTTTAGCCCTTGCATCCAAAAAAGGTAAGGCATATGTATTTTCCCCTGCTCAAGATTTACAAATTAGTGAGCTTCGAAGGGAATAAAAGGAAAGGAAGGCTCCTTAGATTGCACGAAGGCTCCAAACTCAAGCCAAATACAAAGATGGAGTATAAACATTTTAATAAATTAAAAAAAAAAACTTTGCTCACTGGAGGGATAGGATCCACTCCCCCACACACAGTTTCAGGACAAGACCCAGACTCCAAAATAAGGTCAAACTCAGAAAGGGGTTTTTTTTGTTGTTTTCATTTTTAAAGGTTGGACCGTGGACTGGAACGCCTGCTTACCTCTTTGCAGCGCATCCTGCGGCTGGCCATCCTGAAATAGTACTCACTCAGACCGCTGGAGCTTAGCACATCTTGGGAGCAGTTCTGCAGCAGGGCCCGAACAGATTTCTCCGACTCAAACACTAGGTAGGCATACCCTTGGGAGGAAGGAGGCAAGGAGTCTATTTAAGACAGCATGGGCTATGCAGATCTCTCTTCTGGGAGGGCACCTACCTATGTCGCAGTTAGGAATTGCTTTGCTGCATAAAAAAAGGAGGAGAGGTCTACCAAGTTCAGAAGTGGCCAGTCAGTTGATGGGATTACTCATAACTAGAGATGGGCACCAACCGGGGGGGGGGGGGGGGGACAAACAAACCATGCGGTTCGTGGTTCGTCGCATTTCACGAACCGGCCCCGGTTCACGAACTGGTATGTTTGTTTCGTCAAAACATCACATACAGGTCAGCAAATCGTCACTTCTGTGTCATTGTCGAAGGCTTTCACGGCCGGAGAACGATGGTTGTTGTGGGTTTTCCGGGCTGTATTGCCGTGGTCTTGGCATTGTAGTACCTGACGTTTCGCCAGCAGCTGTGGCTGGCATCTTCAGAGGTGTAGCACCAAAAGACAGAGATCTCTCAGTGTCACAGTGTGGAACAGATGTAGGTCCTTTGTATCTACTCAGGAGGGGTGGGGTTGAGCTGAGTCATCCTGTAAGAGTTTCCCAGGGTGTGGAATGCTAATGGCGGGAGGCTTCACTGTATCCTGAGGAGGTTCTTTTGCATATGGATTGGTACTTGATGTGCTAATCTTCTCTGCAGGGCTATTGTCAGGGATAGAATGTTTTGTTAGCCTGGTGTTTTTCAGAACTGGCAACCATGCTCGATTCATTCTTAAGGTTTCTTCTTTCCTGTTGAAGTTTTGCGTATGCTTGTGAATTTCAATGGCTTCCCTGTGCAGTCTGACAAAGTAGTTGGAAGTGTTGTCCAGTATTTTGGTGTCCTGGAATAAGATACTGTGCCCTGTTTGAGTTAGGCTATGTTCAGCCACTGCTGATTTTTCAGGTTGTCCAAGTCTGCAGTGTCTTTCATGTTCTTTTATTCTTGTCTGGATGCTACGCTTTGTGGTCCCGATGTAAACTTGTCCACAGCTGCAGGGTATACGGTATACTCCTGCAGAGGTGAGGGGGTCTCTACTGTCTTTTGCTGATCGTAGCATCTGTTGTATTTTTCGGGTGGGTCTGAATACTGCTTGAAGGTTATGCTTTTTCATAAGCTTTCCCATCTGATCAGTAATTCCTTTGATATATGGCAAAAACACTTTTCCTGTGGGAGACTGTTTTTCTTTGGTTGTTTGATTCATCCTGGGTTTGATTGCTCTTCGGATTTCATTTCTGGAGTAGCCATTTGCCTGAAGTGCGTGGTTTAGATGATTAATTTCCTCATTGAGAAAGTGTGGCTCACATATCCGTCTTGCACGATCCACTAATGTTTTCATTATGCCTCTTTTTTGTCAGGGGTGGTGATTGGAGTTTTTGTGTAGGTACCGATCAGTGTGAGTTGGTTTCCTGTAGACCTTGTGACCTAACTGAAAGTTTGCTTTGCGGATGACCCAGGTATCCAGGAATGGGAGTTTTCCCTCGATTTCTTTCTCCATGGTGAATTGTATGTTCAGGTGTATGTTGTTGAGATGATTCAAAAACCCCATCAATTCTTCCTCCCCATGGCTCCAAATGATAAATGTATCATCCACAAACCGGAACCATACACTAGGTTTGTGGGGTGCTGATTCTAGAGCTGTTTTTTCAAAATGTTCCATGTAGAAGTTTGCTATAACTGGGCTGAGTGGGCTCCCCATGGCCACCCCATCCATCTGTTCATAGAATTCGTAGATGGATGGGGTGGCCATGGGGTTTTTGAATCATCTCAACAACATACACCTGAACATACAATTCACCATGGAGAAAGAAATCGAGGGAAAACTCCCATTCCTGGATACCTGGGTCATCCGCAAAGCAAACTTTCAGTTAGGTCACAAGGTCTACAGGAAACCAACTCACACTGATCGGTACCTACACAAAAACTCCAATCACCACCCCTGACAAAAAAGAGGCATAATGAAAACATTAGTGGATCGTGCAAGACGGATATGTGAGCCACACTTTCTCAATGAGGAAATTAATCATCTAAACCACGCACTTCAGGCAAATGGCTACTCCAGAAATGAAATCCGAAGAGCAATCAAACCCAGGATGAATCAAACAACCAAAGAAAAACAGTCTCCCACAGGAAAAGTGTTTTTGCCATATATCAAAGGAATTACTGATCAGATGGGAAAGCTTATGAAAAAGCATAACCTTCAAGCAGTATTCAGACCCACCCGAAAAATACAACAGATGCTACGATCAGCAAAAGACAGTAGAGACCCCCTCATCTCTGCAGGAGTATACCGTATACCCTGCAGCTGTGGACAAGTTTACATCGGGACCACAAAGCGTAGCATCCAGACAAGAATAAAAGAACATGAAAGACACTGCAGACTTGGACAACCTGAAAAATCAGCAGTGGCTGAACATAGCCTAACTCAAACAGGGCACAGTATCTTATTCCAGGACACCAAAATACTGGACAACACTTCCAACTACTTTGTCAGACTGCACAGGGAAGCCATTGAAATTCACAAGCATACGCAAAACTTCAACAGGAAAGAAGAAACCTTAAGAATGAATCGAGCATGGTTGCCAGTTCTGAAAAACACCAGGCTAACAAAACATTCTATCCCTGACAATAGCCCTGCAGAGAAGATTAGCACATCAAGTACCAATCCATATGCAAAAGAACCTCCTCAGGATACAGTGAAGCCTCCCGCCATTAGCATTCCACACCCTGGGAAACTCTTACAGGATGACTCAGCTCAACCCCACCCCTCCTGAGTAGATACAAAGGACCTACATCTGTTCCACACTGTGACACTGCGAGATCTCTGTCTTTTGGTGCTACACCTCTGAAGATGCCAGCCACAGCTGCTGGCGAAACGTCAGGAACTACAATGCCAAGACCACGGCAATACAGCCCGGAAAACCCACAACAACCAACTTCTGTGTCAGTCGGTCACTTCCAGGCCAGCAGAAGGTCTGCAGTAAGTCCATCCCCTGTTGCCTAGGAAACTGATAGATTGGTGCCAGGCTGTCTGCAGTGACGAACCAAAAAACGAACCAGATGAACCAGCCTAAAATTCATGGTGGTTCATCAGAAATGGGCTCTGACGAATCACCGGTTCACGCCAAATTTTGGTTCGTATTTCCGTTCATGCCCATCTCTACTCATAAGCAAGACTTAATAGCAATACCTTCTGGGTCTGCTAATTGGTTCTTGCTCTACCAATGTCTATCCTCTCTCCATAACGTTCATCGAGCTCAAGATCAGAACAGATTACTTTCTTGCCCAGGGGCACTCAAAAACTAATTCCTATGTGGCAGGTGAATAGCTCCAATGCAGGGAAAGCAACACCAACAACTCTCTTTACGCCGATTAAGACTCTTCTTCCAGTGTATAGAGTACTTTCTGCTGCACCAATACAGCCCCAATTTACCACTTTAGACACTGTCATCAGTGAAGACAGCAGACTAGACTCAACTGAGCAATTCTTGTTTTAGTTACAGCTGTGACAAATACCCTATACTTTATAAAGGTGTTCTGCCAACCACAGATATTTCCATGAATAACCAATAATCAAACCAGCCACCAAGGGTGCTTCTAGGGAGTAGGTGACATTAGAGAACTCTGCTGTTAGTCAGTCTGTGGTGGCCCTGATAGATTACTGGTCTGACTCGGTGCATTCAATGGACAGCAGTCCTTCCCGGTCCCAAAGGCACGGAGTCCAATTTGACAAGTGTCCCTCCCCATTTCCCCTATAGGGAGTCTAGTCTGAGCTTCAAGATAGGACCTGAAGAAGCTCCTTCATTGGGGAGACAAATTAAAACCCACTTTCCTAAGAACCTTCAGAGCAGAGTAAGAGAAGACAGCAATACAGAAGTGGGAAGGGCGGGCAGATACAGGATTACACCCAGCAACCACCCCTCTGGATCAGTGGAGACTGTTGCACTACCAGTTTGCACCCAAACCAGAGTTGTTCCACAGCTGCAATGGAAGTCCGACAAATCAGCACTCTTAAAAAGGTGGAGGAAGGAGATGTGAATGGAACCATTTGGGAGGCATTTCAGAGAGAACAATGTTAGTAACTGGAGAAGAGCTAGTGTGAAAGGCTGCAAAGGCTCAGTCCCCGTTACTTAAGCCTGCTTGTCCACAAAAAGGCACAGATCAAACCCCTTTGCTGCAAAGCAGTTTTATGCAGGGTGCTTTTAAGAGCCAACTATTATTGTTATTCCCTTCATACAGAGGACTGGGAAGAGTGGAGACTGGAGCAGAGGTTTCCATGTCCCAGGACCCCAGCCCTTTCCCCACCATCTTGTACCACCACCAGTGTACTGGATTCACCCAAGCCGACAAGCTGAAACGGCATGTGACAACCTACGGTGCGCTCCCACCGGCCAGTCACCAGCGTGCAGCCATGCTATCCCAGCAGCCCTCTGTGCGCTACGTAGCATGGATAAAAAAGGTTCCTACCCTGTCTGTATTACCTTTAGGCACATTACCTTTGGGAGGGCAGCGGGGGTGCTTGCTGTCCTTACCAGGCCACTCCACTTTCAGCGAGCCGAACACACGGAAAGTGCTGATCAGACCCGCTGCACAAGGGAGGAAAAAACCATCATCAGAGGCAACAGAAAAAAAATACCCACTCCAACACACAGACTGGGAGGAGTCAGTCCTCACCTACAGGGTTAACTGGGTGCCTGCCGGCAAGCCAAGGAAGCACTAGCTAGGCTTCCCAATTGCCCTGGCCCGATGAGGAATTCCCTGCCCACAGCCCCAACCTTGAGAAATTAAGCTGGGGGGAAATTGGCCGCAGGGATGCTCTAAAAATTTCCCCCCGTCTTTACTACGGAGGTTAGGGGAAATTTCTAGCACATCCCCCCAGAAGAGACGTCACATCTTTTCCAAACTCCACCCTCTCCCAGGTATGCCCCCCCTTCCTGATCTCCTGGCCATTTGCCTAGGCAGTGACAGGATCTATAGAAACTAGGATTCCTGATTGGCCATGCAATGCCGTTCTCCTAGGAGTACAACACTTCCCAGCAAGGGGAATGCACGGAGTTCCAAATCTCATGCTTGTGCTCTTGCCAGTGAAAGGCTACTAAAGTGAGGAAAAGGGATCTAAGCTTTTTTCCCTAAGAGTACGTTTTCTAGTGCAGGGTTCACCAAACAGCCATCACCATCTCCCCCAGCCTGTGGTCTAAGAGGCCTCGTTGGTCTCTGGACTTGAGGACAGGCTTGGAAGAATGCAAAGTCCAGGCTTACAATAACTAGTAAGTGCCTTACACACTACCTGTAGTCGTAAACATGTGCTTCTATGAGCTACTTAAGCTTCAGGTGGTCTAATGTCAGCCCTAGGATCGCTTGTGTACTGTTTCAGCATTTCTTCAACTTTGTATTGGATTTGTATTGTCGAAGGCTTTCACGGCCGGAGAACAATGGTTGTTGTGGGTTTTCCGGGCTGTGAGAGATCTCTGTCTTTTGGTGCTACACCTCTGAAGATGCCAGCCATAGCTGCTGGCGAAACGTCAGGAACTACAATGCCAAGACCACAGCAATACAGCCCAGAAAACCCACAACAACCATTTGTATTGGATTCTTACTAATGCAATGTCTTCGTAAAATTGTGTTTATTTACCCTATGGCATTGTTTAAGGGAAATGTCCTTGAAACTGAATGTGCTAATCTCACACTGTGTAATCCGCCTTGAGTCTTAGTGAGAAAGGCGGACTATAAGCGACATAAAATAAAACAAAACAAATTATACATGCCAATTCACATTCTCTTGGTTTTATTGTATTGCTTTAGTCTGTAGGTCTCTAAAGAATCTAAATACATAAATGGTATTTCAACAGGTACTGCCTAGACTCTTGGCTAAGATCTGCACCATAGGTCACTTCTACATTTCAGGAAAGGGCCACCCTCCTCCCCACAGCCTTTTATAAAAGTAATCAGGGGTCATTTCGTAGAAAAAGAGCTGGAGGAACTCATTAGCATAGCTCATTAGCATATGCCACGCCTCTTGCCATCACCGGAAGTGCGTCAAAAGTATAACTGATTTGCATATGCCCCACCCCCTGACATCACCTATTCTGGCTGTTCTGGACCCAATCCTGGCCATTCAGGCCCAAAATTGGGACCAAAATGGCAAAAAGGGGCTGAAAATGGCTGAAAAGGGGCCCAAAATGGTCAGGATCAGGCCGCTGATGAGCGGCCACCCATTAGAAGCCCAATCCGGGCCATTTCAGCCCCAATCCAGGCCGAAACAGGCCCAAAATGGCCGAGTCAGGTGGGAGGGGCCACCTGATGTGACCTCTTTGGTGAACTGCCGGAACTGTGTTCCTGTGCATTCCCCCTCGAAATGAGCCCTGAAAGTAATGATGGATTAAGTTTTCTATATTATTTTTTGTTTTGCTCCTATCTAAGCCTTAAGGACAGAGTCATCTAACACATGTTAATTTTCAATGTTTCTGAAACACTGTAGACTGCTTCCCCTATTCCTATTTATCTTTACAAGGCATTGCCCAAGACAGACTCCTAAGTTCACAGGCAGACACAGTGGTTGCCTCCCCATGGCTAGACCTCATTTATATGCTTTTGATATTTATATCCTATTTTTCTTCCAAATACGGTACACCCAGAGCATCTTGCCACGTTATTTTCCTCTTTCTTTTTATCCTCAGAAAAACAACCACTGTTCTTCTTCCCAGAGGAGAATCGCATCATGGATTCTCTCTCTCTTGTAAGACTACACTACCCAGGGAACCTTGCGGGACCACCTGACCCGTGCCCAGGCACCTTGTGTAGTTTCCCTCGAAGTTAAATGGCCACTCTGCCCCTGCCTACAACCCACTAAAATTTAAAAAAAAGGGAGAGGGAGAGATAAGATTTATGAATATGCATCAATGGCTAAACTGACTACTTATTTCCATAATAGACTGAAAGCTGAATCTGGGGGGAAATGGATGGACTTCTTTGATTATTTAGGCAGAAATTAATTGATATACAAGTCTGCATAACTAAAACTTGCTAAGAAGAGGGAAGGAGGGATGGAGAGGGAAGGAGAATTATGATATATCTAGGCTTAGGGATGTTAAATTTACAATGTTCTTGTTTATTAGGTCAATGTAAGTTTAAACGTACTGCTTGTTTAACTCCCAAAATTATTCTATATGCATTGTTTATGTACGATTGTATGAGTCAACTTAATTTGTAATCTAATACCTGAATAATCTTTTATTACACACTTATTTTCTTATGTTTTCTTGTCTTTTAAATAAAATTTAAAAAAAAGGGGAGAGGGAGGGACATCTAACCATAAAAGAAATTAAACTTAAATAGCAACATTACAGAGCCAAAAGAACGTTAATAAAAATACGGATTACATTAGAATAAAACCAAGAACCAAACACTTTTTTGACACAGCATTAGTGGTTTATAAAATAAACCAAGTGAATCCAATTTGCTTTTTACAGATCCACTTCCAATTATCTAAAAAATAAAATAAGTTTAAAAAAATTAAATTAAAAGATGATAAACCAAAAGCTTTTTTACTAACCATGGCATAACTTTAAAAAAAAAATCACTTAATTTTCCAAATGAGGTACTGAGTTACCATAAGAAACAATGAGGAACAGAAATATATTTTGGCCACACTGATTTGATTTAATGGGACAACTATAGCTTACATGCAAGTCTGGAAACGTTACTGTATTTTTGTGGGTATTCTTTTAAGGATTTATTGTGTACGTGTTGTAACACATTGTTGTTTTATGGACCATTGATGGAGACTTTGTCAAGCCTCCTCTCTACTACAAGATGGTCCTTAAGCAACCCACTTTCAACCCACAGGCCCCCATCTATAATATGGGGATAATACTGGCCTACCTAATAGGGTTGTTGTAAGGAAGACAAGATAATTGATGTGATGCGCACTGTAGAAATACTGAAGTACCACTGCACCACCACACGGGTTCCTGCAAGGAACTGCTTGAAGTTTATACCCAGAACACAATCTGATTCCAAGCCACTGACTAAACAGAATGGCTGTAGAAACATATTTGCCGATTCTGCCAGCTATGGGTACCCCGTTGCTAGAATTTAGCTTTCGCTCGGCTGCTTGCGGAGCCACCACCTTACCCCTCTTATCTTAAAAGACACCCTCAATGTCACTCACCTTCTGTGATATCCCAGGGAACGCCTCCCAGAAACACCTTACATGAATAGATGGGATTCTTGTACTTTCGTACTGGAAGCTGTCCACACCATGTGAAAGTTGCCTCGTTCACAGCTAAGAAGAGATGCCACAAAAAAGACAAGCTTCATTCAGGAGCCGGGACAGCTTCTAGCCTGTTCATGCCAAGACTTCCACCTCCCCGCCCAGCAGGCCTAGCCTTTGCTCACCTGCTGCCTGTTTGTGAAGCCTGGCTTCCCTTTCGATGTTGAACGGGTCGTCTGGACCTTCCGACAAGCTGCAAGGAGGCCATGTTGATGTTCCTGGCCGCTGCTTAGGCAAAGGGGCCGGGGTGGAAGCAACTGCCGCCAGAGCAGCTTGATCTTGGTTGAGGTGGGGTCCTGCTCCACTGAGGGAATCCCTGGTAATGCCACCGATAGGCAGGAATGGCAGAGGCGGGGAGATATGGAGGCTGGACTGAAAGGGAGACGGGTGTTAAAAATACCGCTTTCTGGACTGAGCACACCGTCAGTTCCTGGTTTGTAAATTTACTCAACAGGCATAAAGGGAATTTACGCTAAGTATCCAAGCGTGGAGTTTGGACTCCTCTGAAGGAGTCCCACCGCGTCCAAAGTAGTGGGATCTGATTTAATCTTGCTGCATTTCCATAGCTTAATAAAAGCAATGTTAGGAAAGCCGGTTTCAGAGCAAGAGGAAATTACTAGATTACCTAGCAGATCGTCTAAACCTATTATTAAAAGCAATGGTGAACAGTCTTTCAGCTAGCATACTGGGGTTGGGAAACCCTCACAGATGATAATTCTGACCTGATCTTAAAATCCAGAAGCATAAAACTATGACAGTCTGGCAACTCTTGGATTTTAGGTGTCCTTGCAATAATTCCAATGACAGCGTTTGGTAAGAGTTGCCAACCTATTATTGCTAACTCTGTATTAAGGGTCTTATCCGAAATGTGCATTGAACTAAAGGGGCGATTGCTCGTGAGTGTATTTGGGCTCCACTCAGCTACAGTGTGCCACTCATTTATGTGAACCTGGCTGCTGTCATGATACAGCTAATAATGCAGGATGCCTGACTCAACAGTAATAATTTGGAGTTTCATTTGGCTCTTGGAAAATAACCAACTGTCATGATCTTTGGGATAAAAAAAGAGAACTGGGGTCTTGTATTCGTGTAGAGTCTGATCTTTAATGATCCTACTTAAGAAGCTTCTCTAGAGGTGTAAGGGCCAGAAACATCAATGAGAGCAGTGATTTTTTTTGTGCAGTGTTTTTTCATAGTCACTATGGAGTAACTGTTACGTATTATAATGCTCTTACTGCATCGTAATCCACCTTGAGTCTCAGTGAGAAAGGTGGACTATACATGATGTAAATAAAAATTTAGTGTGTCTTTGTGTGGCGGGGGGAGAATAAGAAAAACCACAGCAGTCAACTCTGTATTGGATTCTTGCTACTGCCATGTCTTTGTGAACTTGTGTTTATTTACCCTATGGCATTGTTTATGGAAATGTCCTTGATACCGACTGTACTAATCTCACACTGTGTAATCCGCCTTGAGTCTCAGTGAGAAAGGTGGACTATAAATGACATAAATAAAAATATATCCTAATGGTCCCTTTCCCTATTCTATGTCTTAACAAATCCACATTCTAAATACTCCAGCTAGAAGCACATCCAAATTGAGTATTACAGTGTGTAAGGTATATATCTCACAGTAATGACACATCTAGTTTCTAGTTACCACCTCTCTTTTTAAAATAAAGAAGAAAGCATCTCTCTTTAAAAGAAAAAAGAAAACACAAAACTGCCGATTTCAAACCCTTTGCATCTCCTAAACTAATCTGTAATCCCTCCCAATTTTAGAGCAGTAAAAACGCTCCTTTGATCCACAAGTTATAGCACTCCTTGCCTTTTACAAACACAACAAAAAAGTCCTAGAATTTCCTAACATTTCTCATCCAGGTCTGGCAGATCAATGATCCGGAAGACTGAGGGCCAAGCTACAAGTGATGAATGACACTTGAACAGCAAGTGAACAGACTCACGTGTATTCCTCCCTGTTTACTTGCACTCCACTTGGCTACGTAATCGAGTGGAGTGCAAGTGGAGTGCAAGTGAACAGGGAGGAATACACGTGAGTCTGTTCACTTGCCGTTCAAGTGTCATTCATGACTTGTAGCTTGGCCCTGAGTCCAAAGTGACAGAGTTTAGGATTCTACACTCCTTTATAAACCATCCGAAGCAAGTTTCTACTGCAGGTTCTGTGCCTTCTCTCATAGCACCCAATACTTTCAAGAGGGATCAGTCAGGCCTAGATAAAAGAGAAACTGGGGAACAAACCATTTGCTCGAATGTCCCCCCCACCCCCGCTCCATTTCTCAATGATCTGAAGGGAAAGGAAGCAATATCCTTGGGTGCTTCTCTCCAAAACCCCATTAGCCAGCCTGTGATTCCACACACGTTGGATAATGCACTTCCAATCCTCTTTATAGATCATTTGGAATGGATTTTTTTGTGTGCGGAACAAAAAATCCACCTCAAACGATTGATAAAGTGCATTGAAAGTGCATTATCCAACGTATGCGGAATCAGTCAGCATTTCTGTAAAACTTTGCATTGCTCTGCTTTGCCCTGACTTCCCCCTCCTTTCCCCAATGAAAGGAGCCACACTTACAATTAAGTCTGAAAGGTGGTCGGAGCTTGAGCTGAATCCACTGGTGTCGGAGTCTGCAGGGCTACTGGAGCGTGAAAACAGGAGCGAGCGAGCGCTGTCCAAATGGGAGTTCCTCAGAGTTGGGGTTGAAAGATTGTCCATCAGCTCAGAGCCGATGGGATCCAGCGACAAGAAACCCAAAGGCGGCTTCCCCAGAGGATTGCCAAGCATGTTAAGGACTGTAAAACGAAGCAAGAACTCGTGATTCATATGCACCTGATGGATCATCCACTGCTCCCATTAACCAGGCAACGCACATCAGCTCAGGGACAAATCACCTGGAATGCAAAATTCCATCCCATTCTCTAAACCTGCAAATAGCAGGGCATCATCCACAGGGTTATGCTGGATTACTCCAATGTAGGTGCACCTCATCTACCCACCATGTTCTCACGGATGTAAACAATGCTGCGAACTACGTAAGAAGTTTTAGTTGTCCTCCACCATGCCAGCCTATGCATCAATGCACATGGCACCCTACCACCTATATTTTGCAGTGTCTCAGGAGCTAGACTCCTGCACTGGGCACAATGCACACTCAAGTCCCATCCCAGACAGCGCAGAACAAACATCTTCAACCATTCCAGAGTTGGGATCTACTTTTCACCCACCAGATGGCAGCGTAACAACTATTCCGTTGCAATTAACAACAGGAAGTGACACCACATTGCGTGACAGGAAGGAGGAGGAGCAAACATCATGACCTCATTAGCAGGGGGCAGACTCTATGTCATGAGTGCACATGAAACATTGGAAAACTGACCGACAGGAAAGGCCAGGTCAGGCGGACAGAGAAGGAAAAATTTCTATAGGGAAAGTCTCTTAGAACCTGCTTGCACTCCAAAGGAAGCCTCTCTAAAAATGAATAACTGTGCCATTCCTCGGCATCTCTAAGAAGACAGGTGGACCAGTACCTTTGCGCTTCACATATGTATGCTAAACGCTAACTAACAGCAAGTCCTTCCAAAAAAGGAAGCCAAAAATGTCATAGCAGAGTTGACCCACAGGTTGTGGCCACTTAGGTAACTAGATACCCAGGCACACCCATTTTGCTCCAAGTTAAGACTATTATGCTGCAAATAAAGTCCCATTATCTAGGAACTCCACACATATGTCAAATAATATGGGAATCTCCCACACAGCCCTCTTTAAAGCATTACAATACCTCTGCTTCCTCATCTTTCAGCCACCGTGGACAGCTCTGAAGCAAGCACCCAGCAGAGGCTTGGCTATCACCCGTAATGTTTTGAGCTCAAAGACAAAACTGACGGGTCAATGGATAAAAGTCTTCTCAAACTGCACATGGTTGCTCTTTCAAAGGTTGCTCTCTTCCCTCAGGAGATCTCACCCATTCCCTTGCCCTCCTACGTGTGTATCACTACCAACAGTCACACAGCACTGCCTGGCCAAACACCTACTGAAGGCTGTCTATTCCAGCTACACCCTTGCAGCAAAGCTTGGTTTCGAAACGTGACGGCACTGCCAAGACATCGGCATTCCCTTTACTCATCCTTTATGAGCACAGAGAAAAATATGCTTGCTTTCATGAAAAGGGGGCTTTACTGCTAAAGAGTATCAAACAGAAACAAAGCCGGGAATATAACAATATGTATCTCTATTCTATTAAAGTACATTTAAGTGCAAATAGCAAAAGTGTTATAAACAGTGTACATAAAGCAATAAATATATCAATCACAATCCGTCAATGTCCATATATACATTCCACAATGGGAGATCCCAGGAAGGGGAGGTGGAGTTCCAGTTGGAAACAAATTTCCAGGAGAGTTCATAAATAATTAAGTCATAATCCATGCATGATGAAACCATTAATGCCGACGGTCCAATGTGTGCACTGATGTTTCCAATCCCGTTTCGTGGCAAAAAGGCACTTCTTCATGGGCATATATCTTCTGGAAAGTAGTAACTCCCGGTCCAACACACTCCCGGATCCAATACACAATCAAAAATTACGACGGATGTCCATCGTAATTTTTGATTGTGTATTGGATGTCCGTCGTAATTTTTGATTGTGTATTGGATCCGGGAGTGTGTTGGACCGGGAGTTACTACTTTCCAGAAGATATATGCCCATGAAGAAGTGCCTTTTTGCCACGAAACGGGATTGGAAACATCAGTGCACACATTGGACCGTCGGCATTAATGGTTTCATCATGCATGGATTATGACTTTTAATTATTTATGAACTCTCCTGGAAATTTGTTTCCAACTGGAACTCCACCTCCCCTTCCTGGGATCTCCCATTGTGGAATGTATATATGGACATTGACGGATTGTGATTGATATATTTATTGCTTTATGTACACTGTTTATAACACTTTTGCTATTTGCACTTAAATGCACTTTAATAGAATAGAGATACATATTGTTATATTCCC
This sequence comes from Eublepharis macularius, assembly GCF_028583425.1. Classification (NCBI taxonomy): domain Eukaryota; kingdom Metazoa; phylum Chordata; class Lepidosauria; order Squamata; family Eublepharidae; genus Eublepharis; species Eublepharis macularius. The sequence goes on along the minus strand of NC_072807.1, from coordinate 30,675,039 downwards.
GGCTTTGTTTCTGTTTGCTCCTACTAACCGGGTTGTCTCCCTGAGTTTTGCCCTGCAAAGAGTATCAAACAAACAAAAGCTCAGTTGGTAAGACCGGCAAAGTCTCAAGAATGTCGCCTCTCATTAAAAACCAGTTTCTAGCCCTCATGAGCTCAGAGATATTCTTGGAAACATGCAGTGTCCTTAAACTTCTGTAATGTTAGGAAGTGGCGCTTTTGTATACTCCAAGGCCTCTCTGGCAACCACACACTCCGTTTTGCCCACAGAGCAAGGTCTACATAGTGTTGACACCGAGTTCCCCAAAAACTCCAAACATCCAAGTTCAAAAACAGAGAATGCATCCGGCACAAGTCCAAAATGATTCTCTGGTCCCTTTTGGCCTTATTTATGCTACCGTAGTATTGCTAAACCCATTATTTTTTGCATAAAGATCCTCTTTATTCATTTTTGTTTGCATAAAGATCTTGATGTATTTGTGCACCAAGTCAAGTCTTCCTTGTTAATGGCTAACATAAACTCTGTATCTGGTGAGGGTACAATACATTTGGCTTGGAGCTGCTTTGGCAGCTCCTCGGGTAGCTTTGTCATATAGAACGCAACCAACCTGCTAATGCAGTGAGCCCCTAATTTGATCACGATTGAGGATAAGAAGTTTTGATGGCAAATTAGCACAGAAACGTAGAGAAACTCAAGACTCTTTTAAAAAAAATCCTGGTTATTGACTCTCTGGTGTTCCTTAGGACAATTATGGCAAGCTCTGGGGAAACTTATTCCAGTCACCAAGTACACAGGCGGCCAGTGATTTTTGTTCCGGGGGTCCTGAGGGAACAGGTCACCACGCAACATCAAATTAGCAAGAACTCAGCATCTTTATTAGAGTTTAAAAGCTCGGTTTTCAACTCTTCCTTGTTCAAAGCAGTTTCTTTGGATACAGGAATTCAACCTTACAGAAGATGCTCGCATTCCCTTATCCTCCTCCCACTGGATATTTCCTAAAAGAAACTTTTCAGTACAATAACAGTGACTCAGTTAAATCAAAGCCATCCCAGAAAAGATTAACACTTTTGGAAGCCTGAGACGGGGTGGGCGCAACCACAAAATGGCTGCCACAGAGGTGGAGCGCCATGCGCATGCACACATACACACAAAACCCAAGTGCAGGGGAGAAGAGGGGTAATTTTTTAAAAAAATACACTGGGAAAGAGGAGCAAGAGAATAAAACAGTGGGGTGGAAGCTGCTGCCGAAACAACATCTGCACAGCCAATCATATCTCAAGCAGCCAATCAGAAGCCCTGCTGGGCAAGGGAGCTACCTGGTTCCCACCCACCTTCTAAAAAAACTAGGGAGCACACCAGGAAAGCTGTCAGTGGGTGCCATGGCACCATGCTGAGGACTCTTAGTGTAGATAATACTGATGTTTATAGACATCTGACTTAACATAAGGCAGCTTCACGCGTGTGCAGTTACCATTCCACACCTTCTCAAGAGTAGCTTAAGAACCTTTGAAACAGTAAAAGTTCAAAACCTTTTTTACAAGTTTGAGTATGCAATATCTATATTGGCAATCCAATGACGGATAAAGCAACGCTTGTCTTTTGCAGGAACTGAAAGGCTTACGACACAGGCAGCATCTTCCACACTTTGGGAAGTTTTACTTTTAACTTTCTACCAATTTAACTAGGATGGAACCTAGCTTAATGGACTGGGGAGGGGTGTGTGGCTTTTTAAAAGGACTGGCATTCTCTTAATTATTTTTCAAAGCTCAGACGTGGGAGGATTTTCAGCAACATATTAGTGAAGAGATGTCAACACATCCATGTTCAAGAACTTTGTCAAATAATTCGTCAAGTAGCTCTAAAACTTCAACATGATAGAGCTGAAACAGTTTTTCAGGTGCCCTCCTTTTAAAAAAAATTGGTTCAGGTGTAGGGGGCTGTGATTGTTCCCTAAAGAAGCATCCCATCCACTTCTTTAGGGAATACAGTAAATAATTTAGCTCTCTATGCCATATTTCGCCACCTTTCTTCTTAATGGCTGGTTTCAAGCTTCTGATGTTAAAATTTTTTACTTGCTAAGACAATCTGTTTGGCAAAAAAATCACCCCCCCCTTTTTTAAATCAACTTAAGTCACGTTCTAATCTGAAATATACACACTTCATCTAAGTTTCTGTTACATTGCTTTTCATAAACCAGCTTCCTGAAGGAACTCGATTTCCCCTTCCACCTCCCTTTTAACCAGAAATGAAATCCATCCCCCATCTGAAAAGCCCCAACACCTTTTGGAAAGACAGCCTCATCTCGAGTGCCCCCTTCTGAACCCCAGGTTGACCCATTCGTCACTCACCAACCAAGGTGATCAACACAAATTGGCATGAAAGTAAATAAACTAGCTTAAACCAGTGGCACAGTTTAAGCTAACCGTTTAATTACAGAGCCCAGACAGCTCAACCCCCATGAAGCAGTTTCCCCCTCTTGTTACAGCACCGTTGTTCTAATTCCACAGTCCAGCTTAAGAATATTAGCTACATGAAAGCAGACCGCAGTCTCGAGAGTACACTGTCGGAGCTAACAGCCAACTGAACTGCTAACAAATCTGGCTGGTTCAGAGGAGATGATATGGAAGATACACCTTTCTACAGGGTACGGAGACTGATTTTTGAGGTTTACACGCTTACCACTTTCAGCATAAAACGTAACGTACTACGGTTTTCTCCAAACGGTCTAGGAAATTTGCATTCACGAGGCAAGATAGCAATTTAGTTCGGAGTTCTTGGGCTCCAGGACTAGTATCAAACCACACTGTAAAGGCTCCAGAGAACACACACACATGGTTGTTTTCTCAGTGACATCTGCAGAATAAGCTTCAAGAAAGATGGAACAGTCAGATTTTTACAGATTTTTGGTATGCAGCTACCTGAACTCACAGTGTCTCCCGTGTACACACTTCCTAATCCAGAGAGACATCTCATAGAAGGAGAATGAAGCAGGTCTTTTCTGTAATCAGACACTATCCTGCTCTGCCCAAGAACAGCCACTCCCCAAAGCTGGCAGCGGGCCAGACACCACCATTTGTGACTCAGCTGTTTTAATAAATGCAGCAGAGACCCACTATGGGAAAAGCCTGTTTCCCCCCCCCCTATCAGATCAAAAAGCACAGAGAAGAACACACTTCATTCCATCAAAAGATAAATTACTCCAGTGATTCAGAAGGCACCAGCTTGTGGGTTTGAGGCCTCTTCCAGCAAAAAAAGAGGAGAGAAAAGAGAGAAACACCCCAGAAAGGAAAATCCTCACGGCTATAACAAAATGCTCTCTTCCTAGACCTCTCTCTCCCAAATGCATTTAGGGAGAAATAGCAACAAGCAAGGCAACAAAATGCAAACAAGAGAGAAGAGAAGCAGCTTTCCACCAAAAGCAAGGTTAATAAGACCAGGTGATGTATATGAAAAGACCAGCTGAGCCTTCCCCAGGAGCACTTTAACAGCAACCCAGGCAGGTAAGAAGTCAAGCAAAAGCAGGTACAGAATGACAACAATATGCTATACACTGACAGCCCCCCCCCCCCCCGCCCCAAACACATGCACGTCTATTCAGCAGCACCGAGTTCAAACAGGGCACGCTACTAATTAAAGCCTACAGCCTGAGTCGGCTGCAAGATGGCTGTTTGGGAACATCTATATAGAACATCTTTCTTCTCACAAAGAGCACGATGTGCTGTCTGAACACATCTGATGTTCAAAGGCCATGTGTTCCCGAGCTGAGCCTAGCCGGGTCCATGGCACACAGGGGGCAAGGGAGGGCCTTCGCAGGCCTGAACGGAGAGCATCGACAGAGCAAGGTCAGTGCAGAGAATCATTCTTGATACCACAGTATTTTGGCAGGGGGGGGGGGGGGAGCTTTCCATTTTGTCTTTTATGCAGAATCAGGTATGACTCAGGGGTTGAGATTCATGCAGTGCAGACCATGAGAAGGCCAAAAAACTGTAGGGAGGAAATAAAGGGGGAGATTTGACTGAAGGGACCCTACGACAAAAAGCAGCCCGACTTTCTAGCAAGGAATGATTGCTATAGCGGCAGCAGAAAAGTACAGAGGAACTCGCACCAAGCATCAGGATTTTCATATTCTACTGCAAGGAAACCCACATAAAGCACCGCGTCTTTTAACTTTAAGGACACGCAGCACAGACGTTCTGATTGTACAACAGACCCCATTATTATGGTTCAAACAGGACATTTGCACAAACCTAAACTTCTCCAATTAGACTGGGGGAGGGGAATCAAAACAAGAGGCACGCAGCCATAAGCCAGGCCAAGAAGAAATTTTTGCAGATTCATATAAAAAACAAGAGGCTTTTTGCAGATACTGACCGCACACTGCCAAGACATCTTCCTATAACAAGAAATGGTTAAAGAGGGGGGAGGATGAACTAGCACTGGCAGGAAATTAAGACTTGTATGAATTTACAAGTAATCTCTCTAATTAGGAGTGGCAGATAGACCTTCTACCCCATACAGGAGCCCAAATGCACTCAATGACAGGCAAAATAACTTTGCATGTAAAATAAATAGGGGACGGTTGAATTTTTCACGAACTAAAGCCAGATAACCCAAAGCATTACGATCTTAGAAGGGGAAGACAGGGCTAATGACTGCTTTGAACCATGAGACCAGAGAATTTACAGCACAGGGTCAAACTAGACACAAAGGGTTTTTAAAGAGTTGGGTTTGGATTCCCCGCAGCCACACAGCAGCTGTGGGGAATGGCTGTTAAAAAATAAAGGGGAGCCCAAATGGCCTCAGAACACTACTAAGGGGAGAGGAAGGGCTCCTGCCTTCCCCTTAAGCCATTTTTCCCAAACAGCAAGGAGAGGGTCTCTATTTTCACCGCTCTACATGGAGTATTCTGTGCATACGGAGCAGGAAAATTAGGGAAATACTTCCTGTGCTATTCTGACACAAGGAAATGGCCAGGGGGGGGGCAAGCAGGGGCTCTTCTTTCCCCTGCAGGGGTGTTCTGAGGCCGTTTGGGCTCTCTTTTATTTTTTTTAACAGCCATTCCCCACAGCTGCTGTGTGGCTGCGGGGAACATGAGCTGGGTCTGGGGAACCCTGCACGTCTAGTTTGACCCTAAGTCTACTGAAGTCAATGGCCGTTCAAAAGGGTGCATCTCTACTTATAGGACTGCCTTGTAAATTCATACCTTTAAAAAAAGCTGCAGGAAGCCACTAGGAGGCAAAATCTATGCAATGTTTATTAATACTAACCAAACACAAAACAACACGAAAGCTTTCTACTTGTTGGGTTATGAAGCAGGCTTAAAACCATGCCCTGAAAGCTCCTTCCCTTGAACATTTAGGCCTGATAGAGTTCTAGATTATACTGTTTGAAGATGTGTTGGTTAGCTTCAAAAAAAAGGTACAAGTGTGTTTTTTACTAAAGTATTCTGAATATACATCTAGGGCAAGTTTCCTTTATGCACAGAACAAGCTCTTGCTGCCCAGGACTGATGTATATGAATAGCATTAGCCTTCCCAGGAGGATATTCATTTATTGAAATGTTCATTTTTTTATTATCCTTGTACACAAAAAGCTTACACTCCTGTATAAAGCAGTGCACATCAAGTGGAAGCCAACACAAACATGTGTCACCCAGCACCTGCCTCTAGGGCAAAATACTCTACTCATATCCCATATATACTTTTTGCTTACAAGCATGAAATCCAACACAGCAGCCATTTTCCTTTCCTCGGTCCCTGAGATAACATTCCCTGCCGACTGAAGTGATTTTGAGTTTGTTTGTTTTTTATAATTGGTCATAGATCCAGAGGAGTTAGCCATGTGTCTGTAGTTGCAAAACAGCAAAAAGTCCAGTAGCACCTTTAAGACTAACCAACTTTATTGAGGCATAAGCTTTCGAGAACCACAACTCGCTTTGTCAGATGCACCTGACAAAGAGAGCTGTGGTTCTTGAAAGCTTATGCCTCAATAAAGTTGGTTAGTCTTAAAGGTGCTACTGGACTTTTTACTGTTTAGAATTGGTTTGAGTTTTTTAAAAAAATGACACAATTTTTTTTATGCTGCTTTGCTTCCTGACTACAGCCACCAAAGATGCTAGCAGTTTTTTAAAAAAATACAAAAACATACACAAACAATTAAAACCAAAACTAAAAGTATTAAACCCACATAAAACAGTAATTAAAACACAGGGAAGGGATGAGGGACCACTGAGGGAATGCCAGACAAAACAAAAAAAGTCTTCACTCGCTGGGGGAAGACAGTGACAGAAGGGTCGTGACTTTTTGAAGCAGAAATCCTTGAAAAAGACCCCTGGCAGGATTGGGGCAGGAAAAATGTGGGGAAACCTGCCCCTGGGAAGTCCTGCTTCGCTGCATCAGCAGTAACAATGGTACTTCCATAGGAAGGCTGCAAAGAATCCAGGCAGATGCCTCACTGCACTGTAAGCGGTATATTAAGCAAAATAAACGGATCCACCACAGTTGCAACACATGAGCATTTATGGTTCCATGCAGGAGCAGCCGGGAGCTTTTAGAATAAGTCCCAGCAGCCACTGCGTGCCCGGTGCCCAGCTCATCAGCAGCCAAACACTGGCACTGCAAGAGTGCAGATCAGCAATAGTATTTTTAGCATGATTGCTAACTTTTTGCACTTCCAGCCAGCTCCCTGAGGATTTGTACCGCTGAGTCATTATAGCAGCTTCCAAACTGCCGAGAACCAACAGCACAGCATCCATCCCTGGCGAGGCCCATTCCTCCGAGCCCATAAGCTAGGGTCTTCAGGCAAACTCTGGGTAATGCTGCAGCCCTGGTGCCAAGCACAATGCCAAGATGCCAGCCACTGCATCAAGACACAGTAAGGAAGCTGTCGGTTGGAAAACGGGCTCTTCCCTACAGCATCCAGTCTTCGCTTAGGAGAGCAGTGTCGTCAAGGCGATTTCCCCTGGTGACTTTGATGCATAAAACGCCTACTTAGGTGTCCCTCCCTTGATCTTGCTTGTTGAATCCCCTTCCTCCAAGAATATCTTCAGCAAAGACAATCTTAATAATACCAAAGCAACTAGCGCTTCTCTCTGGCACTCCCTCTTCCACGCCTCTGCAAAGTCATTGCAAGGCTTTAATGAGCAGGAAACATTTAAGGAGGGGAGATGGGGGGGGGGGATAAAAACCAGTGAACCAACGCTCACCTAATACCAGTCTCAACTCCACCCTTTGCTGTCCAGCTTGTTTTAATAATACTTTGCTCAAGACAAAAACAACAATAAAAGTCAGCCATCCAGTCCAAGTGCAATTGTGCACTTCCAAATTAAAAGTTGGAGGAGGGGGTAGTCTTCGTGCAACGTGATTCAAAGCCCTTTCATACCACAAGACGACAGCCGACACTGGCTGGATTCAGGGTTCGAACACACTACTGTTTAGGGGGTTGCTACTGGGAAAGGCGCTTTCCTTCTCGGCCAGAATATTTTTGTGGAGATTTAGTGGCTATCTCCTTTCACATCTCACCCTATTTACCCAGGATAGAAAGCCACAAGCAGCACACATTTGAACATCTTGGACCTACTACCCTCCCCTTCAAGGATCCTGCCACCCACTGACATAGACTTAACTAGGCAGTTGCTTTAACTCTCTAGCGTGGCCACCACCCCGACTATTTCACACAGGTTTTCACACCCTAAGTCTGGTTCTTTGAGGAATCCCTGCAGATGGCATTTGCTACATGCACAAATCTTTTGATCTTCTAACACTATTTTAAGTCTGGGAACTGTTATTTTAAGCTGGCAGAGGCCTGTTCTGACAGCCTATGTTTTCAGGCCGGGCTGGGGTTTTTAAGGCTGCATTTTTAAATTAATATCTTTTAATGTTCTATTTTTACTATTCTGTATGCTGCTTTGGGCAGGTTCCTAGAGAGGCAGCATAAAAAGAAAACCGGACATTCCGCAACCTAATCTTGCCTCTAGATACAGATTTCAGCCCCCTGAACAGCTTTAGCTAGGCTAAAAAATACATTCAATTAATCGCTTTACGTTTGCAACTGGAGGCAGACATTGTCCCAGAAGGCAAGCAGTACAATTCAATACCAGCTCCACCCATCTGCTCAAACCTACTTGGCAATTCCATATAGCAGACAGGCAAGGGGGGGGGGTATCAACTGTGGACTGAAATTCTCTCCCCCTGCCAAACATCCAGTTGGATGGACAGTTCCTGATTAATCAGAAAAGTTGCACACTGTTCAGTGTTTATTTTGGTTGGTCTTCATAAAAAGGAATTAGAAGTCTTCAGTTTGTGGATTTTGCTCTGGACCAATGTGGCTTACCTGTAACCTCCATCCAGTTAATGACACTTAAAAAACATTTAGCAAGAACATACCACAGCCGCCACCCCCCCTCCCCATCTAAGCGTATTTTGGTATCAGAGCAGCTTCTTGAAGCACCGCTTGGCTTAACTGACATTTTACATCCCTGAGCAAACAAGCTTTACTTACTGGAAGCTGATGAACTCTGCTCCTATCTGTAGAAAAGCGATTGTGCAGAAAGGTTTTTACAGCTTGTTGCCATTTGCAGTACAGCAAAAATGTACTTAGCGTGTACATTTTGCCGTTACTTTTAAAGCATCTCTTGTAAGCACAACGGAATCGAGTGCAGGCCAGTATTACTGAAGTGGCAAAAGGCTGTTGTTCAGGCAGCTGCGGGAGAGGGGGAAAAGCATTCTCAACTCAAAAGGATGATTAGGAGAGGAACTGGCTAAGTACCATATTACTGAATGTCCAAGACAACAGTTTAGCGTTTGAGGCCTCCAACACTGCGCACGTACTAGATGGAAATTTCTGCCAGTGAGGAATAACAGGGAAGGGGATAACCCTAAGAGGCTGGTTCCTTAGTTTGTATCACACCATTTCAAACTGCCTTTATGCTCCTGGTCAGCCAGCCGCTACAGTCTTTGCCATGCAAAGGTCTGCCAAAGCAGAAGTGAAGCTAGCAGCTGAGCCAAGTGCCAATACTGCCCCACCTTAAGATGTCTGAACACAACTCCTGCCCCGTACTGCTGCAGCTGTACAGTCTGTTGCAAGACAAGCAATGATGTTCTAAGCCTCAGCTAGAGGTCAAGGCTATTAAAACAATTCAGAGCCAGTCACAATTCATTACCGCATCCACAAGGCCCTCTTTTATGAATCAGTTTTTGCTCCCGGTACATTTCCAGATATCTTGAGATCACCTAACAGAACGCCACAATTCTTGCCACCCTCGGATTCCATGTCATCTAAAGCCCAAAGGTCCCAGTGGTGAGACTGCCATACACTGACAGACCGAGTTCTTGTTAGAAGTGCCGGCCCTTTAAGCAGCCGGTATTTGCAACTTCATGCTAGTTTCTCTGTGGAAACTGCACGAGAGCCGCTCTGTTACGGTGGAGTGTTTACCACCACTCCTGACCAGACAAGAGGCCAAGAAGGTGAAGGAAATTGAACTTTCCCGCACAGAAAACCTCAGCAGGTCAATGGGCCTGCTGCGACTAATTTCTGCCCACCTAAGACGGCTTCCTGCCATGCGACATCCATTTTCTTCTTGCATTTCTTTCGGAGGAGAAACTCAAGCTTTCTCTAAACACAGGTCCCAAGGGTATGAACAGACATGGAGCTGCTGTATACTGAATCTGGTCTATCAAAGTCAGTCTTGTCTGCTCAGACTAGCAGCGGCTCTCCAGGGCAGAGATCTTTCAAATAATCTACTGCCTGGAGATGCTAAAGATTGAACCTGGGACCTTCTACATGCAAAGCAGAGGAGTGTCTTCTACTGAGCCGCAGCCCCTCAGGGGCTACACTGTTACTAATGCCACCATCTTTAAGCGCACACAACTACTAGGAACTCCATCAAGCACCATATACACAGCCATGGCCTGCTTCTCTCCCAAGCTAGCACCTGTGAATTTTAGCTTTAACCCTGAAGAGCAAAGAATTCACTTATCCAGACAGGCTCACAAAATCATGAGAGGTACCTAGCCAATCACCCCTCTGAAGAGCACCGATATCAAACCTACCTGGGCCTCTCAAGTTCTGCTTCTCTGTAGCTTTCTAATATGTGATGCATAAAAGGTAGGGCAGGGCAGATAACCAAAGGGACAAGTGTTTAACACTGCCCTGTTCCAGGTCCAGGCAAAGCTTGGTTTCAAGGGAAACCAAGAGTTTAAAAATACAACATCCAGAACGACTAAAGCAGCCAGACAGATACAAAACAGGCACTCTAATATGGATGGAGCCCTGAGACGAGAGTCATCTCCAACTTGCCTAGGCAGAAGGCTTGGCTCTCAAGGCCTACGGTTCTACAGCTGCCCTGCTTATGAGCCAATTTCCACTGTATGTATCTTTCTAAAGCTCGTCTCTGCAATGGTAATAAGTTGATTCTTCCTACCACTCACTACAACACGTGTCTGCAAGACAAGCCCATTCTTGAGTATAGCTTTAGACCTCTAAGCTGAAGGGAGTGTTGGCTCTCAAAAGCTCATGCCTTGGAAATTTAGTTGGTGCTCCTGAACCCAAATCTTGCTCTTCTAATACAGACCAGTACGGCTACCCACCTGAAACTGGCCCTATAAGCGCATCAGTGAAACAAGCCAGCAATACTCCTTCCTTGCCTCCACTCCTTTCCCAATAATATTAATCAATACATTCACTGAATATTGTTATTAAAAACTTGTCTCTCTATTCTTGGCAAGGAGGAAGGCCAATTCCTGGCCCTTCCCCTCCCCCAGTTTCTGCTTCACCTTCCAACCTGCTCTGGTATTCTTGTGGGGGGGAAAGCACCTTGGTATTTTAGAACAAGCCGTCCGTGAATGCCGGGCACCTGCTATTTTGCTGGGAGGGGCTCCTAGTTACGAAGCTACACACACACACACACACACACAAAAGGCAATCCAGCAACTGTTGCTGTGCGTCAGCAGACTCACTCACCAGACGGCGTGCTCTGCTGGGCTGCAGCATCCGAATCCTGGGTGCTCCAAGGCCTGTCCCACCCTGGCAGGCTGAGAGACTGCAGTCCGAGGCACAGGTCGTTAGCGTCTGGGAGGGCGCGCGGAGACTCTTGCGCAGAAGGTGGGAATAGCATCCTGCTGGCCGCCGATCCCTCAGAGTCCTGGAAGTCTGATCAAGACAGGGAAAGGGAGGAGGGGGACACACGCAGAGGCTCAAGAGTTTAGGAGTTTCCCAGAGAGAAGGCAGCGCTCCCCAGCGACGATTTCTACAGCCGGCTGTCACGCCCCGGAGAGGGGAAAGAAGAGTGCCATATGGCTCACAAGCAGACCCACCTTCCACCCTCTATCCCGCCCCGCACTACTGCCTGGGCCGGCATGTGACCAGGCGGCTGATGCTTACCGTGTTGCCAGAGACGTCACGCAGCCATGCAATACGGCCACATCTTCACTTACAGGATAGAAAGGAAGAGCCAGCCTGCCCATGGGAGTAAAGGCAGCATGCGAGAGGGAAGAGGTGCGGCCACAGGCTTGTGTGCGTGTGTGTGGTGGTGGGGGGGGGAGACAGTTAAACAGGGAGCTATAGCTTCGCTAGCGGTGGCACAGGGAGGTGGCTGTATGCAGCCATCCCTTCAGCAATAGCTGCAGCAGCAACAGCCAGCCAGCGCACGAGAGAGAAATCACATAGTTGGATTAGTGCTACCCAGCTATCCTGGCCCCGCCCACCCCCTCTCTCTCCACCCACAGCCCCCAAAAAACTCCCGTTAGCCCTGGAAGGGTTCCAACTGCTGGCGCAAGCCCTGGAAATGGCTCAATGCAAAGCAATTCTGCTAGCATAATCTATTTGCTGAAAGAAAGAAAAAAAACCTTGGCTACTGTGCCCCCCCCTCACAGATTCTGCATTGTTTACTGCTAAGCAATATGGATAACCTTCAAAAATAATAAAGAACCCTGAACTATGTAGAGATGGGAGGGGGGGAATAAATGCCAAGGCGTCCAGTCATAAAAGTGCACAGTACTCAGGCTGAAGTCCACACCCAAATCTTATGGATTTCTTTTTTGCAAAAAAAAACATTTAGGAAGGCAATCATAATTATCACATACATAGAAATGACCTGTCATTATATGAGGCCTACAGATACTGAGCAAGTGCACATTTGTTTAAGAAATGAAATGTTATCAGCATCTCTCAAAATTCTAGGATAATGCAAAGAGAAATCCAAACAGGAACTTTGCCTCCTCCTTTTGAGCACATCGTAAAAGTTTGTTTTTCACCATGTCATTCAATTTTGTACTCCCAGTTCTACTGCATCGTTTATTGGATGTCCCGTACTATATGATCCTATCCCTCTGCTCCTTTCTGTACTCTGTAATCTGCTGTTTCAGCGAGAAAGGTGGGCTATAAATAAACTAAAATAAATAAAATTTAAAAGCACTGGGCTTCAAATCAGAGTTACTAGTCTAACAAGACCATAGATCCAGAGTTAGCCGTGTTAGTCTGCAGTCGCAAAATAGTAGAGAGTCCACTAGCACCTTTAAGACTAAACCAACTTTATTGTAGTATAAGCTTTTGAGAACCACAGTTCTCTTTGTCAGGGAGAACATGCATGCATCTGACGAAGAGAACTGTGGTTCTCGAAAGCTTATGCTACAATAAAGTTGGTTTAGTCTTAAAGGTGCTACTGTACTGTCTACCAGTCTAACAAGATGAACACCAGGCTCATTGACTTCAATGAGCTTAGACTGGAGTAACTCTCCTTAGGACTGCACTGTGTATGTCACTAGGTCTGAAACAACAGTTTTATGCCACCTCCTTCTCTGTACCGCTTCCAAGCAACCTCGAATCCAAGTGCTGGGATCGAAGGGACGTTTGATCAAATGGCGGTTCTTGGATTTTCAACCATATGATTCCTCAACACACACCCCACCAGTCTTCTAGTATCTGTAAGGACCTGCTCGGCATTCTACCAGAGTGGTGATCAAAGGCCCTAAGGGCACAGCCTTACAAAAACACTGTTCCCTTTTTCCTCATATTTTTTGTATCTTAACATCTGACAAAGCTTTCCAGAATGGATGAGAGCCTGAATACAATTTTGTGTTATTTTGGTTGGTCTTAACAACAGGTATAAAGCAGCTTTTCTTAAGAATGCAATAGGATAAACTAGAGTTATCTAGCTCAGTTTAAGATTCCAAGCAGGAGTGATTACGTTAGGTTATAGCCAGGCTTGGACAAAATACAGCACTTCCACGCAAGAAGCATAACAACAAAAGCCCTAAAAATGTATTTTTTTAAAAAAAATACTTACAACCCTGTAAGGTAGGTGAGCATTACTCCCATACTACAGAAAGAGAGGGACAAACGGGGGTTAGTTATCTGCCCTAGTGAGCTCATGGCAGACAAAATTAAATGAATGGACTTCCCAATTCATAACTCACCAAGGGCCTAACCAGATGTGATATTATACTCACACGAAGACATCTGTACCCACTGTCACCAAACCTGTACCCCACACCTCCTCCTTCCCCCCACCACAACTGCTCTCTCTTTACCCAGCAACAGGGTGTGTGTGGGCTGCCACGGGGTGCGCCCCACGAGAGAGACCACTCAGCAGAGAAACAATCGGCCTTCTCCGGTTTTAGCCAGAAACACGTTTAGCAGCAAGGTATTAACTAGGCATGCAGTATATATACGGGTGTCGGGAACTATCTGGTAGGCTCTGATCAGTCCCTCAGCCACTACATTACACCATCACCCCCACCCCAATTCACAGAATGCAGTACAGGCACAGAACGCAGCTTCCAAAATCTCAGCTTTCAGCTAAAAACAAGAGAAAGAAACACTCTTCTAGCCTTACTGTTGCTAAGATATGCCTGAATGTGTGGGCAACACCCGAGGAAGGCTCAAAGCCAGAGAGAAGGGCAGCAGAGTAAGATTTCTAGCAATCAGGAGGCAGCATTTAAAAGTGTCTGGCTCCATCTCTACCTCCCCGACGGAAGAGAAATTATGTAAAAAGCAGCAAGACCTTCGGAACTAAGCAGCCAAGCAGATCTGCTCAATCTAAATCATTTTAACAGGGCACTGAACCAAGTTTCTCTTGACACAAGAGTTCTGATCTGAATGCAGAGGACATAAAATCCTGACTGCTGTTGTTCCACTCACACAACCTGTGAAGCAGTCTTCGGCAACGAGCCCCTTTCCGGCAACAGCCTCTTACCTTCAGTTCAGAAGTCACAACCAAACCATCGCTTGGTGTGGAACAGGTTGCGTGTTCACACAGGCCCGCCTCACTTTCGTTCCCCGGGGACTACCGTTCTGTCTGAATCAGACAAACTTGAGCTCCAAAAGTTTGCTTTAAAACGAAAATATTTCCCAAGGAGGACATTTACGCGTTCACAGTTATTACTACTAGCATGCCAAAAGATCATGGGTGGACAATCCATGGGGCTGGCAGAAGGCAGCATGTCACAACAGCAGCTGGGCATGAAGCCTGAGGGAGAGCAAATCCTCAGTAACTGTTATTGTCCCACCAAGACTCCTCTTCTGCCCTACGGGTTGGGAATTACCACTTTAAGCAACCCAAAAGCCTGTCTAGCCCTGCCCCACAGCTCCAGAAGATGGGTTAAGAATCTGCCTAGCGCAATGTTTGCTGGGAAGTGGCATGGATTCTTATGGAAGCATTCCTCCCTGCTTCCACAAGTCTATTTCAGAGTACGCAACATCTGGCAACTAATGGGAGCTCGCCGCAGCCTTTCCCCCACCGGTAGTCAACCGGCAGATGAAGAGTTCTAAGCAAGCATTACATCCAGGGAGCCAGATGGCATTTCTGCCCACGGACAGAAGTCAAGGATTCGATTTGTCTCCTCCCTAGCAGTTTCCCTGACCCATGCGGCTATTATTCCATGACCCAAGGAATAAGCTCAGAAATGGCAGGGGGAGGTAAATGTGGGGAAAATCCACAACCCGTGCACTGGATCCAACCCAATGCAAGCATCACCCCCCGTGAGATTTATTGTGCAACTGATGCCATGCACATAAATGTCCAAATAGGAACCACATGCCCTTGGTATATTTTGTGTTAATTCTCTCTAGCTGCTGTTTCTTAGCTCTTCTGTTGAGCGCAGGCAGTCGCACACCAGAATGGAGCTAAATGGGATGTGTCGCAAATCTCTGTCCTAAAAGCAAGATCTGGTATAGATTAGGAGGATATAAAATCCAGATTATGTACTGTATTGAGTAGAGACTGCAGCCAGGCACCAAGGACTTTTTCCCTTTTAGCAATTGCATGGCCTCAGCCCCTGGCAAATCCATTATTGCTTGTTTTTGGTTAAAGGGTTTTTTAGCTTTATTCACACAGATTAGATATTACCTTTTGTAATCCTTAAATACTCACTCAATTAACCTCCTGAGCAGGTTTCTCTGACATAGGGGCAGTGCTTATGTTATGCTCCTGCATCCCCAAGTACTATCTCCATACACTTAGGTTTCACCCTCAGCTGACCAAATTTCTGATCTTTGCTTCTTATGAATTTACACTGGGGGCATATACAACCATTCACAGATTTTGTGGAGTGGGACACTGCTGCTTCTTCATGCAGAACTGATTCCTGGGGACAGCATGGCAGGCGGGAATAAAACGGGGGTCTGTAACAGGAGAAGGCAACTAGTGGAAACTGCTAGCCCTTTCCCACAAATGGAAATACTGCTCTGTGAGAGGAACATGGTTTGAGAGCAGTTCTTGTCAACCTTCTAAGTGTAAGAAACACATAAGAAATGCAGAGTAAATGGGAGTATAGCTAACCAGCACAGTTTAGAGCAGCCAATAAAAGCAACTAGTCTCTTTTTAGAAATAATTCGGGGTGTGTGTGTGTGTGTGTGTGTGTGTGTGTGTGGAATCGTGAGCCTCCAACTTTAGTTAAGTGTTAGGAATTCAGCCCTCTTTATGCCTACCTGTTCACAAGGAGCCAATCTGGGTCAGAGCGAACTATAAAAGCAAATCTGATACTTCCCAGATTGGCTTTGTCAACACCTAGGCCGCAAGGCAAAAATCAACCGCAAGACACAGGTTGTGGAGTCAGATCTGCTGGAATCAGGCCTTACAGTTACGGGACAACTGCATGGGGAGGGGGGGGGGAGACCCAGCGAGAGCATCATGTCCAGAAATCCTTGCCTCAAGGCAATTTGAAAGCTCTGACAGACCCATCCATCTAACCTCTTTTGGGCACACACCGCTCTTCCTACAGAGCAGCAGGCCTTGTTCCTTTCATATCACTGTCGCTACATCACCCACCTTTAGAAACTCAATGTTCTTACAAACAGGGCCTCCCCAGGAGATTTTGGCCACTGTAGAATAAAAATCATCCCCATAAAAAGGTATCAATTATGTTCTAATGCGCTGCCTTTTAAACAGCACCTGAAATCTGTTGCCTTGCTACTCTGCCTCCTAAGCAGACAAAACTTTTCAATAGCTTCACCAGGCCCCCTGCAAAGGAACTACTGAGTCATGAACTAGCTTTTTATTTTATGTAATGTTTTTTTTTTCCAAAAGCACTTTTTGCTCTAGGCCTAGTCATGGCACATCTGGATGCTGTGTACTTCAGAGATCACGTCTATCCCACCCATTCTTCTGTTGACCCAAGAACATCTTACTTCCCTCCAGGAAAAGAAGAAGAAGAAGAAGCAAAGCTTAAAGGGCTAGCTGTGGTTGTTTCATAGCACTCACTCGCCCCTCTTGGACTTTTTACAAAAGATCATGCATCGTCTAGAAGATGAGCAAGAAGTTCATTCCAGAAAGCTACAGGAATTCTCCAGAGGCTGAGCTTACATGTGCATTTTTACAGAACTATTCTGAAGTTTCATTCCTTCCTCTTAACACCAGATCTTGCCCTGGGTTCAAAGACAACAAGATATTACTTTCTTCTCTATTTTCAGAGGTTCACTCATGGCCCTTGGATCAGGGTCTTCTTTATCTGTCATTTGTAGGCTGAGTGACCTGTGAACAAAGGATCTGGTTGCTTCGCTAGTACACCCAAAAATTAACGCAGAGAATGTGACTGCTATCCAAATGCAATGCTAAACGGCCTCAATCTTTCACAAAAAGCCTTTTACTCTTGCCTTTCCAGGCAACACACACAAAACCCAAATAAATTGTTGGTTCTAATTCTCACACTCAGAACTTGTTCAGGGTAGCTATTTAGGTCCTCATCACACAAGATGTGTGATGCAGACTGGGGGTCCCTTGACCCAACCTGCAGTCATACGTGTGATTACGTGGGGCCCTTCTGCTCTGGAGCATGGTGCTGTACAGGAGGGGCTTCCTGAGCTGTTTTTGCAAGCAAAAATGGCCGTGGGGGGGCCTTGTTTGTCCCACTGCGGGGACTAAAGTAGCCTAGAGGGAAACTGTTTGTGGCCCTGTCTTTAGTGCCAGCTGCATCTGCAATTTTATTTCTGGAAAGCCAAGGCATTTGTATGTGTTTAATTCATTTATATCCCACCTTCCTTCCTGATGAGGATCCAAAGCTGTTTGTATTTTCCTTTCCTCCATTTTATCCTCACAACAACCCTGTTAAGTAGGTGCAACTGGTCCAAGTTCACCCAGCCAGCTTTTGTGGTAGAGTGGCAATTTAAACCCGCATCTTCCATACTCTAGGTCTGACACTCGTAACTACCACACCACACCAGGTCTCATGCTGCGCACACACTTTTAAATGGCATAAATATGGCAAAACAGCCCAATTTTATTTTTTTGAAGCAGTCAAGTAAGTTTGGGCTCAATACAGTATATTTACTTCCCTGCCCCAGATTTCTGCCGGGGGGGGGGCCTCCCACGAGAGAAAAAATGCTATTCTTTATGGCTTCAAAACTTTCAGAAATTGTACCTCTCTAGTTCCAACTGATCCAATTACCTGGTAGTAGTTCCCTTCTCTCTTTTGTGACTGGTGTTGTGCAGACTCCACTGAAGTTGAGAGAATTATCCATCATGGCGTTTATTCGGCGGAAAATATTTGCATTGCTGCACGTAGTCAAAGCCGGAACATCAGCGTTGTCCCAGCAGTCTTTTGTGGCTCTTCCAATACCTTCCTTCTAGTTAAAAGAAAAAGGACAATGTAAGACCACAGCATTAGGATTCAACTGTCGACTATGTAAACGTTACCCCTTGAAAACATCCAAGAGTTTGCCAGAGTTCTGGAACCTAAATTTTTTTGCACAGAAGACACCAATATGACTTAAGTTCTCAGAATTGCCACTTGCAAGTTTGTTTACTTCATTTATACCCTGCCTTTCTCCTCAAAGCAGCTTACCTCTCTTCCATTTCATTTTCACAACAACCCTGTAAGGTAGGTTAGGCTGCGAGTGTGTGACTGACCCAAGATCACCCAGGAAACTCCTGGAGCAGAGCAGGAATTTGAACTGGGGCCACCCAAATCCTAGCCCAACACTCTAACCACTGCACCACACTGGGCTAGAAATACATCACAATGGTTAGAAAACTATCCTCATTTCTAACAGAAAAAGGTTGGCCTCCTTGCAACTCAAATTCCCTATACCTAATAGCCCAACATGGCCCTCTTGTGGATAGGAAAGTCACCACAACAAGATCAGTCTCAAGTATGGTATCAGGGTGTTTGGTAAACCAAGGGGAGCTCCCAAGTATGCAAATAATAATTTAAAAATCTTTTAAGAAGCTAGGATACAACTTCACCCAGCAGCCCAAAGTGGTACGTGAAAATGTGGCAGCCACTATTAGAACCAGGGAAGGGGAAGCTGGAACTTAGTTTAGCTCAATTCCTATGAAGCTGGGGCGACTGAGAGCGAGGTAGGGTAGGGAAACCACAATGCGTGTGGCGAGGTGTGTGTACTTTCCTCTCTTGTACTCATGCCAATTCATCAATTAATTTAATTTAATTTATTGTATTTATATTCCGCCCTCCCCGCTTCCACAGGCTCAGGGGCGGATCAAGAACCAGGGACATTT